>NC_132780.1:69351376-69654406 GCF_048418805.1 Vulpes vulpes
AAAAATCTCCCAAATCTCTGGAATATACCAAATCTAGATGATTTTGAGATGATCTCATAGGACCAGGGGTGAACTTCACTCAACCTCAACATTTCCTGGTTGTCAAAAGTAATGAATATTGAGCTGGTCAGTCATGCCAGGACCATGGCCCATGCCCAGGGCAGAAAATGAGCAGGCACATGAGAAGAGGGGTGTTCTCTGTGAATGTAGACAACCAGTGAGATATTGAACCAGGATCTGATGCAAGAGTGATCTGGAGTGGCTCTGGGGGTACAAGCAAGACTTTTTTCGGCTCTGGCATTGCAACCACAAATTGGCAACAAGATGAATTCTGGTCTCAATGGAACAGGGATAAAAGCACCAACAGTGGGGTCAGAATCCAGAGCAGCAGCACCCAGGGCATGGATGTCTTGAAATCTCTCGTTTGGAAGCATGAGGAAAGTTCACCAGCCAAATCCACCATGCCCACCCCAGCAGAATAACCAGCACATGCAGCAAAGGCAACAGCTTGACACCAAGACAGGATGGCTAGAGGTGGAGTGAATAAAAGTGCAGAGAACTGATTGAGAGTACTGCTCTTTCCCTGGGAATCTCAGAAATGTTTGAGAGGCACATTTTGGCAGAGTGCTTATAAAGTTGGAATCTGAAAAAGAAACCAGAGGGACTTCACGCATTAGTAAGCCGACCTAAAAAAAAGGAAATGTAAACTCTACTTTCTACTTACATTAACTAGGTGGGTTGGGGTTACACGGGGAACAATATTATTTACCCTACAGGCTTCAGGCAAAGACCAGATAAGATAAAATTTAAGGCAATGGTGTCTACCAGGTTTTCAAAGAATTTTCTCGCTTCTCGCCCTCACTTCATTCCTCCCTTAATGCAATTACACATTTTCATAACTTTCAAGAAAGGAGGAAATGACTATTTCTGTTTCATTCCAGATAAGACTTTGATTAGGCCTAGGTCAGTAAGCTGCCTGGTAAAACTGTCCTCACCAAGACTCAAAGATATTTGTAGTACCTTGAGTAGAAGCTGAAACCTTGTCATTCAATATCATGAGTGCTGCCCGGTGTTCATCTTTGTATTATCTGTCTACTAAGTATCTTTATATGTTACTATTAACTGCTTGAATGTCACCTAGGGAGCAATATTTCATATACATTAGCATAAGGCCAAATCTAAGATGGAAATCTTGTAAAAATTGAGGTATTAGTTAACAAAAAGAATAGAATTTGCTGGATGATTATGGTTGAACTTTTCTTGGTGGGAAAGGAGAGGGAGATTAATCCCCTTAAATAAGCCAGGCAGATATGAAACTACTCATGACATGAAAAAGGGTCGTCAAATTACAGTCCTCCCCCTCATGTACTCTTTACCTGGCTTCCCCCAATGGTGACATCTTGCATATAGCCACATTGACACAGTCAGGATACAGAACATTTCCATCACCACAAGGATCTCTTCTTTTACTATTATTTTTTTAAGATTTTATTTATTTATTCATGAGACAGAGAGGGAGAGAGGCAGAGACTAGGCAGAGGGAGAAGCAGGCTCCATGCAGGGAGCCCGATATGGGACTTGATCCCAGGACTCCAGGGTCACTCTCTGGGCCAAAGACAGATGCTTAATCCTGAGCCACCCAGACGTCCCACAAGGATCCCTTCTATTGTCAGCCCTCTCTCCACCATCCTTAGCTCCTGGTACCCACAGATGTCTTCTGTTCCTGTAGTTTTATTGTTTCAAGAATGTTATATAAATGGAGTCACAGAGTATGTAACCATTTGAAAATGACTTGATTTACTCAACACAATTCTCTGGAAGTTTCATCAAAGTTGTTACATCTTTCAATACATTAATATGCATCTGCTAATAGTCTTTTTTATTGCTTAGGCATATTCCATGTTTTGGATCTAACAAAGTCTGTTTAAACATTTACCCATTGAAAAACATCTCAGTTGTTTCCAGTTTGAGGCCATTCTGAGTAAATCTGCAATGGAGATTTGCATTCTGGTTTTAGTGTGAACATACCTCTTCATTTCTCTGGGACAGTCCCTGGGTCATAAGGCGCTTGCATGTTTACTTATTTAAGAAACTGCCAAACTCTTTTCTAAAGTGGTTGTGACATTTTACATACATTTCCACTAGGAATGTATGAGTGAATCCAATTTCTCCAGGTCCTTGCAAGCATTTAGTATTGTCTCTATGTTTTATTTTAGACATTCTCATAGGCATGTCGTATATCTTTTGGTTTTAATTCACATTTCCTTAACAGCTAGCTGCTGCACATCTTTTCCCACAATTAGTTGGCATCTACACTTCCTCTTTGATGAAATGTTTTTATGTGACCTTCTCACTGGTTCTAACTGGACCATTTCGTTTGTTTTGCTTTGCTCTTGAGTTTTAAGAGTTTTTTATATATATATTCTAGATATTAGTTCTTTATTGGATTTTCGGTCTGCAAACATTTTCTCCCCATTTGTAATATTTGTTTTCTTCCTTTTGACAGGCTTTTTTGAAGACCAAAAGTTCTTTACTTAGTGATGTCCAATTTATCGATTCTTCCTCTTATGGATCTTGCTTTTGGTGTTGTCTAAAAATACTTGCCCTTGCTTTACACTCAGATTTTCATCTACATTTATTTCTAAATGCTTTGTAGTTTTCCATTTTATATTAAAGTCTATAATTTGAGTTAATATTTGCATAAGGCATGTGGTGTAGGTCAGTAGTCTTTTTTTTTTTTTGCCTATGAAGTCTAATTGCTCCAGTATCATTTATTAAAATAGCTGTCATTCTTCCATTGAATTGCTTTTGCACTTCTGTAAAAAATTAATTGGACATATTCTGTGGATTTATTTGGGGGTTTCTATTCAGTTCCATTGTAGCATGTGTCTATCCCTCTCCAAGACCATACAATCTTATTAATGCAGGTGTAAAATAAATCTGGAATCAGGTAGACTGATTCTCAGAATTTTATTCTTTTTTTCCCCCAAATTCTTTTAGCTTATTCTATATACTTTGGTTTATATATAAATCTTACAAAGATCTTGTCTATACCTACAAAATACCAAGGTTTTGATAGGAATTGTGTAAAAACTACTTACTAAGGTTCAGAGAATTGACATCTTTACTATATTGAGTCTTCTAATCCATGAACATGATAGATCTCTCCATTTGTTTAGAGTTTTTAATCCTTTCATCAGTGTTTTATAGTTTTTAGCATATCAAGTGCTATACACGTCTTGTTAGATATATACCAAAGCATTTCATATTTATGAGGCAATACAAGTGTTATTGCATTTTTAATTTTTGTATTCACATTTCCTTTGCTAATACAAAGAAATACAGTTGATTCTTGGATGTTTACCTTGGATCCTGTGAAACTGGTAACTTCATTCCAGGAAAGTTCGAGGGTTTTGTTGTTGTTTTTGTTGTTGTTGTTGTTGTTTGTGGTAGATTCTTTGGGATAATCTATGTAAACCATCATGTCATCTGGAAATAAGGACAATCTTCTTTCTTCCCTTCCAATCTTGACATCCTTTATTTCCTTTTCTGCAGCATTGCACTAGCAAGACCTTCTAATACTATATTAGATAAAATAACACATATCCTTATCATGATCTTAGGGGGAAAGCATTTACTTTTCCATTACTAAGTATAATGTTAGCTGTAGGTATTTTGTAGATTTCTTTTCAAATTTCAAAATGGAAAATTTCCCTCTATCTGCAGATTTCAATGAGTTGTTTGTTTTTTTCATGAATGGGTATTGAATTTTGTCAAATGCTGTTTTTACATCAATTGATATAACCATGCCATTTTTCTTCTTTATCCTGTTGATATTATGGCTTACGCTAACTGAATTTCAAATATTGGACCAGTCTTGTATCCCTGCAGTAAATACCACTTTCTTTTGGTATATAATTCTTCTTATTGCTTAAGTATACTTACCAATAGTTTGTTAAGAAATGCTAAATCTGGGACACCTGGGTTGCTCAGCTGGTTAAGCGTTGGACACTTGGTTTCAGCTTTGGTCATGATCTCAGGGTGGTGAGATCAAGTGAAAATCTAGCTCCATGGTCAGCATAGTCTGCTGGAGATTCTCTGTCTCTATCCCTCTCCTTTCCCCTCTGCCCCTCCCCCTCTGCCTGTCCTCTCTACCCTTCCTCCCATTCTCTTGCCTAACCTCCTGCCTGGGTTCTTGCTCTGTGCTTTCTTTCTAAATAAATAACAAATAAAATCTTTTAAAAAATAAATGTTACATCTATATTTATGTGGGTTATTGCTCTGTGGTTTCTTTTTTTAATTGATTTTATTTGTTTTTGGTGTTGGGGTGATAATCTAAGTTCATAAAATTACTAAAGAAGTATTATCTCTTCTTCAGTTTTCTAGAAGAGATTATATGTACTCTTTTAATTCTTCCTTAAACATTTGACAGAATTCTCAAGTGAATCCAATCAAGTGTACAGATCTCTTTCTTGGGGAGATTTCTAATTATGAATTCAATTTCCTTAATAATTATAGGACCACTCATATTACATATTTCATGAGTTGCATTGTCGTAGTTTGTGTTCTTTCAAGAAATTGATTCATCTCATCTAAGTTGTCAAACTTATATGTATAGAGAACTGGATTCCAATATTATCATTTGGCTATCTGCAGAGTTGCTAGTGATATCTGCTGTTTTATTTCTCATATAAGTAAGTTGTGTCTTCTCTTTTTTCCTTTCTAAGTCTTACCAGAGATTTGTCAATAATATAGATATTTACAAAGAACAGCTTTCTGTTTCATTGATTTTTTTTTGTTCTCATTTTCACTGAGTTTCACTCTTACCATTACATTTCTTTCCTTCTGATTGCATTGGGTTTATTTCTTTTCTCATTTTAGGTTCTTAGGGTGGGATCACAGATCACTTAATTAAGATTTTGCTTTTTTCCCCTAATGTAAACATTTATTGCTATGAACTTTCTTCTCAGCACTGCTTTGGCTGTGTCTCACAAATTTTGATATGTTGTATTTCATATCATTCGGTTCTATGTATTTGTCCCCTTGAGATTTTCTCTTTGATCAGTGAATTATTTAGAAATGTATTACTCAGTTTCCAAGTGTTTGGAGAGTTATTGTTATTTTTCTGTTTGGATTATAGTTTCATTCTGTTGTGATAGTTCCAGTTACAGCTCTGACATGTAAAGAGCCTAGAAGTCATCACTCTCACCCTTACAATAAAAATTTTGGGAGGTAGACCAGGTGGCTCGGTGGTTTAGCACCACCTTCAGCCCAGGGTGTGATCCTGGAGACCCGGGATCGAGTCCCACATCAGGCTCCCTGCATGGAGCCTGCTTCTCCCTCTGCCTGTGTCTCTGCCTCTCTCTCTCTCTGTCTCTCTCTCTCTCTTTCTGTGTCTCCCATGAATAAATACAATCTTTAATAAAATAAAATAAAATAAAATTTAAAAAGAGCTGAACTGAATATCAGTGGATTTTCTTGGACACACCAGAAAAGTGAGTCCACAAGGCAATCTGCCACCCAAAAACCTGAAGAGGCAGACAAATCCAGAGATTTATAGACAAGATCTAATATGAAGCAGAAACTGCTAGAGTCATAAGCTAGTAGAAACATTGAAATAGTAATTCTGATGAATTTCTGAAGGCTGAATGCAATGTACTGTGAGAAGAAGAAGCTCTGAAGGGTGCCTTTTTGAAGGCAGGACATGCATTCATGGGTTTCATCTTCAGGAAGCCCACCCCGTCCTAGAGGTGAAGAATACAACAGGACTGCTCCAGGCTTTGGCAGGGGGAAGGGAAACACAATCATTGAGGAAGACATTCAGAACATTCTCCTCAAAAAAGACTGACCATCCAGCATAAAAGTCTTTCCCAGCACCTCGTTCACCCTTGAGGAAGGTATTTCTCAATTCTAACCTTTTAGTCTTCCTGTATGACCTACAGGGGAAAGAAAAGTGAAGAGACATTTATGAGGGTCACAACCTAAGGGCAGAGCTCCACTACAAGACTTAGATTTAGTTATAAGATCTTAGCATACATCCACCACTCACCTCACCTCACCCCTGCATAGAAGGGCTCCAGCACAGTAGCAGTGAATTACAGCTGGGAGGGCTGTAAATACTCAGGAAAAAAAGAGTTCTTAGGAAAGCCTTAAAACCATAGTGGAGACAAAAACAAGGGAATGAGAGGAGCTTGAAGCATCCTAAAATACTCTTTAGTCATGTTACCGCTAAGCTAATGGAGTACCTTCCCCCCTTCACCTGACTAGTTTTTCCTGATCATTCAGGATTAAGGTAAATCACATCTTGAAGAAATGCATGTGAATACAAGCCTTCCCCAATTGCTCCACAAAATTTCATAAATCCCTGATCTCCAAGGCAGAACAAGTTTCCTCCTTGTGGTCTCTCTCAGTGTCTAGTACCTACCTCTGATACACATTTTAATGCTCTTGATTGCCTCCTTATGTGACATCCTTTGTCTCTAACCATAAGTTAATTAATATCAGGGACTCACTCAGTTCTCCTGTGTGTTAGTTCCTACCACTCACAGTTCCTGGCACTTAATAGGGTCTTGATAAATATACTGAATCCAAAAAGGACTGAGCTGATCTGCATGAAGAGGAAGAAATGAGATATGCTGGGATATACTCGCCACTGTGTCCTTACTCTCATATTACAAGGTACTGGACTCAGAACTGTCCTGGACTATGTAGCTCTTCCTTGGGACACATTGTTATCCTCTCAATAGATAACTCCCCTCATTTTCTTCCCGAAACTAACTCCAGTTGGGTTTTAGAAATGCTTCTCTTTGGGTAGTATGGAGAATGGACTAGGATGTTCTCTTTCCTCCAGATTAACAGACTAGAAGAAGCATGGCCTCCTGTAACTCTGAAAAATGTTAGGAAAGGGGGCTTCAGGTTCCATACCTGTTAGAAAAGGCTCAGGGAAGCTGCCAATTAGGGTCATTTTAGGCCACATAACAGTTCCTGAGCTAATTACTGTGATCAAAGATGGGGCAGAGGCAGAGATTGAGATTGGGATAGAAGTACAGATATAGGACAGTTCTCACACAGGAAGGGGGAAGAGAGACCAAAGAGGCAAGGGGGATCCCAGAGAGACCAACTAGTAATTCTTCCTACAGTTGGCCTCACCCCTTAGACCCTACCTCAATTCCTAATAACTTACGGCTTTTTCATGGTTGGGATAAGGATGGACATTCGACCACATACAATAATTGAAATGATACAAATGTTTAAGGTCTTCAGCCATTCCCTAAGCAGCCAGTCCAAAGTGTCCCTCATGCAGGAATCACCTTTAGCTTCTCTCTGACTTCCACCCAGTTTCTCTGTGTATAATTTCAGTGATCAGAAATTCATTGCTTTGCAAACAAGCAAAAAAACAAGACCATTCCATTATTGGACCATTACAATTATGAGGGATATTCATCTTGGGATAAATCTAAATTTGCTCTCTCATTATCACTATCTATTGCTCTTTATTTTACCCTCTGCAGTATTATAGAGTAAATCTGTTTCATCTTCCACATGTTCCATTTGACAATTTGAAGCCAGACACCTTGTGTCCTCAACGTCCTCCATTGTTCATGTTAAATACCCCCCTGTGTTATTAGTATGGAATGATACAAAAAGTCTATGATTAGAAAACAACTTTATAGTCTTGACACCACCACACATATTTTAAAATCCCATTTGTACATAAGGTTATTCATGAGTCACTTTGAAAGTCATGCCATGCACTAATTTATAATTTTTACAGGATGATTTTATTTGAATTGCAAAAGCCCATCCTTTGACCAATGAGTACCCCCAAACTTCTGGCTATCACATGCATAGAAGGACAGGTGTATATCTCATATTGTATTTGGGAATTTGGAAATTAAGGTATTTCCAGAACTATCCCTTAACACTCTTTAAATGCCTATTCTACATGTATACTAAATGTGTTACAGTTTAATTTTGTTTGAGTAAAAGGTTGGTCATTGTTCATACCCCTGGTGCTTGTATTGGTTCACACATCACATCAACCCTGGAAAAGTAATTACCCTTCCTTAGGCCAACAAAACTTGATAAATGGTAAAAGCCTTCCAGTGGAAGTCTTCCCATCACCTAGTGGCAGTAATAAATCAACTAGGCAATCCCATCTAGAAGTCACTTCATTACGGAGTATGTACTGAGAAAATGACTTTCTATATTAGCATTGCTTACTTAGGAGGTAACAGATATTATAGTAACAAGAAAAACGTGACCTTAGAATATTATTGCCTCCTTTGATGTGTAATTGGCATTTTAAAAAATAATTTTTAAACATACATTTGGATCATTTTTTAATTCAGTATAGATGCTGATAAAAACATTTTTTTCTGTCATCTGTGATTATAACGCTGATGCATGACTCCTTGCATGGAGTCTATAGCTGTGGAAAGACTTCCCTGCATGTGGAGGCTCCTATAATATTGTTCCTCTGCACTATCCTGCTCCTAGCTCCTGTGACCCAGAACACCTGGCTCCCTGACCTCCCTCTCTATCTCTTATGCTCCTTCAAAAATCTCAACTTGGTTTAACCTGAATGCCTTGATGTTGATTTTCAAACAAGACTCAGAATCATTACTGTGATCTCAAAGACCCTGTGTGATCTCTAACTTTACCTTTGTCTTTGAGGCAACTCTTTGAATAGAGTACTACTGAGACAAAATGTTCATCTCATTGCAACATCTCAGAGAGCAAATGATAGCAATGCAACTTAGAACAGTGAGTAGACCTCCTTTATCACTTGGTTAAGGTGGGATCTGACAGGTTCTACACTTTCTTTTTTTCCCTTTGCATTCTTTATTCCTTGGAGATAAGCCACTAAGTCCAACCCACACACAAGGGAAAAAGAATTAAGTCCAATCCCCCAGGAGGGGGAGTATCTACACAACATGGTTTGTAATTATTTTATAAGGAATATTTGTCTTTTCTAATTTATTTTTTGTAATTTTTTTCTTATATCAGTATGGACTCATGATATTTGTTTTATTCTTTGAGTATAATCCAAGACTTTTTAAATTTTTTTTTGTTTCAACTTATGCTGGATTTGGCCATTGAAAGCTTTTTTTAGTTGTTTTTGCCTATTTTAGTTAGTTTATCTGTCTTTCCTTATAAGTCTTTCATTGGGCATATGCATTGTAAATATGTTCTCCTGTTGCTAGTATTTTTTACACTGTTATTGATACATTTAATCAACAAAAGTCCTTAATTTTCATTAACCAAACATATCCACTTATTTTTTTTTGACTCAGTAAACTGGGAATAGAAGGAAACTTCTCTAATCTACTAAAGAAGATCTACAAAGAGAACCATATTGATTTCAGACTTAATGGTTAAATATTAAAGCCTTCTGCCAGAATCAGGTACGAGAAAAACATGTACGCTAACACCACTTACCTTTATAGTGCAACCTGGTCAGGAGAAAAAGAAAAAAGGAAAAAAAAAAAAAGATCATAGTTGGAAAATAAATTGACCTGTCATTATTCAAAGATGACAGTTTTATGCATATAAAAAAATCTACAATTCAATGAAAGTAATAAGTAGATACAATATATGCTGATGAATAGAAGGTCCATATATAAATATAAACTTTATTTTTCATAGTAATGATAAACATGTGGAAAATAAATTTTTAAACTGCATTTGCAAAAGAATAAACAATAATTAAAATAAGAAGCATACACTGAACACTTAAATATTATAACAGAGAAATAAACTACATAAGTGGAGGGACATATCATGTTCACGAATTGGATAGGTCAATATTGTTAAAAAGTTAATTCTCCCAATATTGCTGCAAAGATTCAATGCAATCCCAGTCAAAATTCCAGAAGGTTTATTTAGTAGCAAGCTTATTTTAAAATGTGTGTATAAATAGGAAAGAATTAGAATAGCCAAGTTAATAAAGAAAAAAGCTAGGAAGCATATAATGTTGATATCAATGCAGTGTGGTGCTGGGCAAGGAGAGATTCATAGACCATTGTAATAGACCATCATAATAGACTAGAGCATCCAAAGGAGTCCCAAACCCATATAGTCACATTTATGACAAAGGTCCCATTGCAATTCATTAGGGAAGGGATGAGTTTTCAATAAATAGTAATCCATTTATTATATATTTAATTTTTTTAATCTCCATACCTTATACACCATACACAAAATTTTAAGAAAAATCATGATCTAAATAGAAAAGCTAAAAGAAATAATGTTCCCAAAGGAAAAGAAAAGCAAATATCATTATGACTTAAGGAAAGGAAAATATGATTATTCATGCATCTTTCTTTTTTCCTTCTTTCTTAAAAGTCTCTGTTGTTAATTTTGTTAACTTGTTTACAACTTAACTTATAGGCCAGTGCATGTGCAACGATTTCTTGTCTGAAAAGTGCTCTCCTAGGCTGGAAATGCCATCCCTATGTTGAATGTACATTGCTGAGTCTATCTGCTTTGAGAACTTTATTCCAAAAGGTGCTAGGTAGATGATGGCATTAATGGTCCTTATTTGAGCTGAGTGGCTCTTGATTCTTCTAGATAGTTTACATTTTATTATTGTGTCAAACAAGCATATCAGTATTTCAACTGAATATCATTAACTCATTTTTGACTTGTTATTATCAAATGATATTTTGCTGTCATGCCATTGACATGAATTAGTGAGTCTTAAAAGAAATTCTGGAACACTATATTTGCATTTGTTGTGCAAATATTTTTGAGGGTGTGGGTCAATAAATTCCAAAAATCTTATTTAGGAGGGTCTAAAATTTAAACTTCTTTACCATCCCAGTATCAGAAAAAAACAAAAACAAAAGCTGTGTCTATTTCAAGCATCTGTGTCTACGTTCTTTGTACGCTAGTCAAATCTTCTATCCTCTACTAATTACTGTGAAGGAACTTAAAACATGCATTCATTGGCTTTGCTTTTTTCCCTACTCATGTTTTTCCTTTATCCTAATCTATGTTTATTTTTAAAACCTTGCCATGATTTATGTAATAATGTGAATCACTTCAAACCATTTTTGTAATAGTCTTGCATTAAAATAAGCGTGTATCCTGTTGAGAACTCATAAACCCTTTTGTCTTCTCATTTCCACCTTCACTTGCTTAGTTATTATTATCAGGCATTCCTAAGGAGAGGAACAAGTTTCCCTGATGTTGGCAATACAGTTTCTTACATCCAGATGGTACATATCTAAAAACACGGCCTTTCACACTCCTCCATGCAGCTGAGAGAAAGGGAAGGGGAATTTACTGAGAGTCACAGTGTCAATCCACAGAGCCCAAACTATTGGTATCATCAAGTAGCGCACAGCCTACAACTCTCCGGGGGCCCCAGGAGTTTGGCCTGGTGCCACCATGAACCATCCATTATCCTAGGGGAAATGAAGTGCGTCTGACAAAATTTCCCATCCTAGTTCATTTGCTCATGGTGTTACTGTGACAGGGATCCAGGCCTGGAGCCAAGATTACGTACCCCACATTTTAGCCCCAGTTCTTGATGGAGTTCAAAGGTTTCATGTTTTCCATCTGCAAGCATCCTCACAGTATCACATACAATCATTCAAAGTGTCATCAGCATATTATGGTTAATATTTTGTAAAGAAAACTTTTTTGGATCATCAGCTATTGCAAGGCCAGCTGAAGCATGAGCCCAAGGGCTTTCCATTTCAACGTGGCCTGCTGGCTTTTATGCTCTATTTCCCAGCAGTTTCAAAATCATAAAGGTGGCCAACAGTGGCAGATGGGACTTGATATTTGAAATAGGGGAGTTCTCCTCCAGAAGAAGAAGAAATGAATGGAATAAACCAGGCGCATTCCCAAGAGAGCAGAAGTCTGGGCCAGTGGGAATGAGAGTGTGATGGGTAGGAGTTAGAACTGTTGATACTGTAAACACCCAGATTAGAGATTCTGCCAGATGCTGTCCTAACGGAACTCTTAAATAAAATCCTGAATCAAGTGGAGAGATGGGCCCTGGTTAACGGAGTATTTGCCAGCATCCATTTGCTGGCAGTCACCTCAATGATTGCATTATAGGCAGTGGTGGGGCTATGGTCATAAGAAAAGAGCCACATGAGCTCAGAGGATATGCAGCTGTAGGCAACTGTTTTTGTTTGTTTGTTTGTTTGTTTGTTTGTTTTTTAAGGCAACTGTTTTTAAGGCCATGTGTGAAATTATCACTGAAAGGGGAAAACGGTGCCCTGACCCTACTCATTCAAAACTGCATTCTTGCATTGATGTGTATAGCCCGGTTCTCTGAGAATCAGAAACAGAGTCTGGGAGAGCTCTGCTAGGTGAGTGTATAAGGTAATGATTTGGGGAGGTCCCTGGGTCACATGGAGGGGTTGGGTCAATTAGAGGCCCTGGGCTTCTTGTTTCCAAGTAAGAGCTTGCAAGATGGTTATGTGTATGGAGGGGTGAGGAGTGAACTTGGTGAACTTGGTGAACTTGGACTTAACCTTCTACTGAATCCGGATGATTTCAGTAAGATGTGGTAGCCTGGGCCTGACAACACAGAATGAAATAACTCTGGAGTCTGACAGGGGAAGAAAGTAATTGTATTCGTATTTCAGAGAGTTGAGAACGTAAGGACCCCCTAGGCAGGCTATTTCATCTTCTAAGTAAAATAAAAAGAATGATCTGAATGTTATTGGGCACAGACCTTTTAAAAAATACACTTGGAGATAAATATTTGTGTCCCACACAACATGTAGTGTTAAACTGCTACAAAGGAACTTTTCTATTTAACCAACTCACCAGAACCTCTCAGTTGCCACCAGAAGACACCTGACCAATGTCTGCAGTGTATGCAGATGCTCATGTCTCTGTTATCTTCTCTCTAGTTGAGTTGTTTATTCCCAAGTGTTCATTGTGTTTGTTCCCAAACCCGATTGATTACACTAGTTGAACTTGCAATTGGAATCACTTGAATCAATATTACAAAAATTAATAATATATGAATTCAAAAAGAAAGACCTTTCTATGAAAACTAAATTGAATGATCTGGAAACTACTACAAAGCTGACTTGCAAAAAATAATTGTTCTTAAAGTATAGGAGAGGTAGGTAGGAAATACCAGGGGCAGCACAGTTAAAATCTTGAAGGCTTCTGTGCTCAGATGAGATGGCAAACATCTTGAATTTCTAACTCCTATTTAAGGATATTAAAGTAGAAATTGTTAACAACACACTACAGTTGTTTTAAGCAAAATAAAACAAAGAAAGGAAGGTGCTGCATGTGGGGGAGCCCCGGGATACATGGGCTGGTGGCCACCTCTTTTTGGAGCTCTTATTTTTTTTTAATTTCTTTTTATTGGAGTTCAATTTGCCAACATTTAGCCTAACACCCAGCGCTCATCCCACAAAGTGCCCCCCTCAGTGCCCATCACCCAGTCACCCCAGCTCCTGCCCACTTCCCCTTCCACTACCCCTTGTTCCTTTCCCAGAGTTAGGAGTTTTGTCACCCTCACTGATATTTTCACTCATTTTCTCTCCTTTCCCTTTATTCCCTTTCACTAATTTTTATATTCCCCAAATGAATGAGACCATATAATGTTTGTCCTTTTCCGATTGATTTATTTCATTCAGCATTATACCCTCCAGGTCCCTCCAAGTCAAAGTAAATGGTGGGTATTTGTCATTTCTAATGGCTGAGTAATATTCCATTGTATACAGAGACCACATCTTCTTTATCCATTCATCTTTCGATGGACACTGAGGCTCCTTCCACAGTGTGGCTATTGTGGACATTGCTGCTAGAAACATCGGGGTGCAGGTGTCCCGGCGTTTCATTGCATCTGAATCTTTGGGGTAAATCCCCAACAGTGCAATTGCTGGGTCGTAGGGCAGGTCTATTTTTAACTCTTTGAGGAACCTCCACACAGTTTTCCAGAGTGGCTGCACCAGTTCACATTCCCACCAACAGTGCAAGAGCGTTCCCCTTTCTCCACATCCTCTCCAATATTTGTTGTTTCCTATCTTGTTTATTTTCCCCATTCTCACTGGTGTGAGGTGGTATCTCATTGTGGTTTTGGTTTGTATTTCCCTGATGGCCAATGATGTGGAGCATTTTCTCATGTGCATGTTGGCCATGTCTATGTCTTCCTCTGTGAGATTTCTCTTCATGTCTTTTGCCCATTTCATGATTGGATTGTTTGTTTCTTTGCTGTTGAGTTTAATAAGTTCTTTATAGATCTTGGATACCAGCCCTTTATCTGATAGGTCATTTGCAAATATCTTCTCGCATTCTGTAGGTTGTCTTTTAGTTTTGCTGACTGTTTCTTTTGCTGTGCAGAAGCTTTTAATCTTGATTAAGTCCCAATAATTCATTTTTGCTTTTGTTTCTCTTGCCTTCATGGATGTATCTTGCAAGAAGTTGCTGTGGCCAAGTCCAAAAAGGGTGTTGCCTATGTTCTTCTCTAGGATTTTGATGGAATCTTGTCTCACATTTAGATCTTTCATCCATTTTGAGTTTATCTTTGTGTATGGTGTAAGAGAATGGTCTAGTTTCATTTTTCTGCATGTGGCTGTCCAATTTTCCCAGCACTATTTTTGAAGAGACTGTCTTTTCTCCAGTGGATAGTCTTTTCTGCTTTGTCAAATATTAGTTGAGCATAAAGTTGAGGGTCCACTTCTGGATTCTCTATTCGGTTCCATTGATCTGTCTGTTTTTGTGCCAGTACCACACTGTCTTGATGACCACAGCTTTGTAGTACAGCCTGAAATCTGGCATTGTGATGCCCCCAGTTATGGTTTTCTTTTTTTTTTAATATTCCCCTGGCTATTCGGGGTCTTTTCTGATTCCACACAAATCTTAAGATGATTTGTTCCAACTCTCTGAAGAAAGTCCATGGTATTTTGATAGGGATTGCATTAAATGTGTAAATTGCCCTAGGTAACATTGACATTTTCGCAATATTAATTCTTTCAATCCATGAGCATGGAATATTTTTCCATCTCTTTGTGTCTTCCTCAATTTCTTTCAAAAGTGTTCTATAGGTTTTAGGGTATAGATCCTTTACCTCTATGGTTAGGTTTATTCCTAGCTATCTCATGCTTTTCGGTGTGGAGCTGTTCTGTCCAACAACTGCATTACCCCTGGCTGCATGCCCACAGACCTGAACACCCAGATAGGTACTCCCAACAGCAAACTTTGTCAGTAAATTGGTACAAAACAAAACTATGTGTGGACATCACCATAATTTACATCAGGAAATTAACAGAATTCTTTTAAACATTTAGAATCCATGTCCTTGAAAATTAATGCAACCTTGCAAAGCAAGCATTCACAGGCTTAGAAATAGATATTAAATTTAAAAAGCATTGCATCCTATGGAGACAAATGCTATTTTCATAGGAAGCTTCAGATAAGCCAGTTATTAATAAGGAAGACAAATTTTTCTTTCTTGTAATTGAAGCTATAGTAATAAAATGCATAAATAGCATTTTGAATTATATACAAATAATAACGCTATTTTGGATTTCTTGTACAACTTGTACAAATTTCAGAAAATGTCAGAGAAATTATTAAAATGGCATTTTATAAACTTACACTTAACATTAAATTCAGATTTGCACAAACTGACTTGTATTAGAGTTAAATCTTTCTTAGAAAAATCGTTCAGTGGAAATCATCAATTCTAAATGCACTAAAATTTACATTTTTGAATGATTTATCAGAAATGTTTCCCAGAGTTGTCATGGCTAATGAACCCTTCTGCAAAGTTACAGTACAGTTGCAACCACAGAAAGATTCCTCTCAATTTAAAAAGCATGAAAAATTATTTGCGATCTGGCATTTGCCATGAGCAACTGATGTCGCTTTCAATTATATCAATCGAAAATGAAGTTACAGTGACCTAATAAGTGAGTTTCCACTAAAACGAGCTAGAAAAGTCATGTGATCAATCAATATGTCACATTAGTAAAGTATTATTTCTTATTACATAAAATTATGACACCAAAAGTACTATTTTCTTTTTAATTTGTAAGACTTTGCTGTTACTCATGTATCACTGTTACCCTGTTATATTTATAAGTAATAAAATACCTTTACAGAAAAATTTATATCTTATTATTTTTCATGGTACTTTTCCCTCTGTTTTTTGAACAAAGGACTTTAATCCTCATTTTTTGCCTTTTTTAAAATATTTTGTTTATTTATTTGAGACAGGGAGCAAAAGAGAGAGAGAGAGAAGAAGCAGGGCAGGGGCAGAGGGAGAAGCCGACTCCCCGCTGAGCAGGGAGCCCAACATGGGGCTTGATCCTGGGATGCTCGGATCATGACCCAAGCCCAGCTCAACCACCTGAGCCACCTGCATCCTCATTTTCACTAGGTCTCATAATTTATATACCTGGACCTACTCACAGAAATTTGCTTTTTAGTATTTCTTAATACCAATGGGGCTCTTCTGACCACAATTTGTCTTAATTAATTAATTAGTTAATTAATTAAGTAGCTCATTAGTAATGTTTTATCAGATTTATTAGAAAGGAATGTCAGCACTTTAAGTATCCCTCTTCAGAAACTGAGCGCCGTTTTTAAAGTAATGGACTTCCTTCATAAGATCCTTATTTCTTAAAGACCGTGAACCTTTCTCTGGAGATGTTCCGTCCTCCACCATCCTCGACAATCATGTCATGAAAGCATGTACTGGATAAATTGAGGCAAGTCCTTGTGTAAAACTGATAAGAAGACTCTGGGAAATAAATCTTTTTAAAAATTTTGTGTCCTGAAAGAATTCCTCAGATTCCCACAGCAAAAAGAAATTTAGTCAAGTTGCCTTGTTGATTCCACAGGAATTTTCCCAAGTGTTGAGCCTTTATCTGTATCTTAACTGCTTCACTCAGTACAAAAAGAAAATTGTTAACCTGATAGAGAATCTAAAGATGCTAATCTCTGTTGGCTTCCCCAGAGACTATGAAAAAAATGGTTATTGGCAGGGTGAAGAACTAACTTTATATGGAAAAATCAGAAACATACACCATCGTGCCTCTTGCTGGGGCTCTCAGACCAGGGAAGCATGGTTCCATGGCTTGCTTCAGGCCTCCTTGGACTGCACTCAGGTGGCCAGACTGGACTTTCTTCCTACACTTTTCAGGGAGGATGCTGTTTCTTGAGTGCTGGCTGTTGGAACAATATCCCCACATGATGAATAATTGGCTGCTTCCCTCACCCGTTCATGTACACTGGTCAAAAGATTGTCATACTCCATTCTCATTGCATAAAGAGGTAGAGTTCTAGATCTTCCACTTATGCTAAAGTTATTGCAAGGAAATACTGGCTGAATAATAATAATAATAATAATAATAATAATAATATCCCTGGTTTACCTGTGCAACCTTAATTGCTTTTCCTACAGCAGGTCAACTTCATTCTTAATCTAGATTTTTGCTCTTTTTTTTCTTTCAGCCTACCTTTTCTTTCTTTCTTTTTGCTCTTAAAGGAATAAAACCTTTTGCAAAAGTCTATGGAAAGGTTTTACCCTACAAACTCATTTCTGAGATTTAAAGTTCAGCAGCTAGCAGTGAACCCATCATGTCACGTGTTTAGTAGATGTATGTTCTCATCAGGTCTGCTGCAGAGTCTTCTCACTCCACCATATTCAAAGCAACTTCCAGATTTCCTATTCTTTTGTCATTAAATATTGTTGTTTTAGAGTTTATTACCTAACACATACCGTGTTCTGGGTATTAGATAGAGAATCCCATTTCCTGTGATGTTAAATCTGAAAGCCATCTTTTAGCACAAAAAGTCCATTATCTGAGTTCTTGTGCTTTGTGAATTTATATCTAAAAGCATTTTTAGAAACCAAGTCCAATAATGTGGCCCTTCGGCAGCTTCTGTCTCCCCATCTCAGCCTTGCAGGATGCAGTTTTGTGATGAAGTAAAAGGAATTCTTTGGTAGAGATGGTTTCAGGCTTTTACCAGGAAAGAAAGAAATGTGATATTTACTGTCACATAATAATTTAATTTTATACTATTATCAAATGAATGTTTTTAGCTCCACAGTAAGATGAACAAATGGAGGCAAGGAGAAATTGTATAATTTGCTTCAAATCACAGAGTAAGCAAAAGAGTCAGAATTTGAAATGCCCCTGCATCACTGCATGTGCACTGTCTGGATAATAATAAGCACGTTATATAGTAATATACCCTGATTAACAGGAGCGACTGATCTTCATACGGAAAATGATAATAATAGATTAATATAAATAGAAGCTGTTTATTTATATCATACAAGCAGATTAATTAACGAGCAGGAGTGGGAATACGGATTTCAAGTACTCCAGGGCTTTTACATCCTATATACTACTTTCTAAAGTAAGAAAGTGAACTTTCTCTTTCTGTAGAAAGAAAGTGAAATATCTGACATTAGAACATAAGATGACTTGAGAACCACATAAAATACTCAAAGGGAACAATGTCCAGTTGAAACTTCTGGCATTTCTCAAACTTGAGAATCACTTAGGAAGTTTTTCAATAATTCCCATTTTCCATTCTCACTTCTGAGGTAAGCGTGCAGCTTTTAAAAGTCCCAGAAGACTGTTTCAGTGAAGGTGGTCCATGGAACACACTTTGAGAAACACCAATCTGGAAATTAAACCAGAGAGATGGGATAGAACAAAAATGAGAATGAAAATATGGTGGCAAAGGAGCTCCCAATGTTCAGATACCCACATAGAGGCCAGTCTCAAATCCCCACTGTGGGCCACAGGCTATAGGGATTGATAATTGCAATCTTCTTTTGAATTACACATAAGTATGAATAACAAATAGGCTCATTTTTAAGGTTCTGATATCTGTCCATATGGAATGAGATAAACCTTCTGTAACTAATAATGTCAGATTATTTACCTTAATGAATTTCTCCTATTCATTAAAACTCCTATTAAAACTCCTCTCACGTGAAGTCAGGAGAAAATGATCCCAATTTTATCTGTTGTTTGTCTGTTAGCAACTATGGCGGTGTCATTTATTGAACACTATTAGGTGGTAGGCTGTAGTCTCCACATTTGAAGCACATTCTCTTATTAAACCTTCTCAATCACCATTCAATTTGTCACTATTAGTTTTCCTAATTTGTGGATGAAAAACAACTGAAGTGCAGTGAGGTTAAATACATCACCCAAGACTGCAATCAAGTTTTACAGATACCATGTCAGTGCTTTTAACTATAAAACTCAAAAGGAATGCCAAATATTTCTGTTCACTATTTTGTCCAAGATCGCTTGGGCATCTCTCTCCTGACAGCACCCAGAAATAACTCTCTCTGACACCCACAAAGAGGTGATCCCTATTGCTGATCTGCTGCTGCCTCATCAGATTCTCACCACTCTCTCTGTGTTCTGTAATTCCACTAGGAGGATACACGACATGCAGAGTATCATCAAAGCAAGAATTTAGTTCAGGAAGAAACCTCTTTCCTTGTTCAAAAATTTTACATTGTGAAATTCAGGCCACTGTTGGCCCTAATGTACAGTACACTTTTTAGCATCAGGTTTATTCTGTTTTCCCACAGCCATATGACATCCTCCCAGCGGGTCAATTTTACTCCTGCTTCATATAGACTTTTCCTCACATGGTGTCCAGAGATACTCTTTAAAATAAATTGAATCATATTTCTTTCATTCTGTAAATCTTCCAGTGGCTTTCTATTACCATCAGACCAACCAAATCCAAGTCCTCCCTATGATCTATAAGACTTCCTGTGCATCAGCCCTTTGCATCCACTTTGACATAATTTCCTACTCCTTTCTCCTGATCCATGGAATTCCATTTGGGAACATGCCAGGTGCCTTCCTTTACAGGACATGTACACTCACTGGTCCCTCCTTGGAAGGCTTCACATACTTGTATAACGTGTGCCTTCACCTCATTTGGGGCTCAGTTTCTCAGAGAGGCATTTTCTGAGCACCTCCCACTAGCTCTGTATCTCCCAAACTGTCTTTTCCTTTCCTCCTATAACCTACCACTGCCTGAGATTATATTAAATTGTCTTTGATAATTTACTCTCTGTCTCTCCAACTACAAAATAAGCTCCATAAAGGCAATATTCCAATTCTGAGTATATTTAAAAGCTCCCAAGATGTTTCAAATACACAATCAAGTTTGAGAATCATTTCTCTGAAGAGAAGTAGGGAATTCAATCTTGCTTTGAGTAGCTATTCCCACCATAACTTATTCACAGGCAAGAAAAACCAGAGGTCCCCAGAAGCAGGTGGTCCTCGTAGCTAAAAGGCTCTTAAAATTGAGATTCTGTGTGATTGGTCCACCTAGAACTGGGCCCACATTAACAGAGACACAATAAATAAGGCCCAGGCTGCCAAAATGTGGGGGTGGAAGGCAAGAGTGAGGCAGCGTGCCCACACCTTGGTCAAGGGGACTAATATGAAGGAGGCCAATGATGAAAAATGGGTCAATAAACCAGGATGAAGGGCAAGTTTGCATCTGACAGGACTGTGGTGTATAAGGGTAGACAAAGTGTCTCTGGAAATGAAACTAGCTTCCCTCTACCCTTCTCTGCCCTGTGGCCTCCTGATAGAACCTCCCTCACTCACCAGGGCTCCCAAGGGCAGCAGAGCTGCCAGCAACATTGAAGCCAGCCTGCTCACAAGGGGGCAGCAAGGAGGTGGGAGCCTTTGTTACCCTCTTGGCTCCACCCAGAGCCATTCCACATGACCCAAACTCAGGCGGCGGTACTTCTGGGGTGAAAAATGTTAATTTGTTTCATTTAAAAAACAAGTTTTTCTCTGCAAAGTGAGATGAACATGGCTATGTGTTTACAGGAGGCATAGGGGTTCTCCCTCCAACATCTGTGGGGCTCATGCTCAGCTCCTGTGCTATCCCATGAGTACTGCTAGGAGATCTGACTCCTACATCTTTGTAAGGATCACAGTCTTTTTCAGGACACAAGAGATAAACCCCTTGGAGTCCTTTATACCCTCCGTTTTCCTATTATTTCCTTGTTATCTAGGGATTGCAGTCTTTGGATTGTCATTACTAAATTCAGCTTGGGATTTCACCTGATTTTCATCTTAAATTCCTCAAACAGCCTTATCTGTACAGTGAGATTGTATAAAAATGATATGAAAGATGTCAAGATCACTTGCTGATCAAGGAGATAATTTGCCAAAAGTGGATTTCTGAAATATAGTTCTATCTGTTCATGGTTTAAGAAAACCCCTTGGCTTTTCTTTGTGAACAAAAGCTACCAACATTCATCAAAAGGCAATTCATTTTCAGGGTGTGATCATTTCTGAACCATAACACCAGTAGTTTTCTTCCTGAAAATTGTGTCTCTGCAAAGCCTGTGTCCTGTACTGTGTAAAGTGGCCTCAAGGGAGGTAGACCAGAAGGCCATGCAGTCGCCTATGAGATACATGAGGAAGCACGTCAAGTTTGACCTAGTTCTTAGAAGAACAGTGTATTGGATTCAGTTTCCTCACTTGTAGCCACACAGGTAAAAAGCACATTTCAATCTGAAACTCCATTGTAATTAGTAATTGCTCTCTAACAATGCCTTTATTAAAAATCAATAAATAGATCATTAATAGTCACATAGGCAGGGCATCTGTCCAGGGCTTAGCACACAGTAAGTGCTTAGATAATGTGCATTTCCCTTCTTTTTTCTTATAATTTGTATCAATTCTATTTGATGTATCTATTTGATATATTCCTGCCAGAGAGGAATTTTAGCTTCCTGTTTTGTGGTTTCAATCACCCAATTCTGAGGAAAGCAAGAATAGACACAAATTTGTCAGCTACTGTGATTATCATTATCATCATCACGTTCATGTGAATAATGGACTCTAAAACACTTCTCGATGGAAACTGGAACTTCTCCCCCAGAGCTTCCTGTCCTTTTCATAAAGCCTTGGGTAGAGTTTTTAATCAATACCAAAAATGAAATCTCAGCTTTCTGCAAGGCTTGATATTTTGGGAGTCTTTGACAAACTCACCACATTCCTAGTGATTGTTCTCCTCCCCGACATTATGCAGAAATGCCAATTAGTTTCCTCTGAAATCCAGCTGTCTGATAGAAACTTGTGAATATCTTAGTTTCCCTGACGATGCCTATGGATTTCTCGGCATCACACAAGGAGATTAAATGAGGCCTCCAGAGAATTCACACTACCTCTAGCTTTTGGTCAACCAAGATGTCCTCCTGGGACCCCATGAAAAGATCCTCAGTGCTAAAGTCCAGAGCTCAGCTGCCTAACAAATGGCAGTTAAAGTTCCTGGCCTACCTAGTTCCTTCCCTGTAATCTGAATTCTATCCTATGTGTAGTGGCGTTTGTCCTGAAATGTCATCTCATCACTGCCTTCCCACTTCCAGGAGGGCCTATATTTGCCTTCAGCATCTCTTTGGACCAATTTAAAGGCTGACATCATGACTCTTCTCTTTGTCTCTTCAAATAACAATTTTCAAAACCACTTATTTTATTTTGTATTTGATATGAAAGGAAAAGCAAGTGCTATTTTAAAAAAACCTGTCGGACAGGCAGTAAAATCTGTGATTCATTAAATCCGTACATGGCTTTCCGAGGCTTTCCCACGTCTAAACAGTTATGTGCAGCAAAACAGCTTGACTGTCTTTAGCCACCCTTGAATGTTGTCTAATGGTGCGAGGTCCCCTTCCATCTCCCTGATTACATTATGCAGAAAGATTGCTCCAAATGCATCCTATATCTGTGGACACCTGGAAACCTCTAAAATGGTGGCACTTTTGATCATGTGAAAAGAACTTGCATCTTGTGTGTTAGCCACAAAACAGCCTGGATAATTACAAAGTGCTCATCACAAGCAGGCAGGGACTGAAGATGCCTTCTTCCGGCCACTGGGGCTTTGGAAATACAGGTCTGCTTCCCTAGCCTTGTACTTAATCTCTTCTCACAATTTTCATGACTTGTAGTAAGTCGCCACGGCACAGCTTCACACCATGGTGAGTATTCTTTCTTGTTTTTGTCACTATTTCAGTGTAAGCAGTGAGAAGTAAGTATCTACAGTTTCAAAGACTAGACATGCATGACTATTAGAAAGTCTGGCCTTTGAGGACAATTCTTGTTGCTTCCTTGGTGTCATCAGAGTGGATCTCTGAAAGAAATAGCTTATTTGTCCCAGCCTGGGATCTTTTTCCCTACTTCCTCTAAACAAATTGATATATTTTTTCCTAACTTGAATTTATACCCCTTCAGGGTATACCCCAAGAAACCTATTTTCGCTCTCATGTGAAACTGCTCTTCCCTCCTGGTACCTCCTTGTTCACAGCATTTTAGAAATCTCATATCATATGGTACCTAACAAATGCTCTGTAGGTATTTGATGAATGAGCAAGGACCTATAGGTCCATCAAAAATCAGGCATACGCATAAGAAAGAGCGAGTTAGTCATATACCTTGAGGAAGCAAAATTCTCCTTTTGTGCAAGACACAGAGACTCATTTAACAGTAATTCTAAATGATCAAATATTTGGAGAAGGGAAGGATCAAAGGTAACTGGAGAACTCTAGAAAGATTTTGTAAAAAGGAACAGGTTTCAGCAGAAGTTGAGCACATCTGGATGGGTGCAAAGGAGATAAGATTTCAAAGGGAGAACAATTTAAGAATCCCAGAGAAGCAAAACATAGTGTGAAGAGTAAGTAGTTCTATAAATTACTAGGGGCCTAACTTGGGGAACAGGACCCATTACCCTCATCTTCCTCATCTCTTAAATGAAAACAGAAACACTCGTGTCGTCAATAGTTGTGAGTAGTTAGTAAGATAAAGCTAAATTAGCACAGTGCTTGTTAACAGTAATACAGAGTTAACTATTACTGCGATTGTTTTTATCTGCAATGATACTACTATTAAGACAATGAACAAAAATCAGCTGGATGGATTAAATGTCTCAAATGGAGCACAAGAGAAATAAAATATGTGAACTAATGTGAATGCAAAGGTACTTGGATGTGATTGCGAATGCAGGAAGTTGATTCTGTAAACAAGGACTTACTGTATGTTCCTGAAAAAGAAGTAAATATTGATTTGCCTTATTGTTTGTTTTTAAAGAAGTGAACTTTAAAGGGGACTGAATAAAGGGAAAGAATCTCACACTATCTGACTGCCTGCTGAGTGAGTGGCGCTCTGTCTGACACATATGAGCATTTTCTTGTGAGGTGGTAACTAGAATAGGAGCTAGAATTAAAATCCACACATGCATGATCCTAAACCCAAGTTTTTTCTAACATTCAGTGCTGTCTCCCTAACTGAAGGGCATTTGTGAGATTCAAATTTGTGCCAGGTCATAATACTCTAGAACAGGGATCAGCAAACTGCAGTCCATTGACTAAATCTCATTTTTATTGGATCAGCCACACTCACTTGTCCAATATTATCTGTGTTCACTCCTGCGCTACAACCCTTGGGTTGAATAATTGCAGCAGAGTCATAGACCTGTGTGAAACCTTCACTAGCAGACTCTTTGCAGCAAAAAGTTTGCATACTCTTGAGATGAAGTACAGTCATACCTTTCTAAACCATCTCTCTCCTCTTCTACTCTTTCTCTTACATAATCCAAACACTTTTGAGTTTGGTTCATATCATTTCATTGCATGACTCCTTGAGAGTTCTGCAAGGGGCATCAGTGTAGAGCCTGACCTACCTTGTGGAGTTTCGGGGACTGTCCTGACTTCTCTACACTAGGATTTCCCAGCCTTCTTCCCCGTCACCTTCTCGAAACGACCACCCCACCTGCAGGCTTAGTTCTGACTGTATGGTCCCACGCTGTCCTCCGCCATTTCTTCCTGGTGCCATTCTAGCCACCCTTCTAAGCTCAGATCAAACATCAACTCCTCATGGCAACCCCCCACCCCACCTCTTCTCTAGTTGGTAATGACCTTCCCTTCTGTCCAGCTCCACTGTCTTTGTGTTACACTGATTTCCACATGCCTCATGTTCCCCTACTGTAAGACTATGAGTTATTGGATGGCAGATTGTGTGTCACGATTCTTTACCACTCAGTACTATGAAGCATATTATGAGTACATAATACATTTTTCTAAAATACACAAGAATTCACCCAGATTTAATAGCAAATAATCTAAGTATATTTTGATTTCACATAATTAATACAAAGTCATATTTACATGAACATAAATATAAAATACAAAGATTAAATAAAGATAAAATATAAAGATACAATATAAACGTTCCTCAACTTTTTCCCCATTTCAACTACATAAGTACTAAAGAAAATTTAAATCTAGTCTCTTGGTGCATTTTACCTTGCCTAGAATATTCCCCATCATCTTAATGAGTGAAGATGTATCCTTAAAATTACTCATTATACTGTACCAGGCATCCTGTTGTTCTTCCCAAATAACAGTAAAGATGATAAGCTTCAGGACATAAATCATGGTAAAGATTTTCTCTGTGGATCCGTAATAATTGTCCATCCTTGATAACAGCTCATTCTTTACTAGCATCTAAAGCCAATTATTTTTCATGGTGTTTTACTTAACACTGTGCTAATTGTATTCTATTTAAGACCTTAGTGCTAATTGTATTCTATTTAAGACCTTAGTTTCTTGGATCTTAGATTTCTAAAATTTCATTTAATTTTAAAGATTTTGCTGTTTACAACTACTAAAAACCAAATATGGCATACTCATTCAGATTCCCAAAGGTTTGCTTATACATTAGAAAACATTGTGAAAAAATACTTATTTTTAGTAAAAATCTATACATCTAAGTACTCAGAAAAGTAGAATCATAAAATTAGTTTGCAAGAAAATCTGCTAATCTCTTCTAATTCTGCTGGCAAGTAAATAGAAATACATTTGACCCTTGAACAATATGTTGGTTAGGGGTGCCAACTTCCTGAGCAGTTAAAAATCTGCATATGACTTTTAACTCTTTAGAAACTCAACTACTAAAAAAAAACAAAACAAAAAAAAAAAACAAACAAACAAAAAAAAACAAAAACTCAACTACTAATTGCCTAGTGTTGACCAGAAAGTGTATCAATTATATGAATAGTTGATTAACACATATTTTGTATGCTATATGTATTATATCCTGCTTCTCAGATCTTCAAACTCATCCTGGAATCTGGGTCATCAATTCTTGGTTTTCAGGTGTTCAAACCACAGCTTTGGCCTTCCTGGGTCTCTAGCTTGCAGATGGTACTTCATGAGACTTCTCAGTCTCCATAATGATATGAGCTAATACTTTATTATAAATCTTGCTTTAGACAGATAGGTAAATAGATCATAGATAGATAGATAGATAGATAGATAGATAGATAGATAGATAGATCCTATTAGCGCCTTTTAAACTATTATTTAAGTAGGCTTCCTTGCCAGTGTGTAACCCAACGCAGGCTTGAACTCACGATCCTGAGATCAAAACCTGAACTGAGATCGAGAGTCAGATGCTTAATGAACTCAGTCACCCAGGTGCTCCGAAATATCCTATTATTTCTGCTTCTCTGGAGAATCCTGACTAATGCACCCATAATTTCCAGGATTGCTGGAAAGATGTAGGTCTATGTTAATAAAGGAACAATAAAGTTACTGGGAGCCTCTGACTCCTCTTTTGAAGCTGAACCTTGTCAGAACATCTCTGCTGACATACTACCAGACGTTCCCAAGCTAAAATGTAGCCATGGAGGTAGATTGAGGAGCTGTGGACTCTTGAGAAGTTGTGGGTCCAGGAGAAAGACTCACCCTACAGGTGGGATGTAGTTAATTGCTTGCCATTCAGCTGAGACCGAGACCCCTCCACATGTGGACACCCTGAAATCTGGACACGCCTCAGGGAGATAATTAGAAGTACATTAAGGGTCTGCAGTAATAGGTGCTTAGGCCAGCGGAGAAGCCAAGTGGATCCTGTCCATTCCACATCCTCCTAGTTAAACCTGCACATGGAGAAGCCACTGCCTGACCTAGAAGACAGCATGCTCAGTCTCCCCACAGTGACAGTGTGGCCACAAGAATGGCCAGGTCATTTCTACCTCAATGGTAGCAGAAATTTTAAGTGAAGAAAACTGAGTCAGCTTTCTGGTTTTCTCTGCTCTGAGCATTAGCTACTCAGTTCCGACACCGAGTACCTGAAAAGGGGAAGAGAGAATAAGGGAGGAGGGAAAGGATGGAGAGAAGGAGAACACCAAAGGGAAGAAAGTCAGCATCACAGTAGATGAGATGGACTCCAGGAATTGTTTCATTTAAATATTCGAGGAAGCTGAATGTACTCATAAACACCCAAGTGAGGTGTGTCTTTTCTAAAATTAAGTATTTAGGAACCTGTAGTGAAAACAAGGTAATTTTTTTTTAATTTTTGCTGCTTTCACACAAAGCAGCAACTATAGTGGTGAACTTCTAGGAGGTGCTATTTGGGAATTCCCAAGAATTTCTCACAGCTTAGTGGAGTACTACACCCACCCTTCTGAATTTGTACAGTCAGGTCCATCTAGCACTTTTAACTATTATCCCTATTTTAATTAGCATTTGGTGATTTATAGACTTTCAAATAACATGTAATCTCACTTTATCTCCTCAAACACCCCAGTGAGAATATATTTTTATCCCATCACATAGGTGAATAAGCTAAGGCTCCTTCTTCTGGGGTCAGTTCCACAAATGTGAGATCCTAGATCCAACTCCCATAATTGAGTTTGAAATTAGCCTGAAGGATAGAAGAGCAGATTGGTTCCCATTCTGGAAGAAATCTTTATTTTTTTTCCCCCTTTTTGACAGCTAGACAACCAAATTCTAAGTAAGCAAGTAAGTAAAATAATAGATAGATAGATACATAGATACAAAGAATAGATGGATGGATAAATAAATAGATGATAGATAGATAGATAGATAGATAGATAGATAGATAGATAGATAAATGTGAAGCAATTAGTAAACTTCAGATTTCCATTTAGGCCTAAGGAGCTTCCTTTATTTCGACCAATCTCTCCATTTTTATCTGTCAGCATTAAGAAAAGAGTAAGATTATCCATTCAAAGGCAGCTGCCATCTGATTAACACTTGACTCCAAGTAATAAATCATATCACAGGTTTTATTGACAACCTGTAGGACATTATCTTTCTAATGACACATGGCATGACCTTTCACTCCAAATGGTATAAAAGAGGTTCGAGCACAGCAGTTCAGAAGCTGCCACATTCTCTGAGCAGGACACATCCTGACTGATGCAGAGAATGCGGAGCACAATACGGAAAAGACATGCTTTGCTTGAAATACAATTACGTTGATTAAGTACCATCCGACGTCACACGCATACACAATCTATTTTTAACATGCATATTTAAAATCCAATTGAACTGAGTTTTCTTTCTCAAGAGTTCATTGTTGCTACTTTTTTTCCTCACAGAAAAATCAAATGTTCTATAATGCATTTTGTGTAGAACACTGTTCTAACACCACAGAAAATTCCGTTAAATGTCAGAAGAATTTAAAGCCTTGTTGTTGAAAATCACAGGCTCAGGATGTTACCAGTATTTAGATCTTTGGAAACTTTAATAACCAATGAGTGTGAAAATCTTTTAGAAGTCCCTATTTGGCTGTAGAATATGATATGATCACTAGTTTATTAAAAGAAACCAGTAATTATGCATATGAAACAAGGGAAAGATTTGCAATGCTTTTAACTTTGGTGCCAAATAAGCATTTATTCCTATACATTCTCATATATCTCAAAATATAAGCATTCATTTTCATTCATTCATTCATTCATTCATTCATTCATTCACTATACTAAACAGTAATGGCTGTTTAGTGGCAAAAGCAATTTGCCATTTTCCTTCATCTTGTGAGTAATTAAGATATTGAAAGAGAAACAGAGACAGAATTTAACCTAGATGTGGAGACTGCAGGAGACATCAGAAGGGGTCCAACACAACACAGGTTAAACATATGCCCACGCACATGTTCAAACACATACACACGTGCACTCGGACACACACATGCACGAACATGTGCACACACAGAGAACACACCATAGAGTCATCTAATGTTGAAAATAGAGATGTAGGAAGACATTTTTCCTTCTGGTTAAACACTAGATTATTTTGGAAAACATTCCTACCCTAACAAATATTCCTGTTTATTAAGGATTCTTTTTTTTAAGATTTTATTTATTTATTCATGAGAGAGAGAGAGAGAGAAAGAGAGTCAGAGACACACAGGCAGAGGGAGAAGCAGGCTCCACACAGGGAGGCCAACGTGGGACTCAATTCTGGGTCTCCAAGATCAGGCCCTGGGCTGAAGGCAGCGCTAAACCACGGAGCCACCCGGGCTGCCCATTAATGATTATTTTTAAGAACAAGTTAAACCCCACTAACCACTGCCTTTACCCCTTACATGGGTGAAGCCCTGTGCTGTAGATAGTACAATATTGAACAAAAATCTATTGTGGAGATGGGTAATTAATCTCAAAATTAGTAAAACAAAAATAGTAGAATAGAATATGAGAAAGAAGTTTGAATGCCATGCAGAAGATGCTACCAAAACTGACAAAGATGATGACATAACCCAACTTGATGTCCACACTGACTCATGGCATTTAAATACATACATGCGCTAAGCAAGTCTGCCTCTTGTCAGGCCCTCAGCTGGACATTAAGGATACAGAAATGAACATGAATATTCCACCTCATGATCTAGTGGACACGTAAAACATTAAACTACTAAACACAACACAAAAATAGCCCCGATGCAAACCTTAGCCAACAATTTTAACTATTCTGCATCATATATTTATTATGTATTATATATGTAAATTCAACAATAGAATTAATCTGGGAAGCCTTCATAAAGGTGGTGAATTTTAACTCCCATTGTGAAGAAGAAAAAGGAGACGTTTTGGTGGGTAAAACTGAGATAGGCAGATCTGGAAAAATCTATAACTTGAAATATTAGGAAGGCAAGAAAATTGAAGTTGTGGGCAAATGGTAGCTACTTAAAAAATATTTCTTGAATCGAATATATAAGAAAACATTTAAAAGAAGATGGTAAAAGGAATAAAAACTCAACTTGTAAGAGGACTCTTGCTTAATGAATCCAAAATCTCTGTCCCTATTTCCTGAATAAATATTGATATATTTGACATAAGTATATAAGTTTTAAAGTTACAGAGGAAGGACATAGTTTTAAAGTTAGTTTAGTAAATATGACCTTGGAGAAGTAATTGTACCTCCTCCTCCCAGATCTGAAAAAATAGACAAACAACTCTGACTACAATACAGCTTTGAGGATTAGGTAGGGTAAAGTACGTAAAGAACGGAGGATAATACTTGATACCAATAACACACTGAACAAATGTTAGTTCATTTATTTCCCTAAATATTATTACCCTGAGCACTTTGGAACAGGAAATTCTTTTAGTCTGATCTTACTAACATATCATAAAGCACTAGAATATAATAATATTAGAAGACATGACTTTTATGTTTGACTCACAGTACTCTAATAAAAGAAAATTCTCTCTAAGTTATGATTTTATAAATCTGCTTTGCGATTGTCCTCATAGAAAGTACACAAAGCAAATCTTACATGGTTCCATCCGGACCAAATGCATGCTCCTCTTGGACCATGAGCACACGTTCAGTGACTGTGCATCACTTAAACACGCACTCACTGCACTTTGCTGGTCTAGCAAGTATTTCTATAGTTAGCTGTCAGGTACAAATGAAGGTCCTCATACACTTAGAAAAAAAATTCTGCTTCTTTTCGGTACTGTGCCTATTTTTCCCTCCTGTTGCCCATATGGTCCTGCCTGGTGCTTAAGTATAACAGCCACTTGATGACGAGTTATAATGAGTGTTTCCTCAATTTCGAGAAAAGGGAAGCGAGCTACTGTGTACCCTGGTATCATCTCCTGACATGGGCCAGCCACTCTAGTGTCAAAATGAGAAGGATGTGGACTTCTTGCTTCTTCCCTGAAGCCAGGCATGCCCCTCCTTTCTGTAGCAGTCAGCAGCCCCATTTGCCAGACAGCTCCACACCTTGCCTCCACTCTGCCCCTGAGGCAAGGGAGGTGGAGCAGTGATGTGTCTAAGCCAAGGTCATCTCCAGGTGTAGGCTGGGCTCCATCACACACACAAGAGAAAACCACGCAATGAGGGTCTGCCCACACTTCCTCCCCAGAAAGCAGCACAGTGCTTCTTGTGCAAATGTGCAGGATTTTAATGAGACACTTGCTATCAAAATGTCTGCTCTTAAGCACAGGTGGTTGACCTCTCCAAAAATGGGGGTGTCCTTCCATGAGGAAAGAAAGCCACTCGCCTCAGCTAACAGCACATCACCACCACCATAATGAGTTAGAAACTGGAGTTTCACATTCAGGGACTTCATATTAGGAGAGGATAATTTATGGGCAGGAACTACAAGATAATGAAATAATTCAGACCTGCTTTGGTTTTACCAGCACTCATAAATAGGCAATAAGAACACCCCAAACTGTGGAGCTTAAACTAAAAAACAAAGCGATTTCAATAAGGCATGTCAAATACAATTCAACAAACATTTTTAAACAAAACATTATCGAGTATCTAGTGTGTGATTTTTTTTCTACTTAATTTGTCTATTACCAGTACAGTCCCTGACTTAATACTTCCTTTGGCCTTGTAACAAGCATTCACACTACTGATCTCTGCTTAATTCGTCTGTCTTTTCCCACTTGCGATTAAAATGCTGCTAGGTGGGATCCCTGGGTGGCGCAGCGGTTTGGCGCCTGCCTTTGGCCCAGGGCGCGATCCTGGAGACCCGGGATGGAATCCCACGTCGGGCTCCCGGTGCATGAAGCCTGCTTCTCTCTCTGCCTGTATCTCTGCCTCTCTCTCTCTCTCTCTCTCTGTGACTATCATAAATAAATAAAAATTAAAAAAAAATTTAAAAAAAAAAGAAAACATTTATCTCTAAAAAAAAAAAAAAAAAAAATGCTGCTAGGAAATCAGTGTTTCCCCACAATGAAGGTGACCCTGGAGAAGAAAGGTCTCTCATCATGAAGTGACTACTTCACAGATACCAGCTTCAGCTATACAGGCAATCAAATCCTTTACTGAAACACAGTATCTTTTGGAAACAGAGATGTCTACTTCCCCAAACCCCAGACACTTCTACCAGCCTTTTTTTTTTTTTTTTATTCCCAGGCTGACTCATTAGAAGATTCACTAAGGCTCATTTCTTTCATTTACTCATTCATTCATTCAACCAATATTGATTATTGATTATGGGACAGGCTCTTAGCTGAAAAAGCTGGAATCAGAGGGGATCAATCAACACAGGGTCTGACACATGGAGTTGATGGTCTGTGGTTCTGTCTGGTAAACAGGAAGGTTGTGTGAGGCTCTACAATGCTGGCAGCCAGACAGGGTGGCGGTGGGCAGAGCAGTAGAGTGTACACACCGAGAAGCCAGAACAGGTGCTCAAATAGTCTACCACAGTCTTGAGAACTGAGGAGGGGTTGTTTAACATTCTGATCCTTAGTTACCTCATGGATAATTATAGAACCTTCAGAGGGTTGGTGTAGGAGAAAGGAAATCATTCCAGGGAAGCATCCGGCACTAGGCCTGCAAATGCTCTGTGAATGTCAGCTACTACAGAGGCGCCTGGCTGGCTCCTTCAGAAGAGCATGTGACTCTTGATCTCAGCATTCTGAGTTCGAGCCCCACATTGGGTGTAGACATTACCAAAATTGTTAACTACCATTATTTTGTCTAGGTTTTTTTTTTCTTCAGCTGAGGGTTTGATTTTCTTTTTTAGATCCAGCCTTCAGCCAGCTGCCGCTGCTCATAGCAAGCAGACATGCCTTACTTCTTCTATGCTATAGCACTGATTAAAAATAGATTTTCATTCCCCCCAAGGACAAAGCAAAATCTGTGCACCTGTGCTTTCTCATTTCCCTAGGTAAACCCTGTCAGCCCACTGACAATATGCTCTTCAAACAGGTTTTGGTCTCCACCCAGGCTCACCAATGTCTGCAAGACTAAAGAAATTCGGGAATCATTCCCTGTAGAGAAGGGAAACTTGCTCATTAGACAAGAATTCTTAAGTCACTTTTGCCACAATTGTCATAAACCTATTTTTATTAGCTCTAGAAAATCAATTGCAACTTTTAAAAAGCCTCCGATGAATAATAAGAGACACTGCCTGATATTAAAGTTTTACTCAATACAAACTCTGGTGGAGCAGAGGGGGGGAGTGGGCCCACGCCCATCGGCTCCTACAGAGGACATTCCAACCTCACCCTGCTGGACACTAGATTCTTTAATCTAAAATTATTAGGTCCTTGGCATTTCTGGGCATTTAATGCCTGTGCTATATCTCTCTCCTGTGAATTCTGGGTGTGTTTATCTTCATTTACAGAGACAATTTAAACATCTTCACATGTAATAGTTTTGTCCGCCTCAGCCTAATGATTAGCAGTGTGGAGAAATATTTCAAGGATATTTCTATGGTTCATTAGCAGTCAAATATTCCAAACTCCCCAACTTGATTCCAAATGCCCTGAGAATGAATCAAGTCTTTTCCACTTTCCACCCCATGGAAACATGCACGTCACCTGTGAATATACAGTAATGAATGGAAAAAGCACAGCAAAGTCATGTTGGGGCTGGGAGAAACCTGGCTGTGTGGCGCTGTGGCTCTCACTGCTCTCTGGTCCCAACGCAGCTGATTCCCCAGTGCACCCTGAGCAGGTGCACCGTCTGAACAGGTGCAGGTGGGCGCTCTGAGTGCAGGTGGCAGGACCCTGTGCGGCAGCAAATGCAGCCAGTGTCGGCTCATATCTGATCCTTAATCACAGGAGGCATCGGGAAAGAGCATAAGAAGACTGGACGTCAGGGATCCCTGGGTGGCGCAGTGGTTTGGCGCCTGCCTTTGGCCCAGGGCGCCATCCTGAAGACCCAGGATCGAATCCCACATCGGGCTCCCGGTGCATGGAGCCTGTTTCTCTCTCTGCCTGTGTCTTTGCCCCTCTGTGTGGCTATCATAAATAAATAAAAAAAATTATTTAAGAAAAAAAGAAGAAGAAGACTGGACGTCAGGCCAAGAAAGACACACCTACACTCTTTTCCGCCAGGACTGCCCCGCGCCTCTCCCTCCTCCCCCAGGGGCTCCCCCCTTTCCCAAACCCCACCCCCTTTATCCACACCCATCCCAGGTCCCATTAGCTCCAGGCCCCTCCCCTTCTTCCCACTGCCCTGGATGCGAATCCATTTCCTTCAAAGCCTCACAAGAAACCATGAATATGGACATTCTGCAAAGCTCCATCCTCTCCCTCTTGCTTCTTTTCCTCTTCCTTTCTCTTGGAAATCCCTTTTTCTCCCACAAATTCAACCTCCATTATAATGTCATGATTAATAGTAGATGTTCTGGTACCAGATGCTCTACCATTTTCAGCCACGGGACGGTAGACACATTATGTAAAATCCCTGCCTTAGTTTCCTCTTCTGTAAAATAGGAATAACAATACCTCAGCATGTGTCAGTTATTGTGAGGATTAAAGGCGTTGATCTATATATGCACGGTGTTAACAAATACTCCTGTTTAAGTCTCAGCCCCTTGAAAAGCATTAGAATTGGGGCACCTGGGTGGCTCAGTGGTTGAGTGATCACTCAGGTGGTGATCCTGGGGTCCTAGGGTCCTGGGATCAAGTCCCGCATCTGGCTCCCAGCAGGGAGCCTGCTTCTCCCTCTGCCTGTGTCTCTGCTTCTCTGTGTGTGTGTGTCTCTCATGGATAAATAAAAAATCTTTTAAAAAGAGAGAGAAGTATTATTACTGCTATTTCTGAATGCAGATGCTGCTCTCATCCTAGTGACACTAAGAAATCCCACATTCATCTCCAAATCCAAATGTCCAAATCTGCACTCATGAGACCGGCATATCCCCAACCTGTTCTGTAAATCTTCCCTACTCCACTGTGACGTCCTCATTTCCCCATTTCCCTGCCCAGAAGCTTGAAGAGGGCGCTTCCATGGCCACTGCCCTTCCCCTCCATTCCCAATCAAGGACTAACTTTCCTTGAGCTCCTCCCTTCTGCCCGGACCTGTGCTCCAGGGCCCCCATTGGGGTGACTCCCATCCAGCCTTCACCACTTCCCCAAAAAAATCTGATGTGCGATGTGACGCACCTTCTTGGTCTTTGCACAGACCACCACACGCAGGGATTGTTAGGCATTTGTGTAATGAATGGGGGTGGGGGTTGGCAGGGGAGCCACGTGAGAAGTACACACTGCCGGCCGTGGCCGGAGAAGGGTCCCCCTGGTCACTCGCTGTCCCATGCACCATGTGCTGTGGAAATCAGCACTTACCAGCCTTTGAGATGGGCCACTCACTCCCACCCAATACCCCAAGGGCAAGCAAGGTGGCTTTTGCACAGCCTGGCACAGCAGACACAGGAAGCACACCCTGAACAAATTAGCTTTAAAATCTCTGTGGGGCCTCTACACCCCTCGGCTGAACCCCTTCTGGGGCTGCTCCCAGGCCTCTGTCTCCTCCCATCCTGTGCTCATGTGTATGGGTGCATGTGTGCATGCACATGGGTGGGTGGGCACCTGCACATGCTTGTGTGTGTGTGTGGTCTACTTCAGCACACCCTGCAGGGCCCCTGTTCTGCCCCAAATGCCTTATCACAGTGGGTCCTCCTGAAGGCATGACCTGGTGGACCTGGTGGATACACTGTCTTCATCTTGATGGAGTACTTCATCTCCCCCTGACACTTTTGGGGTGGGATACCAGTATAATATTGTAATATTATGGGGCTACGTCTTAAGAGGACTGGGGAAGGCAACTTCTTCTACAGGGGCCCAAATCTCGCAATGCTTCTCCATTGGTGTTGAGCTCTTCCCTCCTATGTGTTCCTGGCTCTGTCTGGAAGCTCTGCCTCCCTCTTTTTCACCTGGTCTATTCCTGGTAGAATTCACCATTCTACCATTTCCTTCCCTGCCATGTGAGCTCCTCTCCATTGTACCTCTAGAAGAATCTTTATTCTTCTCTGGATTACCACATATAGTCCCCTAAGTTGTTCACTGTGCAACTCCAGTGGGTGCTGTTTTCATAGCTGTTTCACATTGGAATACATATGAGCAGTGTCCTCCTGGGGTTGTGCAAGGCACCTATATGACATAATGCTCTTTCTTTTGTTCTTCTTCTGCAAAGTAAAATTTTGTTTTTGTGAAATTTCTTCTCATCTGCTACTGAACTCTTCATCTGAGGAGCAAGTTTTTCCTTCAGTCTAGGGCAACCTCTAGCACATTCCAGTGACAGGTGGCTCTCTCTAAATATATAAATATATGATCCAAATGATTGGTTAATTCTAGTGAATTGACAATTCTCCACTAGCTCTTCAACCACACTTCTAACTTAATGAAAATTTGGGAGCTATCCTGGTGCATACTGTAAGTATCTTGGGGAGGTGGGGTGCTTAAATAAAAACCCAGGAAAAGAAGGTGTGGAATAAAACTGTGTGGACATGGGGAAAACAAAGTCTCAAGCACTCTGCACGATTCTGATCAAATGCTGTGTTCCCACGGGATTGCCCACCTGCATGCATACAGAGCCCAGAGTGTTCAAAGAGAAGCAAACAAGTAAACAAACTGACAAAAAGGAGATCTCTGTGCTTTGGGAGGAAACGTTGACATTCCTTGTCTTTGCCCTGGAAAAGGTCAAAGGAATCTCTCAGTGGAGGCATTGAAACAAGAATGCAAGGCCCCTTACGTGCAAAGGGAGAGCTGCTGACTACAGTGTCCACCCAGACAGGGTGTGGGCTCCTGGAATGGGGACGGATGTACTCTCACCTTGTTGGATTTGAACCTCTCTCCATCCCTCTCCAGTGCAGGGGGCCACTGTCAGGAATTAGCGAATTATGGACCAAGGTATTTTGGTAAAAAATGTTACCCTGAAAGATTAGACCTCCATTTTCAATAGACTTTGAGTTAATGTAATGAAGATAAGCTAAACTCCGCTTAACTGTCCCAAATTACAATCCCTCACACATTGCAGCAGGATGTGCTGCAGATCACTCCAAGGATCGGGCCCCCTCAAAATGAATAGTGCCTCCGCAGCTTGTGCTTAGGGGTCATTCTGCCTTGTTTGAACGTATTGTTTTGATTCAAATTATTTCTGGAAGCAAGACAATTGTGTCTGGGCTACATAATTCCCCGAATTCTCCCAAGACACTGTTGTTGGAAGGATGGGAGTTGGGGGGGGAGGCAGTTATTAGCAGCTCCAGACACATGCCTGCACTCCCTCCCCTGGGCCTCTCTTGCTCCCCGGGAATAGAGACCAGCTTTTCAGTGTCCACCCCAGAGAATTCTTTTCCATTTTAGGGGGAGACAGGAGGAAAACTTCAACATATTTACAATAGTCATAAATAGCACAGTAGGTGAAAAAAAAAATTCTAGAGAGAAAATAGACAGGATCCTGAAAGATCTATTTGTAGAAAGTCTTGCTAACAAGCCAGAAGCCAGAGCTTTAAGATCACTCATGTAAATACCTCCCAGGATGTCTTCCCTGATTAAGGATGTGTGAGGGTTATTGAGTTTTGAATTAGATGCACTTTAATAAAACAGTAGAATGTTCTTATCTGATTGCACCTGTATTGATTGTGTTAAAGAGGTCTATCCTTGGATCAGGGTCAATGATTTTACATAAACTTACTAGGACTCAGACTGGGGATTCATTTTTGGATTCTTGCAGGCTATCCAATTTGTTAGATTTCAGTAATCTAAGGAATTTAAGAGCATGCCTCTTGTTGAAGAATTTTTTTTTTTGCTTGTGTTATATTTTGCTTGACCTCCCCAATTACATACGCCACTGAATTATCTTTTAATGACTTGCATTAAATAACATGATTTGTTTCAATTGTTTTTAAAGTTGAAGAAGTGTTTTTTACAAATGTTAAATGCATAGTTAAGTATCACGTATGGAAGTTAGCTAGACATCTACACAAAGTGGCATGCACAATTCAAAATGAAAATGCATAATGTGTTCAAATGTTCAATCAATATACATTCAACAATAGTAAACTTCAGATTACTAGTTATGTTGTTTCTGATGCCTTCTAGAAAACCAATATGTACAAGTAAACTCATGGGTAACCTCCTACTTATTAGTACTGTAAACCTCAATTCTGCAAGGAAAGACACTAACTGAGCTGAAGTTTGGCACATTTTCAATTGCCAAATGTATAACATTGTATAATGCTATAATATAATTTAATAAATAAAATATGTAAAATGAAGGCATTAACAAAGACATCTTTGAAGATTTTCCTGAATTGCAGAGATATTTTTGACATACTTTTTAGATTTTACAAATAAAACAAAACCAACACCTCATATTAGAATTAATTAATTCTTTCATTCAACATTTTTTTTTCTAGATACTACTATGCTCTGTCACTGTTATAGGAATTGGGATCATGATGGTGAATTAGAGAGATGGAATCTTTATGGAGCCAATGAGTAAGTGCAAATGACAGATAAGAATAAGTAAACAAAGAGAAATGTACAACTTCAGACAAGAGGGGGACACCTATGCCCAGCAGAGTCATGGAAAGATGGAGGCAAGAGTGGGGATTTCTGGATGGTAAGAGTGCGGTCATCCTCTTGGGGGAACTAAGAGATTAACAGCAACATAGCTGAAGAGAAGGAAAGGAAAATGTGAAAACGTGTGGGAGAAAAATCAGCAAGGATGGATACCAGGTGTATACATGGGTTTACTATGTCTTAGAAACATCATGGCTAAGAAGGAGTGAATGAAGAAAGCCCAGAGCATAAAACACCACAAAGGACACACTGAGGACCTTTGATTTTATTTAAGAGTGTTGGAAATCGACTTTGTTATTTAAGTAGGGGACTAATGTGTTCTCATTTGTGATTTAAGATATCACACTGGCTGCTGTATGGAGCATGAATTGGTAAGTGCATGAGTAGAAGCAGCAAGATAAATACAAAGCATGTCAAGCACTGCTAATACCTACTCAAACCTCTTCCCCTTTACATACTTAATAAAAGAATTCAGCATTGCTTCTGGGCAACAGTGTGACCACCTTGGCAACTATGTTCACCTGTCCTCTCTCAGGTGGGAGTTGCTGGTGATGTGTAAACAGAAGCTGTCATGAATTTGCTGGACATGGAGACAAGCATGTGGTATGCATCCTACATCCTTCTTGGTTCTTGCTGGGTGTGGTCAGCGATGTGACTCTGATGGCAGGTGGGAATGAGGCATGTGGCTTGGACCACAGGGTACCTCTAGAATGGCAGAGCAAGAAGCCAGAGGATGCCTGCTTTTGGAATTCTGTGTGAAAGCACGAGCTCCCACTTCCCCGGGGTTTATAGTGGGTAGATCAAATTCTGACCAATTCAGTGGATGACCATGGTTCCATGAGACACGAGGATACTTGGATTGGGCACAGTGCAGAAGGTGGGGATAGATGGACGTCAGAGTTTATTTTGAAGGTAGAATCATGAATAATTAGCCAATCTGAATCTCTGGGATGAATATGGACTGTGAGAGAAAGAGGTGAACTGTGATAGCTTCTAGAACTTTGGCCTGAATTACTGGTTGGATTGTAGGCATGGATTGACCAAACCAGCTCTGTGCATATAATTACCAAGGGACAGCTTTGTGATGAAAGTATGAGCAACTTACCTATAAATCACTTCCATTTTTTTTCAGTAAAAACAGGGTCCTCAGCTGAGAGTGAGATGCTGGTGGCATCGGACCCTTGAGGAGAGAGGGCAGGTGCAGAGCAGACATCTGGGAGCAGAGGTGAGTGAATGGAACTGGGGATGTGTACTGACATAATCTTCCCAACACCAGCTGAATCATGAGATATTTTTTCCAGGCCGCATTCAATTTATCTGGGCACAGAGTTAACAGAGTTGGATCTAACCAAAATGGTGGTTTTACTTAGAGAGTGCAGTGGAGGGTTGGAGGGGCCAGTGCCCCAAGGATGTATTGGGGAGTCACCACAGTGATGGACCACGCCACCTAAACTGGCTGGGTGGGTGAAGGAGAGGAAGTGGGATGGATGCTGGGAAGGGTGGCATACATGCATGAGGGGGTTCAGTTTAGATGAAATCATATTGGCATCAAAGTACCCGAGTAAGTGAGCTGGAAAGATGAGAGCTTGGGTCAGAGATGCTTTAATTAAAGATTTGGTAGGGAGTGTGGCTACTGGTAATAATAAGTACAAGAAACGGTGGCAGAAATGGATGGCAGCAGTGGGAGGAGGAGACTGTATTGGAGGTGAGGGGATTGAGGGGCAGTGTGTATTTGATGGTATTTTACCTGGATATGAAAGTCACCAGAGATGATGAACAATGCATTGCTGGTGTGGGGGGAGAGAGGGAGAGAAGCAGGAATGGGGGGAGGGGGAAGGTGTGGGCACTGAACTAGGCCGGGGAGGAAGACAGATGATGCATGTCAACAAGGACAGGTAGCACTTGGCATAATGTAATGACGTGTCCTTCAGGCACCCTGGTGGGCTACTCTGCTTGGTTTTTCTTGTTTGTTTTATGGAAGAGACAGGAAGTGATCAGGAAAGAGAAAGGAGGACACCACTTCATCTTGAGGCCCTATAGTCTACATCACATGGGAGGCAGCCATCACCTGAGAGAGTTGCAGGAAGAACTCTGGGTTCAGGGGGAAGTTAGATCTGTGTCAGAGCAGGAAGGTGATACGTGGATAACTAGATTCCACACAGAGAATACCATGGAGGCCAACACCTGGACTATTCTTCAGACCAGAACATATGGAAAGCATCTTTATTGTGGAGGGTGGGATCAGGGCGTGAGGGAAGGAGAGAATGCTCCCTATTGTTGCTTCATTAGTAGGTACACCTGATGCCAAAGCTCTGAGGATCGTCCAGTTCCCATTTCCTCTCAGAGAACATATGTGAAAGTCAAAATTGGACAAGTTTGGTCAGGCGATCTGTTGAACTAGCCCTACCCTAAACCTTCCCTATGGTTGAGAGGAAAGGTCAGTGATTGTCACACATGGACATTGTAGTGTTTTCTCTTAGGAAATGTCCAGATGCAGAGTGGTATGTCCTTTTAGCTTTCATTCCTAAAGCATGACACTGGATATGCTTGATGTTCTTACCAAATCTAGAAATCTATAACTTCAAGCTATTCTTGGAGTATAGTACATCAAAATGAGGTTTTGGGGACAGAAATTCTAAGACCCAAAAATGTGGACACCAACCCTCCTTGAGCTGTGCCTCTCCTACACACACACACACACACACACACACACACACACACACACATTCTCCCCCTGCCTACTTTATGTGGGTCATTCAAACCTCATTGAACCCTCTCTTTTATGCTCTATGGGTGCCCTCCATGCTCATTCCTATTAGGTAGTTACAAGATTGTGTCATCTGTATTCTTGTCTTTTTACTAGATGTGAAGTTTGCTATCCTTTCTCTTTGTGTCTCCAGGACTCAACATTGGTAAGCTCTTGGGAAATGCTTCTTGCGTAAAGTAGAATAAATAAGTGAATGCCTTGAGATACATCACACAAGTAGGAGACATGATTCTGTTTTCAGGAGCCCAGACATAGCCACAAGGACAGAGTTTCTGCCATTCTCCATACGGCCAACTGTATTTGCCTTCTTCTTCTCCGCACAAGCCAAGCTTGGTGGAGGCCAAGGAAATGGATGGCCATTGCCATGGCTGGGACAGTATTTTTCATACCAGCTGTCATTTACCCAGGCAAGGGGGACCATGGGAGCATCCATCCATCACATGCAGAGAAACATCATGCAAGAAACTCGCAGACATTTCTTGATCCACTTAGTCATTGGTGACCTCTTCACTCTGCCTGCCTCAAAGAATCAAAGGATGAAAAATAAGCATATTTCAGTGATGCCACTTACACATTTCAAGAATGTTCTCCAATAGGCTCTTCAAAAGACAAAGGAGCACCTAAGTGTATCATTGAAGCTAAAGAGCACAGAACAGCATCACCAGTCAAGGCCGCCCGCAGGGACATTCCTCCGCAGTACCTGTGCAAGCGAGGGCCACACACAGACCCGAATCATCCTGCAAGGGGAGGCGACCTTCAGGGATCTTGGCCTCCATAGATAATGACTCAACGTAGTCAACGGCACTTTGTCCCAAGGCCAGAATCCCCTGAATCAGGGAACTAAGGAAAAATTTGAAGATACAATTAAAACAAACCACAAAGAATTAAGAAAAAAAGGTTTGCCTGTGAGCAAGACAAAGAGGGGGTTTTGTTTCATAGTTTCGTGGCTGTCAGAAGGAGACCACAGAGCGTCTGCCCACATCTGAGTATAGGCACATGTCACACTCCAAAGCCACGTGCAGATGGCAACCCAAATCCCACAGCCACAAACCTGCTGAGGAAAGGCAGTGGCGCTGGCTGGTGTGATTCTTGTGCCAACTGTGCATTTGGGAGCTACTGTGGGAAGAAGCTCTAGATTCAGCGCTGGCTTAGCATTTACAGATGGGGGTCCTGGGAGCTGTGACAGACCCCCACCATGCCTTGGACCGCCTCGGCCTGGACCCAGGGCCAGCAAACATGCCAGCAGGAGAGGGCGACCTGCTTCCAAGATTCAGTGGTAACGTGAACACACAGAAGTGTTTCCAGGGAAATGGGCGAAGGAGGAAGAGAGGCTCATTTGTCCGTGGTGGTGGTGGTGGGGCGGGGGGGGACAGAGTCCTTGGGGCCTGAATAGTTGCTGTTGGCTGTGAATAGTGACCATTGACAGGCTGAGGAAACACAAGATCCTTCTTGCATCTCAATTTTGGGTCCTGATTCCAGACACAAAAACTGTTTGGGGAACCACTACTGATCCTTGCCAAAATTTTTATTGGTTTGTGGTGAGATCAGAAATAAATGACAGTGTAGAGTTTTGGTTGCTTTTTTTTTTTTTTTTTTTGAAAAGCCAAATAGATTCATAATTTCATCTTATTTTCTCTAGTTAACCGTCTTTCCCTTTTTAATGTTAAGATGTTTTTTCTCTTTCATGATTTTAATGATATATATGAGGAGAAAGCCACATCCATCTGGTCTGACTTAGAATGTTCTTGTTGGCACATTGTGAGCTGGGCAGCCCTTCCAAACCTCTGCTTGCTTTGGAGGTTGGAGCTGGGCAGGAGACCACCCCTGGAGAAGAGCAGCCACTGCTCCAGAGGGCAGTCTTGACTCTTGCATTGAAAACTTTAGCACAAAGGATGAATACCTACCATTTGCTTCGATGTGGGGGAACTAGAGGGTATTATGCTGAGTGAAATAAGTCAAATAGAGAAAGACAATATCATATGGTTTCACTCATAGAATATAAGAAATAGTGAAAGTGACCATAAGGGAAGGAGGGGAAAGCGAGTGGGGAAAAATTAGAGAAGGAGACAAACCATGAGAAACTCCTAACTCTGGGAAACAAAGGGTTGCAGAAGGGGATGAGGGTGGGGGATGGGGTAACTGGGTGATGGGCATTGAGGAGGGCATGTGATGGGATGACAACTGGATGTTTTGCTATATGTTGGCAAAATGAATTTAAATAAAGTATTTTTTTCAAAAAAAAAGAAAACTTTCGGTAGAATATGGAATTACAGTAACATTATGTGTCGATGATACTTTAATTTAAAAAAAAAAAAGATGGAATAAAAACTTTCAGCAAAAATTCCAACAATACCCAAGAGCCTGGAAGGAAGTTCTGTTGTGCAACTTGCCCTGCTGTGTGAGTGAGCAAGTGTCCCAGACCCTCTCTTTCACCTCCTCCCACCCTGGAGGCATTTCATAAATCAGCAGAACTCCAAGGGTTCCTCCAAACATACCCCAGGGAGCCCAGAGGCTCCGCTATCAGGGCAGGGCACTGGCACCCCTAAGTGGAATGAAAACCTCAAGGTCAGAGAGGCAGGTTTGCCTCCTTTATCCTTCCCAGAATGTAAGTCATCCCAAGATACAGTTCTAAGAACAGAACAGAAGATACATCTGCTCGTTACTCATAAAAGCAGGGCATTATGAATGACTCATGATTAGTGTCTTTTTTTTTTTTTTTTTCAGAAAATGGTCTCCCGAAGACTCCCTCTCTCTGGAAGTCTCTTTGCAGGCATCCTTCTGCTTCAGATTTTTAGAACATCTTGCCCTTCATCCACCCCTGCTTTTTCTTGTTTTCTTTCCTTTTTTAACCTTGCTAACCCTAGACACCTTCCTTCTCCAATTGGAAGCACTGGTGGTAGAGAAATTTACTGAAAAGCTGCGTGATGGAGTCCAGAGAGCCACAATCTGGTCCTCACAATAGATTCTTTGATCTTAGTCATTTTGGGGGCTTACTCTCTGCTGAAATGATCTCTAGTAATTCTTTCAGCTCTACGCATCTGACCGAGGATGGGTCCAAGGCAAATGTGTTTTCTTTGTCCGTGATCACCGGAATGCTCCCAGAATCTGGCTGGAGCTAGTGTGTGCTTGGATGGGATTCCGTTCAGCCATTTATTCATTCACTTATCCCTTCACATTCACTCGGTCAACTGCTTATTTATCAAATATTATTGAACAACTACCCCCTGTGCATAACAACATACAAAACTGGAATGGGAATTGTTGCCTTCTCTGCACACAGGCTGGCTTTCTCCTCTCCTCTGTCGAGTCTTCATTCACTTTTTCCAAACTTTTCCCAACCGTGCTTTGTTCAGACTTCAGTTGTGAGATTTATGATGCTGTTATTTTTAATCGTTTCCAAGTCTGCCTCCCTGACTATAACGTGAGCTCCTGAGGTAGGGACTGGGTCTTAGCATTCCCCATGCCAACAGTTAACTTTAAGTCATGCTTACTAAGTTCTAGGTGTTATGCTAGCCAGTTTACATAATATGAAGTCATTTAAACCTGGCAGTTAGCCCACCATTTATTTATTATTGTCATCCTCACCATATAGATAAAAAATTGAGGCTCAAAGAGTTTAAGTAATTTACCCAAGTCTACATAGATAGTAAGTGATAGAGACAGGATTCAAACCCAGTAGAGTGGTCCTTAATTCCACACAGTAAGCATTATTTATTGGGCCTGTATGCAGCCTTACCATTTATTGAACAAATTGAAGAAGTGACAATACCCATTGGCCTCATAAGAATGTTGAGGTGACATAATATGCAACAATTATGCCCAATATATAATACACCCAAAAAGCAGAAAATTTGTGGTGATCTTCAGATTCTGAAATCCTATTTTCTTGCATAAGCTTAATAGTGTATATCTATATTTATTGTATAATATCTCACATTATATTAATTACATAACTCTTTGGGAACATTCCATGATAAACTCTTCCACTGAACTGAACATATTTCTTATCTCCTGAGCCCTGCTCTAATTCTCCTTCCAAATCAGTCTGCTAAGTTTAACTTGTAAATACATTTACTTTCTTCGTCCAGGTTTTAGTCAGAGGGAAAAAAAATTGCAATTAGGTTGAAAATTCGTGATTTTAGAAATGAGAAATAAATCTCAAGGTGTAGACTTGATTGAAAATATTTCAATGAATAAGTGGACAAATTAAAAACTGTGCTTTCAGCCCTTATTATTCACTGAATATTGACCAAATAAATGTTGAACCGTGGGCTGTTCACAGATTAATTTGCCAGTTCAATGTGCAAGGTCCTTTGAGGTTTTCTCAAGCTGGACTCAGTCCTCAGTTAATTTCATTACAGTTTGAAGAGACCAGATAAAAAGGAAGATGAATGATATGTGAAATTAGTATTTTCCCCCTCCAGGGCTAATCTACAAATCAGATATTATCAATTTTTTATCCCATTCCCAAATCAAATAATTTCAGAGACTCCATACTGGCTGAGTTTGAAACAGAAATCCCCAGTGACCTGAGACTCACAGCTGTGGTTGACTTGCTCCTTCCTCAAGTTAGAAGCAGATTCATTAATTGGGACTTAGACTCCAGCCCGGCTCCCAGGCGAGGGGAGGGGTGGCCCGGGAGCCTGGCAACTGCCCACAGGCCTGGAAGAGCTAGATCCAAATACATCAGTACTTCTTTTTAAAAGATACAATAGGAACTTGTGAAGATTCCTTTTTTATTGGTCATTTAATTCTCCTCTCTTTCAAGACATTCTTCAGTAATGTGGTCCTCTTAGCATCTTAAATCCCTCGCAGGCTGTGACAAAGACACCATTCAGGGTTCTGCTGAGCCAAGCTCTGTGATATCACAAACACAGGAACTGGGAAGCCACAGCATGTTCCCAAGGAAAGACTCACAGCCACAGAGTTGGCAGAGGGCAGCCACCGTTTCAAGAAGAGAAGCTGGCATGAATATATTTGAAACAAAAGGCCGAGTGAGGCCGGGCCCATTTTCCACGGAGAATAGAAAGCTATAATCAACAAAACCACCTAGTTCTGTTTTCTTCCACTCCTCTTTCCTCTCATCTTCCCGCCAGCATTACTGAATTAGCCCTGCCACTGTCTGTGGTACAAATCCTGTGAGTCACAGAAATGTGACGTTCCTGGGAAATGCGAAGCGTGACTCGATGGGTCATCCACCATAGATGCTGCTTTGACTGGCAAGCTAACCGAGAAGGCAAATATGCATTTTGTCTACTGAAAAACTGATTTTTATATGCAGATGACGTATCCTTGAGACCCAAAGTATTGTATCGTTCAACAGCGATAACATCATTACAGTACTATGGGCTGTCTACATCCTTCCCCCTCAAAACAAAGCAAACAAATATGTGAGGAAGGCTGAATGAGCTGTAATGATCCCCCCAAATCAAGAAACTTTAAGAAATAATTTGCTTCATCTCCATTATCAGTGAATGAACCCAGAAGTCCTCGATGATCAATAAACCACTCTGCTATTTAAATCATTTTACCAAGAGAATATAACAAAATCTGCCTCCCAATATCTAGAACAAAGATATTTGGAGGCCTAATACCCTTCGGTATTACATTTTTGTTTAGTGTATATTGCGTATTGTTACCAGATAATACAACTGTTAAGTAGCATTGTTACAGTAACTCAAACTGGGCCTCTTCAATTATACTTGTTCAACAATGAAGAATCCTTAGCATCTCTCCCACAGGATAAAAGCAAATTGTAGAAATTCTTTTCCTCTAATGGCAATATTCAACAAAAGGCCATTGCTTTTGAAAGTCCAATTTAATTAAGGTCTTTGAGAAGCGGTGGACATTTTGCAATTTCACTTAAAGCCCAAAACCGTGGCAGAGTATTTGACTTATGAACAATGTTAACAAAGCCCAGAAAGCTGGCATTAAGGTCTCCAAATTTTCTTTTGCTCATTTAAAGCGAAGTTCTGGGGAAGCAAGGCGGTGGTTCTCTCCTCCCTCGGTCAGCGAGCCCACAGTCCTCCCTCATCAGGTCGTTGAGTTTGTGGCTTTTATAAAATCCCTCCCTGAAGCTATTTCCAACCAGGCTGTTCTCTCTAAAGATGTCTACGGCTTTCCCTGAAGAGCACCCATGGGAGGAAATTGGCACTGTGGTTGGCTGTTGTCCCTCCTAGAGACGGTGGGCATTAGTTCTGTCCAGCTGCTCCATCGAGTCCTAAAACTCCTGACTGAGGTGGTTATTCTGAGGTTGAGTTATTCTGGCCCCAACAGGTCACCCTTACCACCTGCCTCCAATTGTCCCTCACCTGCTCGTGTGCTAACTCCCAGCAGAATGATATGCCGTGTTACAAAAGATCAACAGGAAAAGTTCTGTTATCCTGTTCTTTCTCTGTGTGTGACCCCAGGAAGGAGCATTAATCTCTCTGATTTTCAGTGTCTCATTCCTTTAAGGGCTACAACAGAATCCACTCCCCTCATCATAGGGGCATCTTGAGGCTTAAAGGAGATCATGCTTGTTAAGCACTCAACCGAGCACCTTGCACAGAAAGAGATGTTAGCATAGCTGTTATTTTGGAGACTCAAGATACAAGAATAAAAACCTCGGGAAAGCAACAAGAAGAGAAAAATGATGAGTGAGCTACAGGACGGAAATAGATGAAAACCCACAATTACAAAAAGGTTTGTCATCAACTAGTCATCCCGCTCTGTGAAAAGCTATGCAGAAAGGATGCTCGCCCTCATTACCGCTGCAGTCCGTGTTCCAAGACGGCACCTTCAATTCATTTAGAATAACATGGAGTGTAAATAAAGAAATGTTGGATGTCGAGAATGTGTCTATAATCTGGGAGGAAGAGTCATTTGTCGGTCTGCTCTCCCTGCTAGGTGTGTTTTGCATACATTTTCATAATCGTGACAAAATGTGGTCAGTCCCAGCTTGAGGCAGGTGCCCAGAGATAATGAATGCCCGACTGAGCATTGCACAACGTGCTTGGCAGCAGCCCTGCCCAGCCTCGTGTGCACCCACAATTCGAGGAGGACAACAGTGGCAGAGACAGACAGCCACGGGAAGACATGAAGCTCTGAGTTGGCATGAGGTTGACAAGCCATGTATGTGATGGGAAGATTTCAATGTCAATGTATTTCATGCAGTGGTGAGCTTATAACTGAAGGCCAAAGGGCTAGATATTCAGACTCAGGAAAAAAGGAGAAAGAGGAGACTAGCATTTTCTGATGAGCCCAGAGTCCTCTGTGAGGATGATTCCCCACAGTGAGTGCTAGGGAAAGGATAAGGTGTGGCTCAGGGTTCAACCTCCCCTCACTCCTGCTCCAGAGGAACTGCAAAGACAGTGCTGTCAAAGGGATCAAGAGTGAGTCTGTGACATGACTGGCGTGTTGGTGTTTACCAGTCCTGCCTTCTCCACTGGGCTTGAGCCAGCTATGATGGGAAATTAATGGGAACAAGATGGACCCATTTAAAAGACTCTACAGGAAAGAAAAAAGTGGCCACGGACCTCAGGAAATTTGAGCACAATTGATCAAGCCATCACTCTAACACCTAAATTTTCCACTAAAACATCCTCATCTGGGAACCATACCTGATAGTGAACTATCTGGGGCTGGTCGTCAAGAGTCAATATACATAGGGAGCTCAGAACCCTCTGCAAGTACTATGATGTTCTGGGGGATCTCTGCTTCCCCAGCAGCCCTATTAGGCAAGAGATCCCACTGATAGTCACACAACTGCCCAGGAAATAGTCCTCACTCTGGCATCCATCCTCTTGACCCACATATTTGGAAGAGCATTATGGCTTCTGGAAGTTTCTACTCTTTCAGTAGCAGTGGGGTGTTCACGGTCTTTCCAAGACTCAGTGAGCCAAGGGCTGCCTTTGTCTGCATTAGACTGGAGAAGCTTTTCAGGACTCCACCCTCTCCCATAAACAGCACTGGGGAGGAGGAACCCCACATAAATGGTGAAGCCGCAAGGGCAAGTTTCTTGACTAGACCTTGGCTCGACGGCTTGATGTCTACTCATTCATTCTCTGTTTAGCTTTTTAACCGAGATTTTGGAGGTAATATTAATAGCTAATTTAGCCAGTGTCCTGAAGTATTGAAGGACTTTGGTATGAAATAAAGAATATTTAGCTTTGGGATAAATGCATCACCTGGTACATAACATATATGACATCATTACTCATTAGCTGTTGACAAGAGGTTTTTTAAAAAAAAACATTCTTTTTTTATATAAACTTTATTTATAAAAAACATGAGAGACACACAGAGAGAGGCAGAGACACAGAAACAGGCCATGCACAAGAAGCCCAATGTGAGCCTTAATCCCCAATCCCGGGATCACGCCCTGAGCCAAAGGCAGACTCACAAACGCTGAGACACCCCAGGCATCCCTGTCAACAACAGTTTTAAACTTTTAATAATTCAACTGTATCATCTTGGCAACAGGTGAGGACTAAAACACATTTATTATAATAATATACTACTGTTTCAGATTATTTATAGTCAGAATTGTGAATACATTGACTGGTGACAACCCTTGTCCTCACATAGAGTCCAAAAATGGAGACAGACAAGCTAACAGCCAGGTCCATATGATAAACGCTTTTCAGAGATGTGAGCAAAAAGTTGTCAGGGCACAGGAAATGGAGAATCCAGTAAGTCTGACCCAAGAACCAGCACCTGAGCTGGATAGGGAAGGATGGTAAGAGTTTGCCCAGAGGAGGAAGTTACTAATGTGGCCAAGACAAGGACTAGACAGGATGATTCCACCTGTCACCACCTTCCAATGCTAAGGGTGGTGGTTCTGACTGACTCTGCACATGCCTCACCTCACTCTGCTGGCGCCCTGTCACTCATCACCTTGTTTTGTTTCTTTGGTTCCAGACTTGGGTTCTTGCAACAGTCTTCTTGCCACCTGGTTGACTGGAAACTCTGACACTCAGAAGGCTGGCATTTGCCCTCCTCCCACCACCACCAAAATGCAGAGAGGTAAATACTAATCTGGGGAAAGAGGTGTAAATCAAATCTGGTTTTTGTGTCTAGCAATGGCCAGGAAACAGGAGTGTTACAGCTGAAATCTCTGTTCTCCACTGTGTAGTAAAGGAGTTTTTTTTTAGCACAAGATGGAGAGGGCATCTTCCAAGCATAAAATATATGTTCAAAGCAAAGGGACCACCAGTGATAGAATCTATGGTTTAACTGGAGCAAGTACTTCTTTTTACTTAAAGCTGCCTAACCTTCATTGATGAGCATTTGACTTTGATGACACACTGAAGAAATGAGAATTTTCTACTGGGGAGGGTTTCACCACATTTTAAAAGCAAAGAAATTCACGAGGCCATTTCTTTTGAGAATCCAACTTAATCCACAGCACATGTGCTTAATCCACAGCACATGACAGCCTCAGAGAGCAAAGTATGTCATACATTAAAAATGCACAAATAAGTACCCCTCTCTTCGCAAACACCTGTCACAGAAAGCCACCATTCCCAGTGACCCCGAGACTGCATGAGGGATAGCATGCGGTCCACATGCTTATGAAAATTTTCTCTAATAATTGGGCTTTTTTGTCTTGTTGTTTGTATTTTCTTGGTCCTATGACAAGTGTCTTGCTGTGCTGATGTTTTTACAAGGGCCTCTTATCTCCATTGCTTGCTTCAGCGTTTCAGAGCATTGATACCAAGATGAACACCAGCTGCGCAGGTGCTGCTGGCAGTGGGTCAGGGATTCCTCGTGCCCACCCTACACCTCTGTCCAGACTCTCCACCTGGAACAGCATCCTCCCCAGGATGCCCTGTGAAAGTGTGCCTCTGCCCATCCTGGCCTCCCCAGCGTGCGCTCTGATGGGACCCCTCTGTCTCCTTCTCTCTCAGCCTGGCCCATGTGGATTTATACTCTGCTCGGAGCACACTTTGGGTTGCCAGCTCTCTGTCCGTTTTTGGCTACCACACATTAGGGTCCACCTAGACCCCTGCCCTCACTCGGTCCTGTGACACATTTGCCACTCATGGCAAACATGATATGGAGATTTCGGCCTGAAGAGTTCCAGTCTGTGCCTGCTGCTCAGGTTGTGCTAAGCACACTGCATATGCTTCTGTATTTCATTTTCATTATGGCTTTGCTGCAGGGGCCTCCCTGGCCCCAATGCACAGCCCAGGAAGCAGGGGCTCAGACAGGCTAAGTGACAAGCCCCCAGGTATCAGGAGAGTGGACGCTGGCCCTGAGCAAGGGGGCCACTCCTGCAGGTCATGGCTGTTACCCCAGCTGTTACCCCAGGACCTTACGCTCCGTCATCATCACTATGCTCTCTCTCTGTGCCAAGCAAGAGAAAAATTTCTTTGGATCCTGCCACTCCTCTTTTCTTTTTTTCTTTCAAGGCTGAACACATTTGAAAAGTGGTAGAACTATCCCCCACTCCTCCACTGTCCCAGCACTTGCTGGCTTCCTTTTTAACACTTCCCTGAAAAGACTATCTCAAAAATCCCTGGTGACCTTATACTGACCTGACCCTCAGTCCCTGTGGCTTCGTCTGTGGCTCCCCTCTCTTCGACTTCCCTAAGCACACCTGCCTCGGACCCCTCTGCTTGCTCAGCCCCTCACTTACCAAGGTCTTCAAAATTAACTTTCACAGTTTTGCTGCACTTGGCTGCCTTCCTTCCCCCAGTCCCACTGCTGTTACCATGGGCTCTCCTCAGGCCTCCCCCCGGGGCCACACCAGCAGGTTTTCACTTGTCCCTGCAACTCTGTCCGTTTCCTCTAGAGACCCCAACACTGGTGCTACATGGTTCTGCTCATGCCCCAAGGCCCTCTCTCCCTCCTTGATGCCCACCCACCCCACCTTCACAAAGCTCTCAGTGCTGAACTTGAGAGGAGAGCACCCCTTCTTCCTCCCCAGCCCAATCCCGGAGCTCAAGCAGAACTCCACTGCCAAAGCCCCGTGGGAAGTCTCCCTGCACCAAGTCCAGGGTAGAAACTCCCTCACTTGGACAATTGTACTCACATTCATGCCACGTGGACTCGTTAAGTATGTGAGATGTTTGAAGTCTGGAAAATCCTGACATACATGGATGAGGTAAGTCATTCATCCGTCCAACAATCTCTGTGCTAACATAATAGAATTAGCAGACACTCTTATTTGAAGCTTGAAAGGACGACATAGGTCAAATTAAACACTGCTTTTACAAACCTGAGAGCTGAAGAATTAGAAATTTTGAAATGGTTTTGAAAGGGTCAGGAAACAGTTGCATAAATGCATAATATAAATCTCTAGTGGAGAAGTAGGTGTGATGAGCCCCTAAAGTCTATGCTGCCCACTTGGCCTGGCCGTTCCCACTCCTCTTCAAGCTCCTGGTTCTGAGTTCGCAAAGGACCGAGAGATCAGTGCATATAGGTTACGGCTCAAATACGTATTATCTTGAAATGTTTGACGTTATACCATGGATGTCCATTCTATGACTCCAGCTAGATTATAAGCTCCTTGAGTTCAGAGCCACATCTGCTTTTTTTTTTCTGTATCCCCCCAAATCCTATTATTGTAGCCATTGAGATATTTTGGAACAAATCATTGTAATTAATCTTCAAAAATTTGAGATTTACATCATCTTAGTCAACTATATTTTTTACATGTAAAAGAATGTTGGTATCCCTCTCTAGGCTGAACAGTGGGGTGCATGGGTTGCTGATCTGACCAACTACAGTATTTCTTGTGTGTGTGGGTGTGTACCTGTGTGCAGTAAACTAGAATTCATTCTCCTAGAACTGACCCATTTACAGCCACAAGTTAACAGTTCAAGCCAAGCACAAACACAGACAGACAAAATCGTGCTTAAAATGTCTTAATACTCACTACCAAGATAAATTTTTGATGATAATTTTTAATATTAAGACTATACAACCAGGGGCACCTAGCTGGCTTCCTTGGAAGAGCATGTGACTCTTGATCTTGGTGTAGGAGGTTTGAGCCCTACATTGGGTATGCAGATTACTAAAAATAAAATAAATAAGACTATTTAAAAAATGGCCACATAACAATGTGCAATATTAAATCTGAATATATTGTTTCCCCTAAAATAGAGACCAAGTCTTTAATAAGAAAAATAATCACTTATTTATTTTTTTTAATATCATGCATTCTCTCTAACCTAACCCATAATTTGTAAGTACTTAGAAGCCACTTCAGTTGTTGCCTTTTAAGGATCATAGGAGTTTGTGAATTCTCCATTGCAACAAGACTTATGGGAAATACATACTTCCTGACATCACTAAAACTTGTGAACCCTAAGGAAATGGAAAAGAATCTGCAGGGACTCTTGTCCATTGCCCATAAAATTTCTAAATACTCGTACGCTAACACTCAAGTTCATCAGTTGTGTTTCTCACTCTACTGACCTCATTATACTGTGTAAAATTATAAATGGCAAGTTTGAGAGGCCTGTTATCATTTTGGATTAAGCACAATCCACCGCCTCCCAATTTGGCTACACTGAATCCTTCCAGACATCAGTGAAATGAATTCTGGGTTCATGAAACCATATTTATTTGACAGAAGAGAAAACCACAGAAATCGGGATAAGATGTTGGCATTGTATCGATGTTCTCCCCATGGAGATGACCCATTTCCTTCAGAAAAGATTCTTTCTCAGGAATAATTTTGAGGTTATTTTGTAGACAGGAAAACTCAGGACAACAACATCGGACTTGCAGTGAGGAAGTAGCCACTGACCACCACAGAGCCCTGATCTTCAGAATGTAACTCCTGGTCAGCAAAGGGTGAAAATTGCAAACAATTGCTCAGTCTTTTTTCTTTAAGATTTATTTATTTGGCAGAGACAGAACATGAGTGGGAACAGAGGGAGAGGGAGAAGCAGACTCCCCACGGAGCAGGGAGCCCAATGAAGGGATCAATCTCTGGACCCTGAGATCATGACCTGAGCTGAAGGCAGATGCTTAACCAACTGAGCCACCCAAGTGCCCTAACAATTGCTCAGTCTTAAACTAATAGAATTATCATCATATCTCCTAAAAATCTGCATGCTTAAAATACCAAAAGCCTAAAAAGTATGAAATGTCTGGATTCTACAACAACCCCTGCTTGTTTTCTTCTTTCTCTTTTTTCACTGTGAAAAAAAATAAAAACTTGAAGCTTAGAGGAGAAATAGTAAATACTAATCTAAGTGCTTGAAAAATTCATTTAAACTAGAATCTACTCATACTTCCCTTAGTTTACCTAAAATGGAGCTATTCCCTTCATTCGCATCTTTTCTCTCCTCCTTTACCTCTCCGCTTTGAAGAACTAAGAGCTTTACAGAAGGTCTGATTGATTCAAAGAACCAAATGTAGAAGATGCTCTCCCAGCAAAGCCATCTGCTAAGCAGCCAGATTCCCCCTGGCATCTGCTTGTAGCAAATACGACATAACACCTCCAGGCAAATTGCATGACCCAGATGCCTGTAGATTCGCTGTTCTTGAACCATTTCTGTGTGATGAGGATTTTAATCTTGGCAATCGTAAACACGGCTTCGGGTTTATTTCAATATAGGGCAAATTTTTTTTGTCAAATACTAGGGGTCACATTCTTTTGATAAATTCACATTCTCCATCTGAAAAGCTATACCATGCCCTACCTTATCATGACCTTTCTTTGCTCTTTGCTTATATACAGTACAAAATATCTTGACAGGCACTTCAAGAATTTCCTTAACCTAGTATAGAAATACATCTAGAGAGATGTATGAAAAAATAAAATAAAACAACCTCTAGTTTCTGAGCACCTCTGCGTTCATCTTAAACTAAAATTCAAGAACAATATAACTATAAGCCATACTAAGCTGCTGCTAGGGAAAATGTTATTTTACGGAGCGTCAGTCATCTGGCTATTCCGTATTAATGAATGCCTCCTGTATGTTTCCTTAGATAAAGCTATGATTCACCCAGCAGATGCGCATGAAAGTAGCCCAAAGGTCAGAAAATGACAAGGAAAAACGTTTAAAAATACAAATGCAGATTGATTATTCCTAAACTCCTTATTCCCGCCTCTTCCATCCCTCTCAACCATGTGGAGCAAAATAACTCCTTGCATTTTTCTGACCGAAGCAGTTCCATTTGAAAAGCTTGCCAGCCAGGATGTTTTAAAATGTTGCTGAATGATTAAACACAAATCCTTAAACGGAGAGAGCTGGTTTGTATTAAATATCCTAGAGCAACGCTGTCTGCCCACACTTGTGCCCATGTCTGGCTGCTGGCTGATAAATGTTGTGGCTTTAAGATATTACTTATTAGCATGCCTGTATATTTCTACCTCACACAGTCACCCAGGGGTGATTACTATCTATTAATTGAATTCTGTGCCAGCAACTGTGTCTTTGTGTGCTTGCCATTATAATTTCAAGGATTGTAACTTCATTTCCTATTTACAAATAATAGTGATAAAAATATAAAGTGAGGTATTTATGTATTCCTGAGTGGGATGTGTGCGCATGTGCATATAAAGATATATATATATATATATATATATATATATATATATATATATATATTTACGTATATGTATAAATATATATATTTTAAAGGAGAGTGACTTAAAGTCACAATATATTACAAAAAGACACAATTTATTAAACTAAACATTTCTATACAGAAGCACGCATATCCAACCACTTGACAGTTTGCAGCTATTGAGCCCGGCTGGCAAGTCTACAAAATAGAGGCAGGCATTTTTATTTTTTACACAATAATCAAAACTGACATGGTGGGCAGAATAATCAGTGAACAGTTATGAAACTGTTCATTTATAAACCTGTCTTTTTTTCCGGGGAGTATAAGAATAAGCCGCAGTGATTTGGTTAGCCCTCTTTGGATTTTCAGAATGTCTGCGTCTGAATCAGGCATTGCATGTAATGAACCTCCAGTGAAGAAGAAACCCGAATCCGGGATCAAAATGACACTTCGTCAGCTGTGATGAGTAAGGTGAGGAGGCGGGGGGTCTGTGGATATTTTAGAGTCAAGGATCTCAACTATCCTGATGCCAAACTGACCTCAATTTCCTCCCATAGAAAGTGATTCATTTGCTCCCATTTTCTGAGACTCAGCCAATTTCCTAAAGCACAGTAAAAGTTTTGAGTCCTGGAGCTAAATAATATGTCTGATAATATGTTTGGTTAATCACCGGTAAGAGAGAAAGGTAACTGACCAACTGACGTAACTAATCCAGAAAAAGTGTTCCAGACAATAATAACAACCGGAATGACTTCACCAAATTATACAGCAGATATTTCCCAGTTTGGAGAAGACAGAAAGAATGACTTAGACTTTTTTTTTTTAATTTTTTAGAAGATTTTATTTATTTATGCATGAGAGACACAGAGAGAGGCAGAGACACAGGCAGAGGGAGAAGCAGGCCCCATGCAGGAAGCCCGATGTGGGACTTGATCCCAGGACCCCAGGATCACGCCCTGAGCCAAAAAGGCAGATGCTCGACAACTGAGCTACTTTTTAGGGATAAGTGGTTGAATCAGGGCTATTCTAATCACTACTTGTGACGGGACCCCTCGTTATGTACCCATGACCCCTGGTTCTAGGTGAAACTCTCTCCTTCAGAAATACTGAGGAAAATGAGAAGTTCTGGCATTTTTCCTTCTTTAAAAATATCCTGAGCTTAGGCTTTTCATGGGATTTCTGGCATCTCAGAATATCTGGATTAAAATCACAATGCCTCTTTACCTCTAGGCTGAGAGTGGCAAAATTGCAATAAATGAAAAATGATTAATCAAATGAACGGACACAGATTTCTAAGGAACCCAATCTGATCAGAAGATAGTTTCTAATTATAGAAACTGGTGCCCCCATCCCTGGGTTGAGCTGAGCACTGGATGGCATCTCAGGTCCCAGAGAGACATGGCACAGGGGATGAAGAGTTGCCTCCTGCACCCACCAAGTTCTGGCATTCTCTTGCCCAACGCTGAGGATCCCTGACACTTTGTACAGACCTGAGGCAGTGCCCAGCTGCCTGCTGAAGCGAAGTGCCCCAGACACAGCACCACTCACTTACCGGGTTTAGTATCTTCCCTACAATGCCCAAAAAATTAAAATTCCATTCTAGTACTGCAGGTGATGCATGTAGGTATTGGGAAAAATATAATTTATTTTTTTCAACTCAGTTCAAATAGAAATTGAGACTCTACCTTGTCATGTACTGATTTCCTAACCTCAGAAAAGACAAAAACGAAACAAGATCCCCACCCCCCCAAAAAATGAGCTTACAATCAGATTGATAAGTATGTTTGGGGAGGGTGAGTAGGAGTGACAGAGAAACAGGAAGAAGACAAGAATACAAAACAAAATGAGTATTGTAAAAAGAAAAGGAAGATTGAAAGGTGTTGGGGGGAGGAAAAAACACAGCACACTTGGTGGTAAAAGGATAGCAATGTATGGAGAGATGGCATCAATAATTTATCTTGAAATTAATTTAAGATTTTTTAAGGCATTTTTTATTTCATTTATTTATTCATAAGAGACAGAGAGAGAGAGAGAGAGAGAGAGAGAGAGAGAGAGGCAGAGACACCAGCAGAGGGAGAAGCAGGCTCCATGCAGGGAGCCCAATGTGGGACTCCATCCCGGGTCTCCAGGACAATGACCTGGGCCGAAGGCAGCGCTAAACCACTGAGCCACCCGGGCTGCCCAAAACTTTAAAATGTGACAACGTGGGCAGACAACCCAAGACAACGAAGCCACATAAGGAAAGATGGATGGAAACAGAAGCAGAAGCTCTGGGTATGTCACGGCATGCCAGCACTGGGTTGTAGCACACGGAGCGAACTGAACTCTGAAGTAGAAGACACAAGACAGTCACAAGGGTTTTGAGAGATACTTTCAGTAAAATGAATGTGAAAGACAGGCAACAAAAGGTTAATATGGACCATGCTCCGAAAAAGCTTGATATTTGGTACATATGGCAAGAAAGACCCAGTGGTGGACCCAGAGAGGGCAGGAAGTAGTAACCAAGGGACATTTTCAAATTTTTGCACAATTTTTAAAAATCTGATGAAATCTTTGCATTTGAAGAAGACGCAGTTCTTTACTTAACTGTTGAAGTGGGGAGACTGGAGAGAAGCATTCTAGTACTTTCCTTGCTTCATGACCATGCTGCCTTTTCACACATTCAATCTCACCCTTTCACCAATTTACAGCCAACTGATAAGGGTTGGAGATTTGGCTGGTTTTCCAAAGTCATCCAAATCCTAATCAAACATTAATGTTCATTTTCTATTTCCTTGGGGTTGAAAATTCTTCTGATTTTGTTATTCTGTGCTAGTAGTCAAACATAGTCCATATCCTTGGAGGCACAAGCTCCTACCTACTTCCCACCTGGAGTTAAGAGCAATCTTTCTCCTGACACTTGCATGATGTGGGTATACAAATAAGTTGCCATAGATTGTGAGGGTGATCCGAGTTGATGGCTCTCCACTATTTTTTTTAAGATTTTATTTATTTATTTATTTTAGAGAGAGAAAGAGGGAGAGCACTAACAGGAAAAGAGGAAAGGAGGAGGGAGAAGGAAAGGGCAAGAATTCCAAGCAGACTCTACACTGAGCATGGAGCCTGATCAATCCCACGACCCTGATATCATGACCTGAGCTGAAACCAAGAGTCTGATGCTTAACCAACTAAGGCACCCCTCAACTATGTTTGAATTTTGGGGCTGCTGAATTATGCTCACAAAGACATGGGAGAGTTAAAGCATAGCATATGATTTTACTAAACATTAAATATCATTTAAAAACATAGATATCAAATATACCTGTTTAATAAGACATGAACATTTTCTGTAGAGATATCAGTTATTAACATCTACCTGAGAAGTCAGACTGGAGGAATGTGTGTGTGTGTGTGTGTGTGTGTGTGTGTGTGTGTGTGTGTGAAGGAGACCCTTGCCACATCTCCACAATAGCAATGGTAATCAGAGCTATCATTTTGCAGCATTTGCCATGTGGGTGCCTTACAAAGGTCATCTCACTCAAGTTGTTTACCTTTCTGATAAAAACTCAGTGTTTTTGAATCTGCAGAGCAAAATGCTCATCTTGTCTGCACACTTTGGCACATATTCGGTCCCTCACTCTCCCTTCCATGTGTTTCTTTCCAATAAGTCTTTTTTAAAGTTGACATAGAATGGCTGTTTCCATTTCTACCACACTCTGTGGGGGTTTTTTTTGGCATAATTACAGTTTACCCAAAAGTTTTAAAATCAGAGAATATTAGAATGCAAAAGAACTCAGGAGGCCTCTACCCCTTGCCTTTTTCTGTTGATTAGAGAAACAAAGCTCACAGAGGCTGAGTTGTGGGCTTATAGGGCTCATTACTGGACAGGAACTCCAGCTTCCTGGATCTAAGTCCAGTACTTGTCACATGACACAGTTCTAATGCCCACTTGATCGGCCACTTGTCCAGACCCCATCTGATCCTTGGGTTAGTGGTGGGACTTCCCAAAGCCAATGTCCTTCTGCAACCAGTCTGCGGTATGGAAGTAAATCCAACACAAAGTTAGGTGATTCTCAAAGAGTGAGCAAGAGAAACCTCACTTGCTGAGGTATAGGATTAGTAGCCATCTGCAAACCAAGTCACTGGCCTTCATTCACCAGGGCTGTGGCTGGCCTTTGGGAGCTTAAGTAGGTCAATCCTAAATGCATTAAATGCACTAAAATGCCCTGAGACACAAACACATTGCATAGTCCATAAACACAACAATTAACTCTTCTGCTGCCAAAAGTTCCACTGCCAGATGGAACATGGGAGCTTTCCCAGCCAGAAGACAGGAAAAGCCAAAGCTGTTTACCTAGGAATCTATCACTGCAATTCTTCTGGTCCAGTAGGTTCTACTAATTATATATTTTCAAAATATGAACATTACTTTTTTTTACTTTCAAAAGTTAAGTGTGATTTGATTTCAATTTTATATTTATGTATTCTTTACTGAGCATGCAATATAGCAGTCAACATTAAGGTATCATCTTACTTCAGTGACTGAGTGGAAGTTTCCATGAAAATAAAAATCCACCTATTTCCTAAATATTTACATAATGAGCTATTTAAATGCAAGGGATTCTAATGTATGTAAACAATTGCAAATAGCATATTTGGGAAAATCCAAAACAAAAATGTCCACCGTTACTTGTAATATGTGATTCATAACTTAGTCAAAGCATATTTCTGAGTTCTTATGCCATGAAGAACTGTATGCTATAGTCAGAGGCATAATATATTTTCAAGGCAATTAGAAACCAATAAAGTGAAGGAGTGAAAATGTAGCATGACAGGGTTGAAAAGTTACTAAGTGTCAATTATAAATTTTTCCCTTGAATTATGTCTGTGCAACACCCCGAGGAATATATTTTAAATTATCGGGATCAATTAATCACAACAAAGCCCATGGGAAGTGATTTTACCCTTTCTCATGAATTCTGACAAATCATATAGTGTATAGTTTTTGTTCAAAAATATTCAAACTCAAAATTCAATTCTCAGTGGTGGTGAAGTTTTTTCAATCAACCAATCAAAATAAGCACTCTCAAAATATTCATTAAATCCTGTTTAGAGAAGCAGCTCAGTGGCCCCGGCTACACTGAATTAGCTCATCCTACTTACATGTATTCCAACTTCACTTCCATCTTCCCTTTTGACTGGAAGAGAAAATGGGAGATAGAGAGGTGAATGTGGTGGGGGTGAATGCTTTCTGCTTTTGAGAAGCAGCAAGACTCTACCCACTGAGGAGAGACCCAGGATAGGCTGTGTTTTGTATCTGCCCATACTAATTACTGCCCTACAAAACCTCTTTTCACACACACAGAGCTGAGACCTGTCAGTTCAGAGCTAATGAGTGACACTGTCACTGTTGTTGATTGCAAGGACGTGGTAAAAGCTTGAGCTGACAAAAGTATCTTATCTATGGCTAGAGTCCTTGCCTTCCTCATTTTTCTCAATCACGATAACCTGAAATAACTAACCTACTGAATAGAATGCAGCAACATAGTTTTTCCCATCTGTTCTGGCCACCAGAATGCAGCAGCATCTCCAAAGCCAAAAGCAAATCAAAATTATAACCAGCCTTGAATTTTTTCATTACTTCCCCATGCTCACCTTATTCAAGGGTGTGAGTATTTTGCAAACTGATTTCTATAAAGAACCTAAGAGCCATGGTAGTAAGTTTGAACCAATAGAAGACAGTGGGGTGTCACCTATTACATAGTCTGGAGCATGTCCTGTGGTGCTGATGTCACATTAGGGAAGATGGTGCCTCTCTTTGTAGGTGAGGGGTGAGCCTGGAAAAACAGCTGCATTCGTTAAGGACAAATCTGGTCAGTCAGGATTTTAGGATGTTTTCCACTTAAAAAGTAGCAGACCTATAAAATTCCAATATTTTAATTTTTTTATTAGATTCATTTATTTTAGAGAGAGGGAAGGGGCAGAGGGAGAGAAAGAGAGAAACTCAACCAGATTCTACTCTGAACATGGACCTGAGGCTTAGTCTCAGGACCCTGAGATCATGACCTGTGCTGAAACCAAGAGTTGGGTGCTTAGCTGGCTGAGCAACTCAGGCACCCCCAAATTCCAACATTTTTAAATCAGAAATACACACACACATACTCATATGCAAATATATGCATCTGAGTAGGAGGGGTTCCATTTGCTGTTTACAACTCCCAACAATACAATGAATACGATGAATTACAGTTCCCTCCCACAGTGGAACCCAAAGAGCATCTTTTCTGCAGTTACATGAAGAGAAGTTCACCCCATTAACAGGGTCCACTCTTCTATAATGGATTTAGCCACATCAGTTATTTAACTGATTAAGACAGATGCAAACAGAGCTTTTCTCGGACATACACAATGGGTTTTTGTTCTGTAAAATAACAATGACCTATCACTTTCCCTGTTAACTTTCTCAAGTACAATTCAAATTGACAAAGGCAAAATACAAAAGAAGCACACAAAGAGTTCAAAAGTTATGAAAGATTTTTTTAAAATTATGAAAACAAACTAATAAAAAAAAGTGGCTGCAAGAACCTCATCTTCCAGCATGTACAATATTTTCACAGCAAGGTTTGTTTGTTTGTTTGTTTGTTTGTTTGTTTTGTAGGAAGCTACACATTTCGACAGGTTCATTTTCCCTAGTCTCTGTCCAAGTAAGTCATTTGTCACATCTGAGTGCATATATTTTGTTCTGGACCCATAAACCCTAGGGAAGGTTCACTTTCTTTTTCATTGAAATTCTTCCCCAATGGATTTTTTCTTTTCTTGCGAAGTAATTTTATACTGCCGGTGGTGTTGGCAATAATATATTGAAAGTTAAATTTATGTCAACATCCCCAGATCAACTATCAGATGTTGCTATTAACATTGACATCAAAATCACTAAGAAATTTCCATCATGTAAATTAATTATCAGAATTATATTGGCATGAATACATAATGACATTATTCATGCAAATAATTAAAAATATGCCTCCTGAAAACAAATTATAATAATAGAATAAAATGTCATTATTGTGGCTTCTCAACAATCCATTAGGCTTGGTTTAGGCACTCAAGACTTCCAGATTATCATAAAGAAGAGTAAAAAAATGAAGGCACATTATTTAATGCCAAAATGGCAAGTCTGAGGATGACACAGTAGTAGGCCAGGTCATGGTGGTGACCAGGCAAACTTTTCACGGCACCTCTTCACTGTACAATTATCTCCACCATTATTGTTGAAAAGAATATTATTGTTATTTTATTATAGCCAATTTTTAGTCTTGAGGGACCTCTCCTACAAAAAGGTTGCAGTTATGAAAACACTGGTGTTATTCTAGAACGCAGCAGGGAAAAAAATAATTAACCTGCATGCTCACAGGTTATCTCTCACTACCCCCACAAAAATGTAATTACTACCCCTCAGTGAGCACAGGGAGAGCTAGTTACAGAGTTCACCGATGTCTGCAAACTTTCCCAATAAGAGAGACATGGCAATAATGGGATTCAGGCTCCTCTAGGGAAAAAATGTCTAACCCCATTGAATTAACACGCTAATAATGTATATAGAAGAACACTTAGTTCAGTGGTGGTTGCTATTAATAAATAATATTTAAAACAGTGATAACATTAGCTGTGAGGCTAAGTGAGCAGTAAGCAATGAAACCATCACCACACAGAACCTATTTGTACCTCTCCCTCACAGCCAAATTCCCTCAAAAATCTTTTGTCTACAGAAGAATTAGAACCTTGTCCAAATCCGCTTAAAATTTGGAACTCTAAAATTCTAAGGAGAGAAGCAAAACTTCACAAGCAGGAGTTCCAATGAAATCATATAAAATGGAAGCTATAACCATAGAAAACACATAGTAGTGGTGTTATCAACAGAATCAGTTGCAATGGTGGATGGAGAAAAGGGACGTTGTATCAGTTCTCAAGAAAGTTGCTTTGCTAGATAACAGGGAGCTAATGCTTGATGGTGTTTGCTTAATGAGGCATCAAAGCTTCCACCCTTGCTTGGAAATGCAGGTCCCCCGGCTGTTAATTTGAAAACAGATCAAACCTGTACCCTTAACTTTAAACTATATTAATAAAATCATGTCTTGTGGCATCTCAGTGGTAGCATGTGATATCATGTAAGCACCATGTTTTTGCAAAACCATCACTTGTACGTAATTCACATGAAGCACAGCAATTTAAGAAGAACATACTTTAAAAAGCAAAACCAAGAGTAATTTAAATAAATACTTTTCCTATTTTATCTTTTGGAGGGCTCATCTATAAACTTACAATTGGGATTTGTCATGTCAATCAAACATGAATCAAAGAAAGACTCAGAATCTGTCCTTAGGGAGGGAAGACATAGACCCTGCCTGTCTGGAATGATGAGAGAACTGTTTGCCATGCTCTCAAAAGGGATAGTCTCCTGAAATGAGGAATATTTAAATTTCCCAAATGCTTAATAAAGAACTGTAAATTGAATCTTGTTCAGAAGTCAAAGGCCTAGTCTTACAGCACAAAAACTCCCAAGAGTCAGAAGAATAAATCTCTGGAAACCTTGGAAAAGTTGGAAAATTAATTATGGTGGCACACTCTAACTTGGACATAAGGGTGGCTTCCCCCAAGAAGTTACTCCAAACTAAAATTCTCATACATCAGAACTTCCTCAAAAACATGAATATTCCCTGTAAGACTGTCTCCCCCCACTACTTACTACTAACTGCCCTGTGCATTTTGAGATAACCAGTCATGACCAACAACAACATAACACATATATCTTTCTTTTCAGTAGGCTTCTTTTTTTTTTTTTAGTTTTTTTTTTTTTTTTTTTTTTTTAGTTTTAGCAAAAAAAGTAAATGACTTACTCTTACGTCATGACCCTAAGCCCCAGTAAAAGTCATCAGCCCTTGGTACTATTCCAGTTTAGGGGCTGTCCTCGAAGAAAAGGAATAACTCTTACTCTTTCTGTCCCCATATGTTCTGCTGTCTATCTGCTGAGTTACACTGACAGCATCTGTGATGCTTGGGACCCCCGAATTGGCTTTGTCATGATTGCTTGCTGATAAGTTGGAGAATGGAGTTAGGCTGTATGACTTGTTGGGCAGGAAGAGAATGATGATGAGAACCACACAAGAGAGCGGACAAAGAGTCCAAGAGACCAAATCCCACTGGCACACAGCAAAAGCATTCATGTTTAAGGAGTCCAGAGAAAGCAAGTCCATGGACGGGATCCAGTTCCGTTGGCACCAAGTGGGGAGAACAGGACTCCCCAGGCCTGAGCCAAGTCATACCGGAAAGTCCACTCGAGCAAGAGAGGGAAGAGCAGAACATGCCAGTTCCCCAGGGATTGGGACAGGCAGAAATACAGCAGGGAGCTGCCCCCCATTCAAGTGGGGTCACAGGACTGTGCCATGGGGCCAAGGCCCCAGTGGGGGATGGAGAGGCTCTGGGCAGTCATAAGACTCAGGTAGAAAGGTATGGGCAGCACTTGGCTATCATGGATGTAAAAAAGCAATGCCAGTGAGAAGGCGGTCTTGAATCTCTAAAGCATGCACACACAGGCCCAAGGCCAAGTCCACTCACCATAAAATCTGCTGGGAAGTAGAGAGACAGGAGCACTGCTGTCCTGCCAGCCTCTAATTAGTCAGGGCAAAGGAGCATAGAAGCCCACAGTTAGCCTCCATCTATGCCTGCTCTGTGAATGGGGTCCGAAAAGTGCATGAACTGATACAGTTGGGTTTGTGTGGTACCATGACTCCGGCCAGTTAATTAAGCCTGGACCATTTGCCTGGGAACAGGGTGTCGTCATTCTGAGAATAGTGGTTCCTGCTAATCAGTATGCCCTCTCAGGGCAATGCCCCCCCAGAGTGCAGTAGCTCCTAAGAAGCAGAATGTGCCCTATCTCAACCACCACTTTCTCTCCTGTAAACCTATAACCCCTTTAGGAAATAGCAATAAATATTTACTGTGATCCCTGATTGAATGTACACTGAGACAGTCTTTTTTCAAGTGGACAAAACTGAATTTTATTCACTCCTAGCTTCTCTACTTCTTCCAAAAGTATAGTTCGCCCTGAGTTTGGGTGCAGACCCTGAATTGAGCAAATGCAGATTCTTCCTTAACATCACCAAATCCCTTGGATATAAATAATTTTTCAGAAGTTACAAATATAGTGAGAATCGCTCAACTTCCCACCCAATTGAATTAATAAATATTATATTGTCTGAATTACTTGTAGACTTTTTCTCTTATATGTGTGCTTTGAAAAAAAATGAGTAATAGATTCACATAGTGTCTTCTTCCAAATGAAGACAACATTCCAGATGAAGGGAAATCCCTTGTCACTGCCCCCATCTCATCCATTTACCTAGTTACAGAGGAAAGCGCCATATGCCCTAACAACGGGACTTTCCAGATTATCTGTGCACCATTGACTTTTGACAAACGCAAACCCAAACTTGGTCAGATCATAGCCAAACTGCTACACACTTCTCACCTTGCCTCTCTCTGCCCCAACCTCTTATGTCCTCCTAAAATTATCATTCCTTCTTGTCTTGTTGACCAGTCAAGGTCTTTTAATTCTTCCTACAAGAGCACAATGTGGCGATACCCCAGGTAAAATGATTCATATTGTTTCTCTACATTACCCTTGCCATCATCAATCAATCTTCCGAGACTTCCTCAACATGGTATGAACTTCCATTGTCTACTCAAAAAGCAAAACACTTGTCAGAATGAGTGTTTTATAAGAAGCAAGGCCCATGTCCTCTATGGCTCCCATCCTAGCATGAGAGGCATCTCGTAGGGTTGTCGTGCTACAAGATTGAAGGACCATATAGCTCACAGGAGGAAAGGAATCACATAGGTGAGGACATCTTGAAATAGGCATTCACCAATTCATACTGTCATTCATTAAATATCTAGAAATTTTTGAAGTCACAGAAGATAGACACTCACTTTTGAGGTGTGATATTAAGGACATATTCACCACCAAACTATTTCTTCTGCTAATCCAGGACTAGGGCTGTGGCAGGCTTGAATTCCTCATCATTCATCACGCAAAGACTGATCTTGGTGTAAAATATGTTGTCTGGGCAGATAGCAATTAGATTGTGAAGATAACCACATATCAGTGTTAGGTGTGATTGTCTGCAATTGCAGACAGAAAGACTGGTTGTGCTCAGAGGAAAGTGAGGCCAGTGGCCTGTGGGGCCACTCTGGGAGGGAGACCAAACGTCTGGGAGCCACACGGAGTAGAGAGGTGGCTGGCACAGGGGAGTGGGCTCCAGGGCCTGTACTGAGGAGAGTGAGCAACACGGGGAAGGCTCTTGAATTAAAGAGTGAATGTCTGCAGGTAGAAAGACGAGCATAGCAGGATGGTGGCTAAGTGCACCACAATCTCTCCCCGAGATCCCCAAATAAGATGTCTCCATGGCTTTGTCATAAGCCAGTGGAGACCCTCTGTCCATCCAATTTGCCTGGAGAATGGCAATTAATGATGCAAACCACCAGTCTTCTTTTCTTCTTTTGATAGCACACTTTTTGCCATCAGAAACTGTACGTGTTGCAACATTGCAAGTGATGAGAAAGGCACTTCAGATTGGTTTAAGACAGAAGAGAAATTCACTAGAAGTGGCCTAAGAGCAGATGTGGTTCACTCATGTATCTGTACGGACATCAGGAGAATGATATAAAATGACCAATATCCAGGATGCCTGAGTGGCTCAGTCAGTGAAGTATGTGCCTTCAGCTTAGGTCATGATCCCAGGGTCCTGGGATGGAGTCCTGTGTCAGGATCCCTGCTCAGTGGGGAGTCTGCCTCTCCCTCTCCCTCTGCCCCTCCCCGCTCCACTCTTATTCTCTCTCACTCACTCTGCTCTCTCTCTCTCAAATAAATAAATAAATAAAATCTTTAATAAATAAATAGATAAAACAGCCAATATTCGATCATTTTCCCTTTTAAAAATGGTATTTCCAAAAACAAAAGATAATCCCATAAAGTGCAGTACACAGAGTTTTTCTTCTCTCCCTGCTCCCTCTGCCCTTGCTGCCTCTCTTGAGGATCATAGTATCTCAGTGTAAGAGAAAACATACACAGTATAGAATAGCCACAGCCAAGTTCCAGAATTCTGAATTCCCAGGAAAGGCAATCCTACTGGCACAGCTTGGACCCACTGGTAAGGGGTTGGGGTTACAGATGACCAACATGGCAGCCAGTGTGACTTTTTTTTTTTTTTGAGTGAAGTGTGTATGTTTGTTAGTGTACATGTACATGTACGCACACAGTGTGTGTGGATGTATGTGCATAGGGGTGGAGAGGCCAGTGCTCTAAGGTCAGTGCTCTAAGAAAAATTACCTCAGTCAGCATGCATGGCCAGGGTAAATTTTCATGCACTTACTACTTCTACCAAATACCCAAACCCTGACAGGAACCTAATAAAAACAAAATCAATGATGAGGATAATGTTTCAGTTCAGTTATTAAGCCACTGAACCATTTGATGGCCGCATGTAGCCTTGTATGTAGTCATTACCACCCAAATACCTCCCAGGAAGATCCATGTTTGCAGGACAAAGTCCAAACTCCCACGCAGCCTCTATGTGAGGCCTCATTCGACCTGACTCCACTCCTACCTAAGTTAGTAACCTCATCTCCCATCACCCCCAAATCCTGCTCTTCTGTTTGATCTCATTTTGCTCCCACCACATCTCCCTGAACCTCAGGGCCAAGTCTTCCTGACACGTCCACCATTTTCCCCAGGAAATACCTTCCTTCTCCTCACCAGCTCTTCACATTTTACTTCTTCCAAATTCTACTCAATCCCAGGCTCCTCCCTGAGGACCCTTCTCTGTACAGCAAGACAACATTGCCTACTTCACGTAGTGGCAGTGGCACCCATCACGGGAATATATAACCAAAGTACAGGACCTCACACTTGGTACCTGGTCAGTGATAACTGCACTGGTATGATTATCTCTATTATTAATACTCTCTGATACTAGCATCTAATATTAGTGTCTCATTGCTGCATTTCCCACACTCTGCTTCATTTTCCAGACTCTTCAAGCTCTCCATGTCTTTGATCCCACTGTATACTGCCTGGCATTGGTGCCCAGCTGCTTCACACCTGTGAGTCCTGTCTTCTCCAAAGCTTGTACTCTTGAAGAGCAAGACCATGCATTGTGTTTCCCCTCCCCTAACACACTGCTAGTTGGCACAGGTGCTCAGTGGGTATCTAGTAAATTGTTTGAAGAATGAGTGGGGAAGGGGGTAAAGAGTGAATAAATAATTTCAGAAAACCAGTTTTTGTACCTTTTATTTGAAGAAGACCCTAAATGTTAAAGAAGATAAATTTCTAATGGTAGGAAGAGAATACACATAAATAGTAGCAGAAGCTGAGAACATTGCAATTTATTTCCATGTAGCATCTTTTATTCAAAGCATTACCAGACATTTGCTGAAAACAGTTAGTTGTACCAAGGGCAGACAACTCAATGAAATATTTTAGTCACATTTTATAATGGGGGTAAGGCTCTCTCCTGAGACGTCTTTTGCCAAGCTGAGACCCAGCAAATGATCAGTAGGCAAGAAACCAGTGGTGCGGGAAATTTGGAATATAAAACAAGCCTCAGAGTTTAAGCAGACATGATCAATGCAAGGCTGAGGCAAGCTTCTTGAAATGCAATGTCCTGATGGTGAAGGGATGGTAACGTGAGACGCCAGGGAGCAGCCTCGGTCGCCCAGGGCTGTTCCCTGGATACACACCTTCTTTCCAGGGTACCAGGAAGTGATATTGATTTAAGTCCTACAGGTATGGTGCCGCAAGGAGCCTAAGCGGCAAATTCATTTTGGAAAAATCCCCAGATAGGCAGCATCTACACATGTCACTAACAAAGGAGACATTGGTGCATTTATCTGGGGAAATACTAAAGATTGAAATATTTTTGTTAGTATCTTAAAAGACTGAGTTACTTATTCAGGTCTGAGTTCCCTGCCTCTGAAAGAGAGCAGTACCAAGAGATTCATTTTCTAACCACCAATGTCCCCTCCTCATCTTTCTGGAAATATTAGTTAACAAAGCTACCAGGAGCGGGGGAAACAGAGAAGAGAAACAAGGAACTTTCCTGAATATTTGTATTCAACAGACTGAGATTTATGCATGAGATGCAAATTACTATGTGTTATTTACACATCTGAGGAAAAACAAATCTTGAATGTAAATGTTTAGAGGGCATATTATTTTTAAATATGAAAGTGGTAAAAAATTATTAGAGCATTTGCAACTCCTACTCTGTTAAAGAGAACATTCAAATGAGTTTGAAAGCAACTTTTGTCAAAATTAAAGAAACTATACCAAACAAGTATCTGGCTGTTTTCACTTCTGCAAATCCTTTAGAATAATAGTTGCATTTTCAAGTGATTTTAGGAACTGTCCTTTCTCTATAAACACTTTGCAATTGACTAAATATCAATCATGCAACATTCACCCATTTATTTTCAGGCTCTCCATTGTTTCTGTTGAAATTCAGATAAATAGAGTATTGTATTATTTAGCTTCCTTGATCTGATCTCTTCTATATACTCCATTCTTTTTTAAAAAGGGTTATACAGGTCAGGAAAATGGAGATAGAATTCCTTAAATCGCTAGTAGTTTATTTGGGAAATTATGCTAAATATGAAACTATGTGCTGGGCACAGTTCATTCCAGACAAAAGGTTAAAGCAAAAGGATAAACGCCACTGCGTATTATGCACAGCCTCTGTTCTAACAATTGTTACAGGTGCTATATAGACAAGAAAACTGAGGCTCTGGAAGTTAATCAGATTTCTGAGATGGCACAGCTGGTCTGTGGTACCTCCAGGTCTGATGCAAACACTCTGCCACACTGAAGAGCAAGGCCTACAGTTGAGATTTAAGGGGTGTGTTTAAAATGCTGTCACGTACCTAGGACAGAAAGGCACATCCATGCATTTCTACAAGTGACTCCATAAGCACAAATGACAGGTGCTGCGCTAGGCACCCTTCATATGACTCTCATTGAACCTTCCAAAGAGCCCAGTGGAGCCAATTTAGGACGTGAGGATCCTGGACTGCTTCAAGGTCACAGAGTTAGAGGTTGAGGGAGCAGGATCAAACACAAGTCCCCTCACACCAACCCATGTTTTTAACTAGAATCCCTTCTCTTCTTTTAGAATAAGGCAAAGAGCTCCAACTTACGGATGAGAGAACAGCTGGCAAAAATAGATGAATCCATGCACATCTGCAAAAAAGCAGTGTCTCTAGTGTGAATAAATGCTGACCTACTCATATTGATAATGCTCCTTGACAGAAACATCTTTTTTGTCACTTCTTTTTAGACAACTTTATTGGGGTATAATTAATAAGCAATAAACTGTACATATTTCAAGTTTCTCTCTTGATAAGTTTTTTATTTTATTGAAGTTCAATTTGCCAACATATAGTATAACACATAGTGCTCATCCCATCAAGTGCCCCCACTCAGTGCCCATCACCCAGTCACCCCATCTCCCCACCTGCCCCCCTTACACTACCTCTTGTTCATTCCCCAGAGTTAGGAGTCTCTCATGTTTTGTCACCCTCTCTAATTTTTCCCACTCATTTTCTCTCCTTTTCCTTATAATCCCTTCCACTATTTCTTATATTCCCTGTATGAGTGAAACCATATGATGATTGTTCTTCTCTGATTGACTTACTTCACTCAGCATAATACCCTTCAGTTCCATCCACATCAAAGCACATGGTGGGTATTTGTCATTTCTAATGGCTGAATAATATTCCATTTTATGTATAGACCACTTCTTGATAAGTTTTGATTTATGTATATACCACAGTCAAGGTAGTGAACTTACCATCAACCAGCAGACTTTGTGGGCGTGCAGACTGCTCATCAGCACAGGGTCCCACATTTAGAAAGGCAACAGCTTGGTTTAGTGCTCTGCGATTGGCATCTTGACATGCTTAGTATCATTGGAACGAGAGATGTTGCATTTTCATTTTGCATTGAGCCCCACGAAGTACATAGCCAGACCTGCTGTCACCACCCTTTCATGTTGCCTCATGCAATTTTTAAAATTGTGGTAAAATAGGGCACCCAGGTGTCTCAGTGGTTAAGTGTCTGCCCTTGGCTTGGGTTGTGATCCCAGGGTCTTGGGATCAAGTTGCCCATCGGGCTCCCAGTGTGGAACCTGCTTCTCCCTCTGCCTATGTCTCTGCCTCTCTCTGTGTGTCTCTCATGAATAAATGGATAAAATATTTAAAAATAAATAAAATTGTGATAAAATATACATGGAAGAAAATTTGCCACTTTAACCATTTTTAAGTCCACTGTTGAGTGGTCTTAAGTGAAGTGGGTGTCATGCAGTCATCATGAACATCCATCCTCAGAATGTCTTCAAATTGCCATGGTGAAACTCTGTCCCCAGTAAACACTAATTCTGTGTCTTCCTTACCTAGCCTCTGGCACCCATTCTTCTTCTTTAAGGCTCTGTGAACTTGACTACCCCAGGTATCTCACAGAAGTGAAACCATACAATATCTGTTCTTGGTGACTGGCTTATTTGCACTCAGGAGAATAGCCTCAAGTTCATTCATGCTGTAGCATGTGTCAGAATTCCCTTTCCTTTTAAGGATCAACAATAAGCAGTTGGATTGATACAACATGTTCTGCTTATCCATTCATCCGTGGATGCCTTATATCCTTTGAAATCTCTTTCTCTCATCCTTCCCTTGTCCTCATTCTGTCTCCAGGCCTCTGATCTGCTTTCTCCCCCAAGAGATTAGTTTGCATTTTCTAGAATCTTATACACGAACAGAGTCACGATTTTGTGGTTGACTTCTTTTGCTCAGCACAATTATATTGAGATTGAACAATGTTATGGTATACGTGATCGTCCATTCCTTTTCACTGCTGAGAACTACTCCATTGTGTGGATGTACCACAACTGGGTTCCCAGGTTTGCACAATTGCAAATAAATCAGCTATGATTATTTGTGTTCAAGTCTTTGTATGGGTGTAAGTTTTTATTTCTCTTAGACAAATACCCAGGAGCGAAATGGCTGGATGATACAGTTAATGTGGTCTAATGTTTTAAGAAACTGCCAAATTGCTTCCAAAGTAGTTGTATCTTTTTGCATTCCTACCACCTGACTGGAGAGATCCAGCTCCTCTACAGTTTCAGCAACATTTGGTAAAGTCAGTCCTCTTCACTTTAGCTATTTTCACTAGATGTATAGTGATATCCCATTCTATGTTTTTCCTTAAGAACTGATGATGTTGCGTTTCATTTCATGTGCTTACCTGACATGTCTCTATTTTCTTTGGTGAAGTTCCATTCAAATTTTTGCTCATTTTTGGAATCAGGCTGTTGGTTTTCTTGTTTTTTAGTCTGAAGAGTTTTTAATAAATTATAGGTATAAATCTTTTAGCAGACATAAACCTTGCAAATAATTCCCCTGAGCCTATGGCTTGTTGATTCACAGTGTCTTTTGAAGGTCAAGCATGGGCTCACCTCTGTTGTGTCCAACTCTCAGAAATCGCTGTCCCCTGTCACCTGATGTCCAGTGTTTCCAAAACTATTGTTCCATATATTTTGTCTGATTTTATTGGTTGTTTCTAATGACAAGACAAATTCAGTGCTTATTACTTGGAAACTAGAGTTTGATATATACTTATAAAAATATAATGTTGAGAGTACCAAAGTACACATTTGTCTAAAAGTGGTAGATTTTTGATAGTATGGAGTTTTTTTACCCAACTAGTACTTGAAGAATACTATCAGCATTTGGGAATCCCAAAACCTTTTTTTGAGGTTGACAGAGAATTTTCAGTTTTGTAAGACAAAAATTTAAAATACATGTTATTTCAAAGAGTTTTTCTCACCTGAAAAAGTAAGGAAACATCAGGATTAAGAGAGTTAGCCTGGATGTGAGGAACCCTGAAGGAAATCATACTTTAAGAAACTGATACTAGGAGTGAATTAGCTGACTGATGAGAGATTTTTTTAAGTTAGTCATTTAAAAAACCCAAAAAAAAAAAAAAACGATGTTCAGAAATCAGAGGTGACAAACTGGTAACCTTGGGACAGATCCTGTCCTCAGATATCTCTTGGTTGTCACCTACACAGGGCATTGATGAAATTATTGTCAGTGGTTATAAATCAAGAGACTTCACAGAAAAATCCAGATTACTGGTTTTTCTTGAAAACTCTGGTCACAGAGCACCCGTTCATTGTGGTCATCTCTGTGCCAACTTCCTGTTTACTCCCAGAGACCAAGTAAGATGGACCATTATTTTCATGTGTGCAACAAGGTGTCATTAAAATTCTCCTGCTCCTTCCTTGACACACCCACCCCACCCTCCCCTTTGGAGAGCCTAGGTTGAGAGTCTGGAGGATTTGCTAGGGCTAAAAGAGTGCTGGATGTGCCAGGGAGGGAGAGGCAGGAGAGGAAGAAGGTCTGGAAAGTCCAGGTGGTGCTCACCTGACGTCTGACTGGATGGCCTTGGTAACCAGACCCAGATGGAAAGGAGGTGCAGAGGGAGAGCCAGAAGGCTGCTCCCTGAAAAGCATCAAAGCATCAGCAAGCACCCTCCTGACACAGGAGGCAAGCTTACCTCTAGAAGCAGGAAAAATGGGTATAAAATTTCTGAAGATTCCTTCTAGGTCTGTAGCTGGCTCTTCATGTGTCCTCCACCTTCCATCCTCTTGATTAAGAATTGAGTAAATTGGGGTGCCTGAGTGGCTCAGTCAGTTAAGCGTCTGCCTTTGGCTCAGCTCATGATCCCAGGGTCATGGGATTGAGCCCCATGTCGGGCTCCCTGCTCAGTGGGGAGTCTGCTTCTCCCTCTCCCTCTGACCACCCCCCCGCCACTTGTGCTCACTCTCTCTCTTTCTGTCTCTCAAATAAATAAATAAAATCTTTTTTAAAAAAAGCAAGAGTTGAGTGAATTGAGGCCAGATCAAATGACTTGTCTTTGTAAATGGGCAAGTGGGCAAAACAATTTAATCTCAGGGATTCCCAGGAAGTCAAAGAGATATATGTGGGTATACATATACACACACATACACAGAAATGTATATGTGCACATGTGCATGAATAAATATATACATACACATGTACACAGATACCTTTACTTTTAGAAATATGCCTAAAATATAAGTATATACTTAATTAATGCAAGGGTCTAATAGAACCACCATTATATAAGATTTTATCGTGTTTATTTTTAATTTGCATTTTTAAATATATATATTTTATATTATATATATATACATATATATATATATATATATATTACTCTGTACAGCAATATACTACCCAAAAAAAGAACATAAAGATGTGACTGTGTCAACCCCCATCTCCTTCACTCCAGAGAACAGGACACTTGCCTTTCAGCCACTTCACTCAAGGACATGATTCTGATGCAGCCCTGGATGGTGTCTGTACTCTGCAGCCTGGGCCTCAGAATCTGTAGTGCTCCATTCTCGCTTCTGTATTATGTGTGCCCTGGTGCCGTGTTCTTCTTTCTCTGGGCCCCATGTCTTCTCCATCAGCATTCTTTGTTTCACTTCCAGATACAGATACCCGATGTTAACAACCTGGTGGGTGTCCTTCCATACCTTTTCCATCTTTGTAGCATATGTATGTATGTATGCAGGATAATAGTGTATACAAGTAACGTATTAGTCTTTGTTTCTTTATTAGTGTTTCTAGGGCTGCAGTAACAAATCACCACCAAATGGGTAGCTTAAAAACAGAAATGTATTCTCTTACAGTTCAGGAATCTGGACGTCTGAAACCAACTTTTTGGCAGGGTTTCCTCCTTCTGGAGGATCTGAGGGGGAAGTCATTCTATGTTTCTCTCCTAGCTTCTACTGTTTGCAGGCAGTCCTTGGTGTTCCTTTAAGATTTATTTATTTATTTGAGAGAGAAAGAGAGGACAAGAGAGAAAGAAAGAGAGAGCATGGGAGAAAGGTAGACGGACAGGGAGAGAGAATCTTAAGCAGACTGCTGAGCATGGAGCCCAACCAGGGGGATGGGGCTCAATCCCAGGGCTCTAAGATCCTGACCTGAGCCAAAATTGAGAGTCAGACAACCCAAAGAACCACCTAGGCACCGCCTCCCTCTCCTTTCTTTTATAAAGACACTCAGAAATTGGATTTGTGCCCTGTTCTAAATTCAGGATAACCTCTTATTCAGAACATTAACCTAATTTCATCTGCAAAGACCCTGTTTCCAAATAAGGCCACATTCACAGGTAAGGAGGCTGGGACTTAGAGATAACTTTTGGGGGCCATATGTAATTCAACTCACATTGTTTCATTAAAAAATGTATTGTGTGTTATTAAACTTCTCTGTCTTGATTTTCTCACTCAATAGCACAGAGAAATATTTCCTCCACATTGCTGGATAAAAATCGATCATTATTTTAAGTAACTACAAAATAGTTCATTGCATAAATGTACTGTATTTTACTGAATGATTTTCATATTAATTGGCACTTATTTGGAATTTGATCTCATTAAGTATGAACATTAAGGGATGCAATGAACATTCTTATAAAGAGTCATACAGTCTATTTTATTTCTGTGGAATAGGTTCCTACACCTGGCATTGCTCTGTCAAAAATACATATGAGTAGTTTAAATGTTAATAAAAGTTTCCAGATTGCCTTCCAAGAAGGATGAAACAATTCACATTTCCACCAAAAATTTGTGAGAGTGCAGTTTTTGCACATCCCAGCCAGTTTTTTGTTGTGTGGTTTTTGGTTTTCTTTCTTTCTTTCTTTCTTTCTTTCTTTCTTTCTTTCTTTCTTTCTTTCTTATTTCTTTCTTTCTTTCTTTCTTTCTTTCTTTCTTTCTTTCTTTCTTTCTTTCTTTCTTTCTTTCTTTTACAATCTGGTGAGAGCAAGTACTTAGATTTGAATTTCTCTGACTCCAAGAGAGGTTGAGCATCCTGTTAATGGCTCTATGAGCTGCAAGGATTTGCTGGGCTATAGTTTACTGCTATTTTTTGTATATTGTCTCTTGGATTATTTGAATTATTGTTATCAATTTGTAAATACTCTGTAAATTTTAACCCTTTATCTCCTTTTGAACTTAACCCTTTAATTCCCTTGGAGTGCAATGTTTTTCCTCCCTCTTTCATTCGTCAGTTAACTGTGTGTGTGGTATCCTTACTTTACAAAAAAAACATTTAATTTTTTTCTTTTTATTTTTTAATTTTTTTTTATTTATTTATGATAGTCACACAGAGAGAGAGAGAGAGAGAGAGAGAGAGGCAGAGACACAGGCAGAGGGAGAAGCAGGCTCCATGCACCGGGAGCCCGACGTCGCGCCCTGGGCCAAAGGCAGGCGCCAAACCGCTGCGCCACCCAGGGATCCCAAAAAACATTTATTTTTAAGTAGTACAATAGGTTTATTTGTTTTATGGCTTTTGGATTTATTTACTACCGTGCTTATTAAAACCCTGTCATCATTAAGTCCAACACCTCACCAAGCTAGTTTTGTTTTACAATTTTCACCTTTAAATTTCTACATGTAAGCCTTCAATCCATATAGTATTTTGCATATCATGAGAAATAGATTCCAAGATGATTTTATTTTAGACAGAGAGTCAGTTGTAGCCATGACCTTCTCCTTTTCTTACTGAACTGACTCCTTTTCAACTTTCCATAACATACTGGGATCCATTTTTAGGATTTTAATATTGCTCCACTTTTCCATATTTGAGTATCTTGGGTTTTGTAGATATGCACTCATATCCTCAGCAAGAAGGATCATTTTAGCTCTTTTTTTCCAAGTATCTTAAAGATGATGTCTTTCTCTTATTAGATTTCCTAGAAACATCAAAAATACAAAATAATAGTGGTAGTAGTAAACATCCCTAACTTGCACCCACTTTTAGTATAAATCAGTTTAGCATTTCACCATTTAGAATAATAGCTGCTATTGGTATTTTTACGAATTGCCTCTTTTAAATTTAAATTATTTCCTCCTCGTTGACTTGTTTAGATATTTTATTAAGGATATCTGCAAAATTTTATTAAATGTCTTTTTAGAATGTATTGATCATAGTCTTTCTCCTTAAAGAGGGTGATGTAGTGAGTTGTGTAAAGAGATGCCCTGATGGTGGATCATTCCTATATTTCTCAAATAACGTCTATTTAAATATATGTAATCTGCGGAACACTATTAGATTTTGGTGGCCAATTTTTAATTTAGAAATTTTGCATCTAGGGACACCTGGGTAACTGAGTGGTTGAGTGTCTGCCTTTGGCTCAGGTTGTGATTCCGAGGTCCTGGGATGGAGTCCACATCAGGTTCCCTGGAGGGAGCCTGAATCTCCCTCTGCCTGTGTCTCTGCCTCTCTCTCAGAGTTTCTCATGAATAAATAAAATTTTTTTTTAAAAAATAATTTTTGCATCTATAGTTTGCAAAATTTGGGTTTTGCTGGTCCATTTATCAGCATCTCCTGCTTAAGTAATTCATAAAGTAGATCTGTGAGCCACTTGGTGTGGTATGTAGGTCTGTGCTCACATCCTGCTTTCCCTCAGACAGCCCTGTGTGGTTGATGGTTGAGAGGGAGGCTGCCCTTTCCTGTAGCCCTCATGCCAATGCTCCCACGTACCCCTAATTTCTGCAGACATCACAGTCCCCACATTGATACACACAGACAAGGCCTTTTTGTATCAGATGACATCATGATGATGAATGCGTCAGGAAGTGGCTTCAACACTGTGGCCCTGAAATATACTGTGGGGATAACAGAATAGAACCTAATCCAGGAAAAAAAAAGTGCAAACATTGACCACTAAACCTGTCTCTTCAATGTATTTTCTAAAGAACCTCCAAGGGGTACTGTAAATTACTCTATTGAATCTGTGAAATTAATTTTGCCATTTTACAGATGAAAAGAAAAAGAGGCTCATTTTAAATTCTTATAGCTCACTGGCGGGCTTTGTCCCGAAGAGCAGGCGCGTGAGAACCTAACAGAGAGGAGTTGGGGGTTTATCTCTTCATCCGACATTCCGGAGCCTATCCACAAATCCACTTCGCAGTCAGTAAGAAGCAGTTCAGCCATCAACAAAAATTCCTAAATACCTTTTGTCCCCAGGAGGCTGTAGCATGCTGACCACACCAAGCCCAGAGAGACTGGCCTGACTCCCCTTTGTAAGCCCAGAGGCCACTTCTGATCAGCCTTGACCTTTGCTACGGGGGCTGCTTGTTTGTTTTATTGAATGGCCTGAGGTGATCCTTCAGCAATGCAAACATGCCAGGCTCTCTGGCTCTCTGAAAAAGAGCCTTCTCCCTGAGCCTGGAATGTGGAAGACAAACACTGTCCCATCTTTCCCAGCTAATGAGGACTTCTGGAATGTGTGAGCTATGGCAACTTGCCGCCAAGAACTATGTTTGGGGGAGCCCCCACAATTAAGTGGAATCGAAGATCATTAGAAGACAGAGTTATGACAGCCCCTTCAAAAAAAAAGCAAGAGAATGGCATAAAGCAAGGCCGGTTAAATGGATGTGATGTTCTCTTTCCAAAGTTAGAAAATTACTTACAAAGATTTAGTTGCATAAAATTGGTTAAAAGTGACAAAAGTGCTCCATATTTCACCACGGTGATTTGTCAGGCTGGTTGTTCTGAAATCATAGAGCTCTTTTGAAGGTGAAGATTGCCACTGTGTAAAGAAATAAATTGTTACAAGAACCCCAAGTGTGCATTGTCAAAGCACCCTCGAGCATCCCTCATGCACCCGCTGCCATCTGCACAGTATTCTTGCTTGTAACTTCCTTCTTCGTAAGGAATGAGTGGAATACGTGTGCACCATATGTGGATCCATCCGTCCCTAGGCCATGCTCCTCTGGGAAGTGACCTAAGACCCAGTGACAGGGTGTCACTGGCATTTTGTGCCTTTCGCCTCATGGACCTGGGACCTGTTCATCTGGGCATCAGAAGGTGGCAGCGTGAGCTTTTGCTTCTAGCTCAGATTCGTCACTAGGGGGCTGTGATAAATGGTCACAATTTTTTAAATTTCAGCAATATCCAATGATGTGAACAATGCTAACACACAGGAGGATGTCTCAGGTGAGTTGAAGCCAGAGTAAGTGTGATTAGAAAGTGCTCTGGGATTGATGTGAGTTTGGGGATTGCAGCTTTGACAGGACCCACTGGAGCTGAGTTCCAAATTACCCACCACACCTTGGTTGCAAAGAAATGGTGAAAACACCCTTTCTGAACAGATTATAGCTTCATGTTATTTAAACACATAACACACTAGTTTGCCTTACTTACTATGTTTAATTAAAAATAACATTCATTGTGTTTTCATTACTTTAGCAATGCATGTTTGAGGAAATAAAGATAAGCAAAATTTCTTCAAAAAATTAAAAAGCATCCATTATCTCATTGCACGGAGATAGCTTCTGTGAATTCTCTGTGTACATTGAGTTCCAAACGGCTCTCTCCCTAGACAGAGTCATCTATTTTTCACAAAAATAGACTCGTGTTGTCACATCCCTTTGTAACTCTCTTATTCACTTAATAATATTTCACAAACCAATTCCCATGTCATAAAAAATTCTTGTAGAATATCATTTGAACAATCATTTATTTTGCTTTTATTCAATGGCAATGTAGCTTTATTTCATTCCTTTTCTATTACAAAGTTAAGTTTCGTTTTTAATTTCAATAAGCTGCCGCTTATTTTTTCAAGTAAGTATTTCAATTCTGTGTATTCAATGTATTTATCGGGGGATGGGTAGGAACTGGACCCAAGGCCAACGCTGCCCAGGAGAGGCACAGCTGCCAGATGATACCCGGTCTGAAGGAAGAGGCCTGTATTAGGCAAGTATTTACAAAGTTACCTCCAAACTAAAGACAAAATTATAAATGCTTATAAGTATCTTGGAGGAAAGGAAGAACAAGCATGATGCAAGGGTAACAGTTTTTGATAGAAGCTTCCATGAAGCAACTGCATCAACAGGGAGGGGACATTCAAGTGGGGACAGTGTATTTCAAGGCACGAGGAGGTCCATGGAGGGAGAAGCAGAAGCTCAGACACGGAAGAAACAGGTGCATGGAAGAGAGAAGCACAGCCAAGCCACATGGAGAGCAGCTCTCAGGGTGGGTGCAGCTAAGGCAACCTGACCACATTCACCCAAGAGTCAAGGCCTGAGGGATGGCTTTGGCAATCTGCGTGAGGCAGGGATGACAGTGACACAGGGAGCATTAAGAAGTGTCAGCAGTTATCTGCCTGAGGATGCTGTGGTTTGGCCTGGAGTGGGCAAAGAAGTCAGGTTTTCTGTGGTTCGTGTCCTTGTCCGGGCTTACCCATGGGGGACACTTCCCAAGACCCCCAGCAGATGCCTACAACCATGGGAAGTTGAAGTTACATGTTAGGCCCAGTGAGAGATACACAATGACGGATATGAAAATAGAGCAATTATAACATCATGGTGTAACAAAGTCATGGGAATATGTGCTCACGCGCTCTCTCTCTCTCTCTCTCTCTCTCTCTCTCTCCCTCTCTGGAAATATCTTCCTCACCCTTCTTTCTATTGTGATAATGTGAGATGATAGAATGCCTCTGTGTGGAGACAAGCGGGTGAATGGCCAAGCATGGTAGCATGGTGAGATGCACGAGGCTGGCTACTCTTGACCTTCTTGACAGTTAAGTCAGGAGAGCATCTGCTTCCTGACCACATCTGACAGCAGGGAGCTGAAACCACCAAAGCAAAGTAGTAGATAAGGAGCGACTAGAGAGCTATGTGATATTTGCCAAACATTCGGAAAATACCAAAAAAGATAAAGAAAAGCAAAACATCACCTATACTTCCACCATCTGATAATAATCTCTGTTAGGATATCTTTGGGTATAGCTTCCCAGAGTTTTTTACACATGTGTTTGCACATAAATATAATTTGCTTGTTGTTTTTATACTGAAGTCATACTATGTATTATATATTGTTTTCTGCTTACTAAATCATCAATGGCTTTTCATATTGATAAATATAGAAATAATAATCTAGAAATGTCCATATTGCTAAGCGTATTAATTTAATGCATAGCAATAAAAAATATGGACATAAAAATTTACTTAAGTAGACCACAGTTAGAGTAGTTAAGATGTTTTCTTTTTTGTACAATGTTACTCTTGTAACCACCCCTTAGATCAAGAAAAAGAACATTACCAGATTCCAGAGTCTCCTCTTGACCTGTTTCCGCTGCTATCCCCATCTTCCTCTCCAATAACTGCCATCCTGACCTCTAACACTCTGAATTCATTTTGACTCCTTTTGATCTTGATGAAACAAACACTGATGTTTAAATTATAACAGTAACATTATATAATAATGTAATATTTTTATCATCATCAAATGCATTTGATTATGTTAATCATTACATTTATATAATTATATTTAATTATAATATATTTTCATTATATGGATTGTGTCCTCTTTTGCCTGTTTTCCCTTGCCAACTTATGATTCTGAGAGTCATCTGTTATCCATGTAACTACAATTTTGTCATTTATATTATGGTATAGGATTCTATTGCATAAATGCACCTTTTCCTGTATCAGTGATTATTTATTTTCTTAGCAAAATATTGAAGAAATGGAATTGATAGGCCAAACATCAAATGTTAAGGCATTTGACAGATATTTTTCTAGTTGCTCTCCAGGAAAGGAGCACTAACTGTGCACAGTGCATGCTTGCGTCTAATTATAACCTTTGGCCAACATGGGGTATTGATTTTATTTTTTAATATTTGCCATACTATGAGACAAGTAAAACATTTATTGTTTTATAATTTTTTAAAAAGTATACTTTTCTAAGAATTTGCACATGAGCAATATATATTTAGAAAAGCTCTTCCATAGCCTTTCCCATTACAATAAGTCATGAACATTTTCCTTTGCCCCTAAATCCACAGTACACGGTCATCTTTAATTAATGCATCATACTCTGTAGTAGAGCTATGCCAAATTGACTTCCTGAGAGTTCACTATGTAAAAAGTATTGTTTACAGTTTGTGTTTTTAAAATGAATTTATCGTGTCATAAGATTCCTTAAACCTCATGGCAATCCTTCGCCTTGGGATCTACCATTACGCACATTTTAGCAACAAGGAAACTAGGGCACAAAGTGATTGTGTAATATATTTGCCTAAGATTGATTGACTAAACAGTAAGATTTGGAACCAAAATGTGAAGCTAGCGAGTTCTGGTATCAGCAGCCCTGATTTTAATACCCTCAAAAGACTGATTCTTTTAAGTAATTCATTATCACTTTTTAAGTCTCCTTCAGAACAAAAGGCATGGTTTATTCCCACTGCACTTTTGTGGCCTCTTGCAGATTGTAAGTGCCCAATAAATGCAAATTCATTAGAGAAATACAATGTAAACGAGTGGGGGGAAAAAAGGTTAATCGCTGTTTGATTTCAAAAAGTAATGTTTCTGTTTCTAATAATATTCACACTGATAACTTGTTTTCTAGAAACAAATTTATGAAATCACTGTCCTTTTATTTCTCAAGCTTTATAGCATCAATCTTTATGGGTTCAAAGAACAGAAACTCTGATACATTTTCAGATGTCAGCTTCCATACAGGACAAATTTCCTCAGCTTAGTTGTGATTTGTTACCAACTTCATTCGCAAACAGTGCTTTGGTTTGCTGCTTCTCCTGCTATATAAAACTGGTTATGGAGTTGCCGGGTCCACATGATCAAGGGAAAGAGTTTAGGCATCATCCAGATAATTTGAGAACAACTTCTTGGTAGTTTTTTCCAGAACTACAAGTAAACTGACCAATTCCTCAACATATTTCTGGTTCTCGAGTAGCATTGGGATAAGAGATAACAGAAGGGATCAATTACTTCATTAGGCTTCCTGAAAATTCAAGATATGTGAAAAGATGTCTGGAAAAAAATGACCGACACAATTTCACTGTTAACTACGGGTTAAAAACAGAGTGTTCAGCCAACCTCTTTCAACACAGTAGTAACCTAAATTGCTGCTTTCAAAAGCCAGTGCCTTTCCCTGCTAAACCCAATAGCTGTCACATGATTAATGTGCTGGTGTCTTATTAACTGCTCTGTTACAGAAGCTGTACAATTCACAGCCACCCTCACTGCAGAGACCTTTTTGTAAAAACCTAGTTGAAATCATGCTGTTCTGACTGCAGGCTACTGCACCTTCCACCAAAACATCATAAAGAGCAGAGAATTACTGTTTCCAGTAATCCAGGCCATAAATCAACCCGCTCTGAGGGTGGAAAAACATCACGAGTGTTCCCTGCATTCATATACCAAAGCCGATCTGGAGAATGGCATATTTAGGAAGACTTCCGAGGAGGGGTGTGTGTGTGTTTGTGTGTGTGTGTGTGTGTGTGTGTGTGTGTTTGTGTGGAGGGGAGCTGCGGGGGGAGAGTGCTGGCCAGGGCGGACAAAAGGCATCTCAGTACCAGTGAAATCATTCCAAATGCCTGGATCTCAGCACGCCCTTCCTTGCTGTAACAAGATTTTAAGATTGTTAAAAATTGCCACCTTATCTGTTTGCTGGTATCACCCACTGCTTAACTTATCTGGGCCCAGCTGTTTGAGAAGAATGCAACACGGCGTGACCTTGATTTCTTAGCGCCTGACCTTAATATCTAATCAGTCACATGTCTTAGTGAAGCCATCCAGAGATGTCACCTCACCCCCTCCACCCCGGCATCCATGATTCCAAAGACGATGCTTCATTTATTCTTGAAGAGACCTGCCGGCCCTACTCTGCAACCCACTCTGCCCACCTGGGCACAGGGCCCTCAGAGGGTTAGGGGTATTTTAAAATCTCAGTTGCCCCCTTCTGTTCAACATAATTTGGATGCCTTTAGGTCAGCTGTAAAAAATGATCTGAGTTTATCTGGAGACTTCTGAAGAGAAACCTCAATTTGGATATAGAAAAACATTAGCCACTCATGGCTGCCGTGGTGTCCATGGAACACATACCCTTCCCTTCCCACAACAGCTAGTTTGGAAGTCCTATAATACATCGTAGTGAATGTACACACACACATGAACACACACACGTGTGTACACATGAATGCACATGCATACACACACGTGTGCGCATGTGTGCTGTGCATCTACACAACGTGCAAATACACACAGTTGTGCATGCATATTCACAGGAATATATACATATATGAATGCATGTGCACACATTCACACATATGCATGTGCACATGCATTATACATGCACACTCACACACACACATGTGTATACATGAACTTCATGTTAATTTTAAAGAGGGATTTTGGGGTGTTTTCTTCCGGTAACATTCAAATATGGTCTAGTAGTCCTTGCCTGAAGTGAACTCCTGAAATCCTGGAATGATATAAAGAGATGTCAGGGGCACCTGGGTGGCTCAGGCTTTGGCTCGGGTCACGATTTCGGGGTCCTGCGATGGCCCCACATTGGGCTCTCTGATCAGCGGAGAGTCTGCTTCTCCCTTTGCCTCTGTTCTCTTTCTCTTTCTTTCTCTCTCTTTCGGATAAGTAAATGAATAAAATCTTTAAAAAAATAAAAATAAAATAACGAGATGTCAGTGTTATTAAAGGACCATCATATTTGAAGCGACATTAAAGGATCTGGATTTTTTTCTATTTCTCGGCAACTTTGGAATCAAATTTGCTCCGTTGACAAAGCAATAGTTTCCTGCCAGCCTGGCGGGCTCAACCTGGAACCTGGAAATCAAGCTGTTTTCTTTCTGGTTCTGACACTGTCACCAAGAATAAACACACTGTCATCACGACTCCGCTGCAGCCTGCAGCTCAGACCCAGGCAAGGAGCAGCAACCCCGGCTATTTCCCCTTCCTGCTGCTGTTAGGGTGAGTTGACGTGGCCCTGCTGTAACTCCGATGGGACCCTCATGGATGGATCTTTGAGAATGGCCATTTCCTACGTAATTAGCTGAGATGTTGCCTCTAAACTTGGAAGCTAAGTCAAGAAAGAGCTGATGACCGGCCCCTCGGCCTTTCTCACCTCCTTGATTCCCATGAAGATGAAATTAGGGAAAAGTAATACCAGCATGGGGGCCTGATGCTCTATGGAAAAATGACAGTTTTAGTAAAAGGGTCTTTGGATCTCCCGCTCCAACCACAAAGCTCTTCCCAGGTCTCTAAGTGAGGGCATCCATGAGAAACAAATCAGTGGTTGGAATGCTGTCATCTGTTGCTGGGTTTGGGACAGAGTCCCTGACCCTCTGCCTTGCGTGAAGACAGCCTGGCCCGTGGGCAGAACCTGGGCTTCTGCGGGGCGGGGGGGGGGGGGGGGGGGCGGGGGGAGGGGGGGGCGGCTTCGGGGGACGGGGCTCCCAGGGCGTGGAGCTGTGGCTTCTGGAAGCTGCACACTCAGCTCCTGCTCCTGCCCACGGGGCAGCCCGGTCACCTGGTTCCATTCTCCACGTGGTGTGCTGCTGGCTATGAAAAGCCTTGAGCACGTTCCCATCAGCCCTGCGTTTGGCTTCCCGGCCCAGCTCATGCAGGAGGCTCCCCCACCATGACCTTGAAGGCCACACGGAGCACAAGCCCGTGGCTCTGGATGCTCGGCGTCAGCAGTGGGGGAGAAAAGCCCACCGATGACAGATCCCATCAAACATCTTGGCTTTACGGAAGCTTCCTGTTGTTGCCCAAAACCTGAGGAAGCCTGTCCCACTCTTGAAAATCAAACCCTTACATTTATAATCTAACTTGGGGGGCCCCTGAGTGGCTCAGTGATTGAGCGTCTGCCTTCAGCTCAGGTTGTGATCCCGGGGTCCTGGGATCGTGTCCCACATTGGGCTCCCCACAGGGAGCCTGCTTCTCCCTCTGCCTATGTCTCTGCCTCTCTCTGTGTCTCTCATGAGTAAGTAAATAAAATCTTTAAAAAAAAATCCAACTTAGTTCTCCATCCAACAAAGGAATTCATGGGCATGTGTCCCTTGCTTGATGTTGGACATCATTCTACACGACTGCAGTTTGAGGTTTGTTTTAACGCCATTATCCTTACCTCTCACCTTTGTTTCTGTAAACTCATGGTACCCTGTGTGACTAGACAAAGACCCAGCTGGGTGGGAGGCTTGTTCTCCTGGCGACATGGTAGCAGAGGATTTTTCATCTGTTCACAGGCTGATCTTCAAACATCTTCAAATGCATGACAAGGCCTCTCTCCACATTAGGGGAGAAAGCTGACTGTGCCACCACTTGCCTCTTCCTTCGGGCACACACTCGGGCTATGCCTTTTGGGGGCCCCTGTCCTGATGACCTGGTGTGGGTCCCCAGGTGAAGCACAGCTGCAGGAGGCCACATGACAAGTGCTCTCCCCAGGCCTGGGGACTCACAGGCGGCATCCCTTATCGTGGTAGAGATAACACGTCCAGGAGAATGGCCAAATGTGCCCTCCCAGACTGACTCTGTCTTCCCAGAGGGGGCTCCCAACACCTTCTTCCAGAGGAGTAGGACACAGAATGAAAGGGGACATTGTTGAAAGAGGGAAACCCTCCAAACAGATGCTGACCCCAAGGCTGAGAATGTCAGGTTGCTGAAGGAGCCCTGCACAGGCCTGTGGGAAGAGAGTAGAGCTGCCCCTCCCGTGGGAACCACACCAGGTAACACGGACGCCTGCCCCACACGCTAAAGCAGTGAGCAATGTATCGAAATACTAGCATCAAATCCTCGAGGACCGTCTTTGTGGTACGTGAAATGCTTTAGGGAGCAAGCTGTCCTGCTGTGACTTTATGTTAATCTCTGGCTTCTGGCTGGTCATGGGGTGTCGCATGCACTATAATTAGATTTTGGAAATGTGTACAGGGAGAAGGAAATGGTGTACTTAAGGTAACCTATCAGATGCCAACCTCACCCTTTAGAAAGGAGCCCGAGACACAAACCACCCAGGTCCCACATGCCGCCCTTCAAGGGCAGAGGCGTCAGGCATGGTCCTTGCAAGAACTCCAAAGCTCCTCCCAACGCATCGCTCTTTAAGGGAACCTATTTTCCACAGCAGAATCAATCTGACAAGGTTGTTAGTTTAGAGCACGCATCTGGACACGTGCCGCTCCTTAGGGATAGGGAAGGATGGAGCACTTGGAAACTTGGACTCTTCATCTGAGCCACAGAATCCTGTCTTCAGGATTGAGAGCTACAGGGAGCTTACGTGGAAAGGAACATTTGTCTCAAAGTTTGAGCTGTGGGGGGTGCGTGAGGAGTGTCTCTTAAATAGTCCAACCAGCAGGTGATACACGGGCCCTGGAAGCTGATCCGGCCAGGGTGAGCCACAGGAAAGCAAGGATCTGAGCCGTTTCAGCACATCTCAAGTGAGAATTTGCTTTTCATACCAGGGAGCTAACTTTTAACTCCCACTTCTAAGAGCAAGGAGAAGAGGAATGGAGTCAAGAAACCAGAGGTCTAACCTAAGTTGTCAGAATCAAAGTGCTGTCTGAGCTCTGGCCCCTTGGGACTGAGGCCTCAACCATTATGTGGGTGTCTGGGTTGAAATCCCAGGTCCTCCTCACGTGAGCTGTGTTACTACAGCCCAGTTACTTAACCTTTCTGAGGTAGGTTATGGTGGTCATGCCCCCACCCACCCACAACTGACTCATGCCCTCAGTTTTCTACCTCCCTGACTAGTGCCATCTCCCACTGATTCTGGGTTCAGCCAGTGGATGGCTTTCCCCAATGGGACAATAGCCAGAGTGACACAGCAGAGACTTGAGAAGTTCTTGCTCACTGGGATGTGCTCTCTCTGGCTGCCCTGGGAACCCTCCTCCCACCCTGCTGGAAGATGTGGTCAAGGCCTGGTCACCTTTGCCACCCATCCGTGTCCTGGACAAGTGCAGGTGGTGATCCTGTCTAGTGGACCAGAGAACCATGCACTCCATCCATGGTTTAGCTGCTTGAAGCCACTAAATTTGGGGGGCATTTGCTATACAGCAATCCATAACTGGCATATTCTCTAAGCCTCAATATCTTCATTGCTAAAACGGGAACAATGAAAGCACTTACCTCAGAGAGCGCTTTGAGGATTAAGGGAGGTAATGCCTGGCGTGCTGACGCAGGGCAAACCTTCACCGTCAGCTATTGCAGATAACGCGCATTGCATCTAGTACAGTTTTAAAAAGCAAGTGTAACTCACCCTCTCTCTAAATCACTAAGTTTTAAAAACAACCGATTGGCACTTAAGAAATACCAACCGTGACATTTAAGCATTTTTTTCAGACCAGAGGAAGTACCTCAGTTCTCCCTTCCTCTCTGTCATCTCCAGTGACAACAAAGGGACTTAGCATCCAAGGTGACCACTTCAGGTACCCAAGACACAAGCTCTCCTCAAGCATGCTGTCAGTGTCTCACCTCTATCGCCAACTTCCCAGCCCCGCGTGGGTTAGGGAAACCAATGATGCCATGGCCTCAGACCAAGCCTGGCCTACAGGGTGAGGGAGAAGCCATGATGCAAGGGGGGTAGTGGGAGGGAAAGAGGCCGATAATCCATAAGAAGTCCCCCAGGTCCTGGGCCTAATTAATGGCCAACACCTGAGGGGCAGAAGTGTGCCCTCTCCAGGAAGAGCAGCCCTGCAGACAGATGCTGCTCCTGTGTTAGGAGATGGGCTGGGCCCCTTGACTCACCCATCAGACACCATCCACGCTGTATTGCAAGGAAATATGGGGGAGCAGAAAGGAGGGGGAACAGGCCTGGCATCTCTAGGGGCCTGAGCACCCACTGGCTGCCATGAGAGGGATGCTGAGGGCAATTCTAGCTGACGAAGGAACATGAGCCTGGGTTTGAACCCAGCCTTTTTGGCTCCCAAGTCAGAATCCTTTCTCCTCTTCCATGCTAGTTGGAAACTAGGAACTATAAAGCGTTATGATTAAGTGGTGGGGAAGCAGTAGCAAACCCAGGGCATCCTGAGGGAAGTCTTCAATTCTCACAGAGAGAGAGAGAGAGAGAGAGAGAGAAGTAATTTGGACATAGGAGAAGTAAGATACCCAATTCCGTCCCTGGCATTCAGAGAGAATTTAAGAAACAGAAATCTAAAACAGAACAACAAAAGACTAGCATAATTGTCACGATGAAGAGCAGGCTACAGGGATTATCTTCCTGGTATTAAAAGAAGCTGATAACTACCCCCCCCATAAGGATTATTACAAGAGCCATTGGTAAGATCTGTTATTTTACAGAGAAACGGGTTTTTGAACATGTTAGTCAGATTGTAGGGCTAAATCTCCTGAGTGCATGACTAGAACGTCTGTTGGAATGACATTTTTATTCATTCAGGAAGCATTTATTAAACACTTGCTAAGAATAGCGCACAATGGGGAGGGGATGCCAGACAACTCAGAACTCCAGGACTTTGCCGTGTTAGGGAGATCAGATGCATAGGAGGAGCCCGTCACAGCACAGAGTGAGCGCCACTGAATGCGGACGTGAGAGGAGCCAGCCTGGATTCATCCAGAGAGAACCGGAGAGGGTTGCAGGGGCTGGTGCACAGTGGGGCCTGGGGAGGTGGGACAGAGGGGGAGGAGACCTTGTGTTCCAGAACAAGATGTCTTGTTGGGGGGGGGGGGGGGTCGGCCAGGTGTGGCCTCCGCAGATGTGGCCTGGCCACGGAGATCCTAGCTTCAGGGGGAAGCCCTGAGGGACACTGAAGCCTTCTTATAGCTCTGCAGAGAGAGTCCAGGTGAAAACATCCAGATCAGTTCACATTTCAGGAACACTGGGGAACAACTGTGTAGTGGAAGCATGTCTAAGCGTTGCCAGGGCGTTCCGTATGGTGTCCGGGACCCTCCTTGGAAGGAGAGGGGAGGAGCTAGACACCCCCCCAAGACTGGTGGGATTAGCCGCCTTTCACTCACAGGAGAGCAGAGCACAAAAGGGCCAGCAGTGCCTTGGTGGGCACAGCAGCTGTGTGCGTCAAGAGAACTTTCCATTCTTTTTAACATCCATCATATTAAGAGTGACCAGAAGCTTTCTATTCGGAGGAATCAAATGCACTTTCAGGGTAAAGAGTATTTCTGTAATGGGAAAAAGCAATTATCTAATAAATGTTTTGTGGATTTGATTCAAATCAAATTCTGTATATTGCGTTTTCTTACAGAAGAAACACACAGAAGGGAAGCTTTCTGAAGATCAGGGCTCTGAGGCCTGGAGAAGGTTAAGGGAAGTGATTGAGAAGTCCCGGCAGCCACCCTCTGGAAGCTTCGGGTGGAGTCCTCCAGGGCACAGGACAGATTGCCTGCTCCTCCCCTGCCTCGGATATTCAGAGGAGGAAGCAGGATCCCCAAGTCATCTGACCCGAATCAGCAGGGTTGATGTAGAATTTACAGGCAACTTCAGGATGCAAAACTGAGATGGAAGATTTAGGGTCAGAGAATTAATTGTCTTTTCCTCCTGAGTAAAGCAGCTCTCCTCCTAAAGCCAAGAGTCTTTACAAAATGAATGTACCCAAAGGAAGCAAGCCAGTAAGCACTGCATGACCCTGATAATTCCCATCATTTTGTGCCACATTTTGCAGTGGCCTAAATTAAGAGAATCCGCATGACATAGTGCTCCTGAGAACAAAGCTGAAACTCTGCCAGTGGAACCTCATTCCCGGGGGGGGGGGGGGGGGGGGGGGGGGGGGGGACGCAGGGCGGTCTCCTCTAGAACCTAAGAAGGATAGCACACCACTTGGTTTGTGGATGGTCGGAGAACTGTTTCTTGGGTTTAAGTGGTTTTGGGTGAGACAGTAACTAGCAACCAGCAATAGAGAAATCATATACGGATTAGACAAGAATTCTTCTTTATTAAAATGCAATCTAAACAATTAGAACCTTGTAGCTGTTTCAAATGGAAAATCTAGCAAAATGTCAATTTTCTCATAAGATTTATGTGTTTTCAAGTACCTATTCCCCTTGCTTGGTCATACTTACAAAATGATATCTATCTGCATATGATCCCAGAAGTATATTTCTAAAGCAGGAAATTTTAAGAGAAAACAAGTGTCAATAGTAATAAGAATTAGATACCTGTCTTTTCTTCTCTTTTTAAAATATTTCATCTATCCATCCATGAGAGACACAGAGAGAGAGAGGCAGAGACACAGGCAGAGGGAGAAGCAGACTCCATGCAGGGAGCCCAATGTGGGACTTGATCTCTGGTCTCCAAGATCAGGCCCTGGGCTGAAGGCAACGCGAAACCACTGAGCCACCGGGCTGCCCAATACCTTTCTTTTCAAACATACTTTGATTTTATGAGAAGGGTAACATAACATGTTATGTTCATAACACCTGTATGAGCTCAGTTCACTTTTTTGTACACAGAATCAATATTTTATTTTCCTATAAATCAAAGATAAGAACAATTCTTCAGCCTTATTTTCAAGCACTTGCAAATTGTTAAAACAAAGCATGTCCATAGACACGAAGGAAAAATAATCTTTATAAAATATAAAATATGAATGAACCTAGGTCTAAACAAAGATATTGATAAGGCTGGCACAAACATTGAACAAAGACATAGGCTCGAGATGAATTTAAAAAGTCACTAAGTGCAAAGTGTTCTGTCCCCTGCATTTAAAAACAACAAAAAAAGAAGGAAGGAAGGAAGAAAGGAAGGAAGGAAGGAAGGAAGGAAGGAAGGAAGGAAGGGAGGAAGGAAGGAGGGAAGGAAGGAAGGGAGGGAAGGAAGGAAGGGAGGGAAGGAAGGAAGGGAGGGAAGGAAGGAAGGGAGGGAAGGAAGGGAGGGAGGGAAGGAAGGAAGGAAGGAAGGAAGGAAGGAAGGAAGGAAGGGAGGAAGGAAGGAAGGAAGAAAGGAAAGAAGAAAGAAAGAAAGAAAGAAAGAAAGAAAGAAAGAAAGAAAGAAAAAAGAAAGAAAGAAAAGAAAAGAAAAGAAAAGAAAAAAAGAAAAGGAAAGGAAAGGAAAGGAAAGAAAGGAAGGAAGAAAGAAAGAAGGAAGAAATCATCAGAGGAGAGCAAAAAAAAAATTCTCAAAAATATTAATAAGTAATAGGCTTCAGTTTTATGTGCTCTAGTAAAATTAGAGTTTAAGTACAATGAAATAGTCTTCCAGACAAAACTCTTAGAAAAAAATGAGAAAGGAATGACAGTGGATTTCCTATACTGATATTCAATGAATTGTTTCAAAAACATTAATAAATGTGCTCAGAATAAATACCCACAGTCAAACAAGTTTAGGGAAAACAATATGCGTTGTTTGAAATTCTCTTCGTATTAAAGGCTCTGAGAAGTTCTGCAATGAGGAGTCATGTTTAATCTACCATTTTCAAGACTTACTGGAGAACAGGACATCTTTTCTTCTTGCACACCTATCAATAACCTGAAGAACACGTTCTCGGGAAATACTAATTTGATAAACAGTGATTTAAATAGATCAGTCTCTGCCTTTATTACCCAAACTTTCAAAGGAAATGAAGCACTATTGAAGAAATCCTTTGAGATTATATTGACTGTTGCTGTCAGTCAAAAGCCAGCCATTCCTGTTCCCAGGGCGTTGGTTATCTTCCAGCCTCCTGGTCTCCCAGCTCTCAGTGGGGGGACCCTCTGATTTGCATTGGAAATCTGATCCTCAGAACCCCCAGCAGGGGGCTCTGTTCACTAGCCCTGACTGTGAACCACTTGAAGTCCCGTCAAGGTTAAGATGGCTCAACGAGTAACACGCCAGGAATGTCATCTGGCCCATTAGGACACAGCATTATAAAAAAAATGTAATCATGGTTCAAGAATGTTGCATGAGAGAAATCTGTGCTCAGAATTTTATTATTAGGTTTTATCATGTGTGCATTTTCAAATATAGCTAAGAGATCCCAAAGGGGGTGGGGGCGGAATAGAAACCAAGGAATATTTTTTATAAAATAGTTATCAAACTGTAAAACTTACATTGGAAAATTTAAAAGGACTTAAAAGCTTCCCTACATGGTTGACAATTCAAGTATGCCAATTTTCTATCATAAATAGTGCAGAAAAACAAAAATGTGAAAGTACAGCCTAAAATAAGTGGAAATAAATGACTTTCAGGGAGGTGAGGAACAGATACCTCTCTCTCAAAAACAATCTCCATCAACCGAAGAAAGCACGTCGGTTTGGCAAAGTTGTACTTGGGTGAAGTTCACATCCGTAATCTGGATGATTTTTCCTTAAACCGTTTCTCCCGTATCTCACTCAACACACACCTATCCCCAAAGGGACCAAAACAAAACAGAGTGTTTTAAAATATGTACAAATTGGGTTGTACAGAGAGAAAAAGTATTTGTTTTGTTTTGGTTTTTTTTTTTTTTGAGAAAAAGTATTTGGTTCAAAGTGAAAGTAGTGCCACTTCAAACCAAAATAGCTAGAAGGAGGACAAATAAAGTGGCCAGACAAGAAGATCAAGAATGCAAAATAGACTTCACTGGCGCACACAACATTGGGCTCTTGCTTTAGTCACAGCAGACGGCGCCTCTCAGGAGGGGCGCCTGTCCCCACTGGCCAAGATATGTGTAGCATGACAGGTGCAAGATGCCAGTAATGGTGGCATCTGCAAGAACGGGACGACTCAGTCCACCCCCAAGCCTTAGGAGAGCTTATGTGTGGTTCATACACGCACACACACGCACACAAACATCTCACCAATGAAACAGCCAAACCTTGGCCATTGCCTCATCCAAAAGCCAAAGCACCCTTTATAAATAAAGTATAAATAACTCAAGTGGTCTGGCGTCTAGTTTTTCCCAAAAGCATGTGCAGATGAGCCTGAGAATGTGAATATTTTCATCCTCCATTTCGATCTCATAATAAAAAAATCAATGTTAGGTCAAGGGTTGCAGGTGGGGCAGTGGGTTAAGTAAAAGGCTGACTCTTGGTTACGGCTCAGGTCCTCATCTCAGGGCTCTGGGATCGAGCCCCTGGTTGGGCTCTGTGCTCAGTGGGGAGTCTGCTTGATGTTCTCTCCCTCTGCTCCTCCCCACACTGTGAGTACACGCGCTCTCTCTCTCTCTGTCTCTCTCAAATAAATAAACATATCTTTTAAAAAAATCAGTGTCTGTAAAGATGTTATTCCCACATACTCTATGCTGTCTTGTACTTTCTATTTTGCCCCAGGCAGAACGGTGACTCTGGAATGTGTGGGAGGTGTACACTGTAAACTGTGTGCAGGGGGGCAGATGTGGGGAAAACACAGTGTAGGACAGGTAAATAACACCAAGTGTTTTCCTACAAAGGGGATATTCATGGAGGTGGTTCTCAGCCATCTTTGGACTAGGAAGTGTGACTCCAGGGGAGACAATCACATTCCTCAGGTCATTTCTCACCCTGTGGGGCTCTGCAGACCACAGGATGGCTATTTCTAGCAGCCAATGGTGAGGACCAGGCTGGAATAACATGTCCCTGATGAAAGGGAGGAAATCCAACCCAGCACTCACGAGAAGCCCATGCCTGCCACTCCCAGGTCCCTTAGCCAGTCACATGTGGCACAAGGGGGTTTGGAGACTAGACAGGATTCTCTGTAGTTCATGTCCCAAAGAAAGGGGCAACTGAGAGCTAAAAACAAACTATTCCACAGGACCACATCATCACAGAGCTGTCAAACAGAAAGTGCCCTAAATAGCAGGCTAGAAACAGAAGTATGCTGCCAAATATTTAAAAATGAACACAAATCAGGGGAAAATCAGGGAATAAAGCCCTGATTTGTACCACTTGCCCATGTCTGTGATGTAAAGACTCCCACGTGGCCAATTTCTAGCCACCAAAGTGAGGTCATTGGATGAAGAATCGGGAAGAAAGATGTATAATTGGCCCGTGGGAGTGGGTCTTGACCCAGCACTAAGCTCAGGTGGCCCAGAGCGGGGGACACAGGTTTCCGAGCAAGTTCCAGACTCCAACTCCAGGGAACCAAGTTAAAACACAAAAATTATTTGGTTTCGGAATTTGGGGCCCCATGCTAAAATGACTTTTCTTTCTTATAAGTTAGGATTTGTTTAAAACAGATATCAAAATAGTATTCTGATGTTTATCAAATCCTATAGGCAAACTTATTTTGTATTCTAAAAAGTGGTTTTAGCTATCTAAAAAATAATTTTTCGGAAGAAAACCACAACTCTCATTCAGTAACAGAATGTGCAAAAGAACATCCATACATTTATTTCCGTGCATTATTTTGACATAATTTGGGTCATGTGACCTCAACAAATTTTCAACTCAATTTTTTTTGCCACCTCTTCTGCTTTACTAGAGCTACCTCAAATTTAGCTTCACCTTTTCTCCTTCAATTTGTTGTACAGCATTATTATTATCCCTTGTTCAGAATCTCTATGGTCTATGGGACTTGGAGGCATGGGTGCTGAGGTGGATGGTTCAGGAAGCGCAGAAAAAAACAGCAAGAAGCACCAGAAGCATTTGCTGAGCCCTTGGCCCACATACCAAAAACAAGGAGTTGGTCTAAGTTATCTCCATATGTTTCCACGAGTCTTCTATCCTCTCGCCTCTTCCTGCCAAGTAAAAACGAAATTTCTTCTCATGCCCAAAAGCCATAAAGCTTGGATATGGACGTATGAACTTCAAAGCATTTACATTTCCTATGGATCTTCTGTGATAAAATATGCAGCCTGCTGAATATCGACTAGGAAGCTAAAGAAAGAGGCAGCATTGAGAAAGAAACTCACGATGGCTCTCACGTATGACAGAAAACAATTGGTTTGGACCAATAAGAACCTTGACACTGTACTTTGTGTTTGTTTGTTCTAATCAAGAGCCACCAAGGACGTGGACACTTACACTAAGCCACCCCCAAATGATGGAGTGTCTTAGATGAGTAAAGTTGGAAGTTTTTCAAACTCCCAACTCATCATTTTATTCTTTGTGTTATTTCTGGGTGTTTTTTTTTTTTTCATTATTTCTAACTGCAGAGTCCGTGGAAATCATTCAGGTGTTTTCATCTTTGTCCCTTGGAAACATCCCAGTGCTCTTAAACACTTTCTTTGCTCGGAAAAAAAAAAAAAAAAACAAAAACATTTAGGGTTGCAAATACTCTGAACATGCCAGGGTGATAGGTCCTCTTTTCAGTTTGGCTATAAGGTACTGATATAGACCAGTTCTGTGAATTTTAACAATGTCATTTAGAACAAAATATAAATGTGATAGAGTTCAAAGGGTTTTGCATATTCAAAGTGCTATACTCAATAACTCCAAGAAAATGGAAAATTAGTCATAAAAAAAAGCAAGAGGAATTCTATAAAACCACAAAAATATAGTATGTAACAATCTGAGCACTGTGAAATTAATGAAGGTAATTAAATATCAAGAACATTTTCAAAGGAAACAGAGAAGCAAATCAGAGCCTAAAATAACCAGACACGCGTTTAAAGAGAGAACATCACAATTAGATAATTAGATGAGTTTATTCGGGAAATGTTATTGTTTTGTTCATTATTTATTTTAACTGAAATTTGAAACAACAGAAAAATGCAAATAAAAAATACAAATGAAAGGTGATCCGTGGGAGTCCAACTATACCAACTTAGCTAAAGAGTTTTCCAATAGTTTGCAATGATATTAAGGAAAAAAAATCAATTAAAAAAATACTTAGAGACAAGCACTCACTGTGTTGCCTCACCTGGGAGCAACCATCACTGATGGCATCAGCCATAAAGACGACACAGCTCCTCTCAGAATTTACATGGTTAAAAATAAATCTAACACGAGGGGCTTTGTCCAGTGCCTTTTCTCTCTCCCTCTTTTTGAAGTACGTAAAGTAATTGCACATCTTTGAAGACTCATTAGGAGAGGGACAAATCCCGACAAAGGGAGTATCACTGACCACCTGTGTTGGAAAGAAGCTGGAAGCTGCAGTCCTAGCTTCTGTTTTGTTAAACATTTCTAAAAGCTCGACAGTTTTATGTAAATGCAATTTGTGAAACATGGTTCTAAACGGGGAAAAAAACCCCATGCTGTCAACTCATGGTGGATGATGCTTTTCTGTTGTTTAACACTGCAAACCAACCACAGTATCTTGAAAATTCAAAGAAACCCGAAACAGAACTAAAAGATAACTGCTAATAACATCTGTTTCGTGTGTGCGGAGAGGGCAGGTTGGATGTAGAAGGGCCGGTGGAGCAATCAGAGAGACCACTGCACAACCAGGGTGAAATTTAGTATGGGTTCAGCTTGTCCAACTAAAACTTTGAGAAGAGTGGATATGTGTCTTCATGACAGCAAGTGAATCAGCAAAGTCAGAAGAGTCTGCCTATATTGTAGGACGTCAGAGTAATGTCCAGATAGGACTCTTCCAACCCCACATTGTGGGAAATCACAGATATGGTGGGTTTTGTTTTATATGCTGGCAGAAGGGACTGTGTAGTGCCCTGGAGAGGGGCATGTGGCCGGTTTGGTGGAGTGTGTGGCTACTTCTATAAGGATCTGATCTCATAAGGTCGGTTTGGTACCCTATACGATATTTTCTGGTATTATCATGGTGATAGGGTGTCAGAAAACAATGGCCTCCAAACTGGCCATGTAGGCCCAACATGATTCCCCTCCAACCCCCTTCCACTCTGCCAAAACAGACATGTTTCTGAAATAGCTACTCTGATCATGCTTTCTTATACAAATACCTCCAATCGTTAGTGTCCAGTCTATAGGCATAAATATGATGATAAATGTATCTTACCCGATGTCCCCAATCTACCATCAAGTAGTTGATACTATGCCCCTTCCCCCACCTCAACCCTGGCTCATTCCGTCTCTTTAGAAAGTTCTTGACACAGCTAACTAATCATCTTTCATTGGTTACTTCCAAGTGCCACCCCCTCAGGTTACTGACACAGGTAGAATTAATTCTCATTATTCCTTGCTCCAAGAGCATCTCACTTGTATAGAAAGACTGTACAGAGTTTGGGAGGTATCACACTGTATTAAAGTTTGGAATGGATTACATCTGTATTATTGTTAATACGTGTCTGTCTCCAGTTAGACTGAAGTCCCTTGATAAGGAGAAGTTTTTTGCTCTGTATCCAGCAGCCTGCCCTCAACAAGCACCTAGTTGGCAACTATTAGTTAAAAAAAAAATAGGGTTTTATAAGATTACAAGTTTGATTATTTAGGATCAGTGATTTTCCATTTTTTGGACTCAAAAATACAGACACAAAGCTTAGGCTCACCCAGTGAGTTAGCAGCCATTCTATTAAATGATAGATACACAAGAAGACTTACAGATATCTAGATTCAGATCGACCCAGGCGTTATATATTTTTTCAAAGGTTCCTGAACTCTCAACTTCCCTTCCATAAGCAAGGTGATAGATCAACAAGGCTTGCGTTAGAAAAACTTCTATTTGCAAAGTTCATAGCATAAACATTGTTATTGGGCTCATTTTTTACATGAGAAAACATTAGCACACAAAAGCTAGATGAATTTACAGGGCTTTCTCGGTGAATTAACAACAGAGCCACAGCTAAGAGCCAAGATTTACTGAACCTCCAAGTTAATCTTAATCCATTGAGCCACTCTGTGGCTAACGAAAAAGGATGGGATTGAAACAGCACTCCTTCTGTTACCAGCCACTGACAGTAGGAGATGGCTACAATCTACCTCATTCCTGTAGGGTAATGAGTCAACAATAACCATATATCTCCTACTGCTTTGAAGCAAGCACATGACAACCATTCGTGGCACTATTTGGGGCATAAAACAGGGTGAAGCCAACAGATATAGCATTAAACCCATTGAGGTCTAACACCTTTTGTAAAACTCTACTTAGCGCCAATGCATGAGGATCTTTCCTGAGCACTAGATGCCTTGAAAATTATATTTTACAGGGGAAAAAATAAAACTTGCCAAGTTATGCATTGAATGTGACAACCTTCAGTACATTTGGATGTTTCTAAGAAATGTTTCCTAAATTACATTTGGATTTTCTGCATGCTAAGGGAAACAATTTGCATGTCATCAACAGATACATGAAAATTCCAAGCTGTGTTAGAAAAACTTTATAAACATAAACATTTGGTATGCCAAATTTTATGCCTAAGTATCAAAGGAAAAGTAGCTTGCTCATGGTTCTCTATTTACAGTGTCGACTGGGTCAAATAAACGATGGGTATGATACTTTAATTAAAAAGAAGGATGAAAATGGTAGGCAGATTTTGGAATGCATAAATAATCATATGAGACAAAAATGGGGAAAAGTGTATGAGGATATCTTAATCAACATGAAAAATTTCTCTTTTTAGTGTAATGTTCATAGAAAAGCAGTGTCAAGTAAATACACACACACATACACACACACACACACAACCCTGGCATGAAGTCCTACCTCAGAAATGTTGCAACTATGTGACCTTGGGCCAGTCACAGATTTGGAGCCTGGCTTCTAATGTACAAAATGAGAATGGTTATGTCTTTTCTTCCTTACAGGACTATTGCACATATTAGATAAGGACTTGAAAATACATTATAAGTGTGAAAAGCTATTTTATAAAGAGATGTTAGAGAAAGCAACAAAATTGATACAACAAATTTCAAAATGTGAAAACCTGTAAGATGCAGACAAGCGTAAGGTGTCCATGATCCATCTTGAGTGTAATGCTTTTTAAGTATGACATCATTGTTTGTAGTTCTTGCATTAAGAATTCATTTCCAGAAAGAAAACTAGATTATTGTTGTTTATAATAAAATGAGCTTCTTAAGGCAGGCTTGCTTACTCAATACCTGTTCTCCTAGAGCAAGCTCCCTTTGGGTCTCCGACCATTTTACACCTATCATTCCTGCAGTGGCCTCACCCTGCACCTGTTGGTCTGCCAGTGGGAGCTGTGGGGAGCTGTGATGACCAAGGACCACAAGAAAGACACCACCTCACCCCTGGTGGGAGCCACCCTCAAAGAAAGATCTTCTGGAAGGGTCGTTCAGTTTGTCATTCTCTATGACCATTGACAGTATTATCTCACTTTCCTATTTTCTTGTTGTTTCTGCCATTTTTACTTTTATATTCCATTTTTGGGTGAACTTACTGTATCATTTCTGTGGGTATTTCTACTGCCGCCATGGTTGCTTTCCTTTCCCTAGAATCTTTTACTACGTCTTCCCCCTCTGGCTGTGTTCTTCTCTTCCTCTTCCTCCCTTTCTTTTCTTCCAGGGTGACATGGACATGGCACCAAGAACTCGATGCTTTGAGGAGCCCATGAAATGCTTTAATTTCTTTTAGAATCAGAAGTAAACATGAATGTTTAGGTCAAATAAAATGTGTCCATAAACAACATTGTCATCTTTATGGAGCCATAAACTATAATTGTTAATATGTTGCTTTTATGGAAGAAAGAACATCCAGATCATGATCCCTAGACCCATAAAAGTCATAATGCCACCCTGTCTTCTCCCACCACTAAACCTGCCAACACTGTCACTTTACTTTTACAGTAAAACCCACTTCTTCATTTTTAAAGTTTTCCCAAGAACAAAGTCAATAGTTAACTTTTCTGTACTGCTATGGTGGTTTGAATATATATACACATTACTGCAATGATTATATTACCATCAATCATCATTGGGCCTTGGTGGACTGTGAGCATTTTGCAAGCTTAAGCCTATAGTATTTATTTTTTTCAGGGGATTGAGTCCTGTTTCATATACTTACCAATCAGCACATGAATCAATGAAAAACCAATGACTTACACCATGCCCACTGGTGCTTCTAGTCACTGGAATGTACACACGCCACCCACCAGCCAAATCTACACCTGAGAAAAGGCTCTGGTGGGAGGCAGTGTGGCCCAGCCATGGCAGAAATCCAAGGGTCAATGGCAGAACCATCAGCCTTGTCACCCACTGGTGGAAGGTGATGATTTCAAAGACCTACCTGCTGCAGTCGATGTGGCAACTGGAATTGTGAGCATCTTTGGTGGGTTAGGTCTACTCACCCTACATATCCTGTTGGCCAATGGAAACTTCCACTGACAGATGCTAAGTAGCTGGCTGCACGCACATGAATACGTATTTGTGGACACAACAAACCAACCCATTATCCACACTCACTGAAGCCTGGTCAACAAAGATGACAGAATTCCCAGGGGGGAATTAAAAGGCCCTGGAATTACAAAGTAGTCACACCATCTCAGCATTCCCAGAAAAGCACCCCTGGATCAGAAGGAAGGATATTGAAAATTGAAGGAAGGAAGGGAGGGCAAACGTTAGAGGAGACAGACCCATGTTTCCAACACTTCTGTGATTCCTGCAAGCCTCATCATCAAGGCAAGAGCAATAGTTCCTCGTTTCTCATCACTGCAGCTTGATGTGGTCTAAAAGCACCACACGCACTTTTGAATTGGATAAGGCACAGAGAAAGTGTGTGTGGTGTTACTGCAGGAAAGAATTCTAAATGAGGATTTGGGGCTCTGGAAGTCAGACAACTGTCTTGACAGGTGGGTGATTCAAAACCTCCCCAGGAAAGAACTAGGGCATCGCTAAATCAGAGCTTGTGTACTCTTGTCTGCTGGAGAACACAGTTGCGACTTTAAAAACTTGACTTGGATAAAAAGAAAGTGCTGTTTTCCCTCTAGAACTTTCGGTTCTCACAGCATCTTTTGTTGCTGTAAAATTATATTCATTAACAAAGCCCCTGGGAAAGCTGCCTTCGCTGAGCGGCAGCTGGAAGTAATGCTGCGGAATGAGAGTACAATTGATCCAAAGGTTTGCACAATCCCAAGGCCTCAAAAGGCTGAGAAATGAAGCAGCAGGCTGGTTGGGCTACCCGCCTTGGGCCTTGGCGTGGAGACCTTCCTGCGCTGCTGCCGGCACCTCCCCCGGTAGCCAGGCCTGCCTGCCCAGGGCCTCTTACTTTCCTCACTGTGACCCAGGCTCCAAACAGAGTAGGGCTCTACCCTGACAAAGGTTCAAAGACAAAATAAGGAAATGTGCAAGTGAACGAAGAGCCTACTTTTGCTCTTCAGCTGAAAAGCTGAAAGCAGAACGTTCTTTTATTTGGCAAATGTCGTGGATCCCGTGGGTCTGGCACTGCGATTTGTGGGTGGAAGAAAACACACATAGGCAAATCGTGAGGATGGGCTCCATCCTTTGGAGGCTTATGCGGGTAACAGGGCCTAACTCCTGGGGCCTGACAGCAGGTGAATCTGTAGCTTAGAGACCATTAGCGACAGGATCCCATTCCCAGGCTGGAAGTGGGTGATAAAATTGAAACTCTGTGAGCTCTTCTTTCCGAACCCTCTTCTGTGCATCCCTGTCTCACCTAGCTGCTTCCTCACTATGACCCAACCTCCTAGCCCACCGCATCAGAGGGGTTGGACAAGACCATCTGACTCGGGGCACCTGGGTAGCTCAGTGGTTGAGCATCTGCCTTTGGCTCAGGTCGTGATCCAGAGGTCCTGGGATCAAGTCCCGCATTGGGCTCCCTGCGCGGAGCCTGCTTCTCCCTCTGCCTGTGTCTCTGCTTCTCTCTGTGTCTCTCATAAATAAATTAAATCTTTTAAAAAAATCTGACTTGTTCTGCTGGTCTCAGGTCACTCAGTAACTCATATGCTTACAGCTCCTCCCAGAGCCTCATCTCTGCTCAGATGCATCCGTCCCCTGTAACAACACATCGCTTAAATGTAAATGGAAGTTGATTCAGTGCCCCCAAGTGTGTCTATTGACGAGACTAAACATTCACATTGGGAGGTTGAATTTTTCCCTCTCTTAAACCATTGATTTTCATAGGCTGAGCCAAGAGAACGCCCAGCGGCCTGCCTGGGAGAAGCTAACACCAATGTGCCATCAGAGGGCCCGCTGAAAAAGTTCCTCAAATAACTAATGTCTTCTTTTAGCTTTCTTCTTCTTCCCGGAAATGTTTTTAAAACTTGCCAAAGTCGCTTTTTTTATGACTGGTATAGAAATAAAACCTGACCTGTGCAATTTAATTAGTTCCAATGGCTTTTGTCTTGTTCCATTTTGTTTGGCTCTGAACAAGAAACTTCCCTGGGTTTTTTGCAGTAATAATACACTGCATTAATGTATAACGACCAAAAACTCTCTTGATATATAAAACTCAAAAATATTATAAAAAGAAAAGACTTCTCACTCTGTAACAACAGCATAGGACTTTTGCCAAACAGAATTCTGGTAAGAAAATTGTGGGCCACATTTTTCACACTTACCAAGAAATACAACGGACCTGCTCCTAACAAGTAGCATAAAATGTCTTGTCCCTCAAGAATGGATCTGTTTCATCTGTGTTTCTTGGTCTCTCCCTGATGGCTTCTGGCAGGATGCCCGATACCCACCAACACCTAATAAATATTCACTGATGGTGACAATTTATATCTGCCCTGGAGACTGGTCAATATCCCTGCCTGTCTGATGGCACTGGCATTGTGCCACCCAAATCACAAATGCAAGCAGCAGGTGGTTTGGGGAGCCACAAAATGGGTGTGTGAGGCCATGGTGTGGGACCCCAGGCTTTCCAAAACCACCACAGCCAGCTAGCTCGCGGTGAACCCCATGAAGGAAGACTCTCCACCAGCTTTTACCCCAGATGATAGCATTTTGATCTGCTAGGGCATTTGATTAGAATCTCAGAGGCAGGGAAATTATGCAAGGTTGGAAACCTAGAATCTTTTATATTTACCACATTTTATTGGGGACTTTTGATAAGTGCATATAATCTCTGATTTTTCAGATATTTCAGATATGAGATAAGTGTCAAATAAATTCAGCAGTTCTCACAGAAAGCTAAACTTTTCTTTTTTTTATAAGCAGATTATTTTGTTAGAGACTATTATAGTAATTTACTTTCCTTTTAGAAAGCTCCCCTGTTTATGGATGTTAGCTAAGCTCCATTAGCACAAAAGGTTGCCTGTCTTTTTTCTAGAAAAGGTAAAAACATCCTGCTAATAGTTTTAAACTCTTTAACAACACAACAACAAAGCCCTAAACCTCTCTCTTCAACGGTGTCCTAATGAAATCGAACTGGAAAATGCTAAAGCTATAGAAATCCCAGGCTTTGAGGTTTTTTTTTTTTTTTTTTTTTTTAATTGCCATTTCCCCCTTGCACTGAGGCATTAATCTTTCAAGAATAGAGAGCAGACTTGCCAATAACCCAGCAGAGAAGGGGCATGGGAGTAAGAGAAGGAAGGAAGCTCATAAGTGCAGGAGTGCTCCCACCCCCCTGGCTCCCCCCAGAAGCCACTCCGGAATCCTCTGAGAGGGTAGCCCTGCCTCCCGCCCTGCAACTGGAAGCCAGCCCAGAGCAGCATTGGTATTCAAATTAGGCTGCCAATCTCAGGCTGGCACAGCTCTTGGTGGCCTGTCAGTACAAGGCTTGAAGAAAAGGTACCAGATCTCAGATCCGGGGAGATCCAGCCAGATTTCAAACCCGCCTGGAATATATGTCATCAGTCTGTAAAGCAAGATGCCCTGAAGTGGGGGAGCATTTTCTTCTCTACAGTCTTTGTTTTTATTAAACCGAAAATAACCAGAAGACAATGCATCTCCAACAGAGATTAAAAAAGAAAGAGGAAGGGGCTCTGTGGAGTCAAGCTACTCATTCAGCTAAACACTGGTTTCTATGGGAACAGGAGCTGCTTTGTGTGGCTGCAGCAACTTCCCACTCCCTCCGCCCAATGGACTGGGGCCACTGTCCCGCTATTGTCTTTGTGTGGCCAACTTTTCTTCTGTTTCATTCACTCTCCCCGGCTCCCGTCGGTCCCGGGCAACAACACCCATTGCCACCAAAGAGAAAAGAAAAGGAGAACTCCTAGCATCTGGGCTGAATTAAATCACGAAGCACAAAAGTGTCCGGGCGATTGGGAGCCAGCATTCTGTGCAAAGGACCACAGCCATCATGTTTCTGGTCTCACTTCGTATCGCTTCCTCAGGCAGGTCATGACCATTTCTGAACTCATTTCATGCATAACACACACATGACGCATCGGTTTAGAATTAAGTCCTCACGTGCATAAAATGTTGTGTGCACACTGGAGAGTACAGGGACATGGTAACCGTGGTCATGACCTTCATGGGAAATGGTTAGAGAAGCATGATTTAAAACAAACTAAACTCAGGAGCTTTTTGGAAATGTTGATATATTCTGTGTGAGTGAATAAGGAGGGGGGGCTGTGGAGAGAAACTTTTACAAGGTCATCTCTGCCCACCTCCAATGAGGCAGGTGGTACAGGGCTCAGAGACCCTGAGGCCAGGTAACACCCAAAGTTCATCTTCTCTATCTGACTGGGTGTCTTTAATTTGGCACCTTTTCCTAATTCATTTGAACTTTAAATTAAAAACGGGGAATATTTATGAATCTGTTACTCAGAAGCTGCCATGCAAAAACATTTTAGCGCATAAATCCTCATCATTTTAGTAAGTGGCAGGACTTTTTTTTTTTTTTTATTAAAGAAAGGCATATTTCTTAACATTGTTCATAAATCACCACTAAGTTATTTAGTGCTACAAGTTCCTCTGGCTTTCAAAGACACTCTTCTCTTTAAAAAGCTTTACAGAATGCTTCAAAGTCTACCCCTGGCACGGCCCCAATGTTATTCACAGGAAAGCTTTCAGATTCTAAGCCGTTTGCATTTTGTTTGTAAGTATTTATTTAGGAGATCTGCAATTCATTTTCTTTTGCAAAGATGAAATGCCAATTTTCATCATTTACATTCAAACTTGTAAAAAAAAAAAAAGTTTAACCTATTTATGTATAACCCAGTTGCAATCTTAAAGTTTAGAAAGGTACCTTGAGATATATGGCATGAAAGGAGTTATTAAAGATTGAGGGCTACTTCAAGCCTTACTGAATCAGAAATATGATTTGTTCATAAAGGCCAGACCCATCTTTAAATCCATCTTTTCCCCCACTCGCCCTCCTCGTGGATGTAATATCTCTTTATCACAAAGATGTTAGGACAGCGGCAATCTGTACAGATTTTACATCCACACAGCTGGCCCGTTCTGTTCTCTCCCACAGAACCTCGTGGGATCCTCTGAAAACATTATTTCTCAAAGTGTTAAGCAGACTGAAAGTCCTGAGCAGGCCTCTTTACTTTCTGGGGTCACATAAACTAGTCTGCTCCTTCTTTTTTTCTATCCTAATCTTTCCTTCTCTTTTCTGTTTTTTTTTTCCTTTTCTTTTCTTGCTTATCCTTTCCCACCACCCCCCTCTTCTGTTTTCTTTTCTCTTCTTTTCTTCCAAGAACCTTCCCAGAATGAAGCATTCAGGATGCCCTGAAGTTCAGACTTCTTTCTCAATAATTAGAGCATTTGCTTTTCTCTCACATCCCTGGGAAATTAATAATCATGTCCATTATTCTTCAAACCCCAGTATTTTTCTTTTTTTTTTAAAGGTTTTATTTATTTATTCATATGAGACACACAGAGAGAGGCAGAGACATAGGCAGAGGAAGAAGCAGGCTCTCTATAGGGAACCCAATGCTGGACCCGATCCCAGGACCCCGGGATCATGACCTGAGACAAAGGCAGACACTCAACCACTGAGCCACCCAGACGTCCCAAACCCCAGTATTTTTCATGTCCCCAGTCAATAATGTGGAAGGCAATGTCACCCACAGGCTGGGCCCACCTCAGGCTCACTTGACTTTGTTCCTATACACAACGGTCAATGAGAAGACCAGGCATGGCCCATGTGCCTGAATGGAGATCCCATTCTAGTGTGGGGGCAGGGAGGGGAAGTTGACAAATAATTAAAGGGGCATTTGGTAAAGCACGGGAGTGTGAGGTCAGTGTTTTTCTCCAGGGGCCAGGGGAAGGGTGCCAAGGGAAAAAGCCTCTCCAGGTTAGACTCCTGTTTTTCAACTTCCCTCCTTTCCTTCCTCCTCAGGCCCCACCCTTCCCTACTCTGGAGCTCCTGACACTTCTTTTAACTTTTTAAGATGTATTTATTTACTAGAGAGAGATGGGGTGGGGGCGTAAGAGGGAGAGAATCTTTGATCAAACTCCCTGTGCAGCCCAAAGGTGGGGAAGGCGGTGTACTTCATCTCATGACCCACAGCATCATGACCTGAGCAGAAACCCATGCTCAACCAATGGAGCCACCCCTGGGTGGTGCTCCTCCTGCCACTATTTTGCACTGGCTCTGTTGCCTCTGCCTTGAAACATGGGTGGGTCTCCAAAAATCTTGAAATGTTTCTACCAAGCTTGATAGATTGCATCCTCTGTTCTCCTTCTCTGGTTGCACACCATAAAATCACCCCACAGAAAGGTCGAGGCCACCGGGCAATGGCACACTGGCAGGATCTCCACACTGGAAGGGACTTGGTAATATCCCTGTTTTCCTTGGTGCCTGCAGTTCCTCTGACCATCCCTCCTTTCTGTCTCCAGCCTCTGAGGTCCAGCTCCCATTCCCTCTCATGCAGTAAACCCACTTTGTGGAAGGCTCCACAGGCAGAGTTGTTTTTGCTTCTTTATTCTGCTGTTCCCCTCTTTCTACCCTCAAAGCACTGCTTTCATGTTTCCACACCACTGATGAGTCCTCTGGCTTCTCCTACCTGTTTGGCCCCATCCTGTTTTCTTTTCCTAAATCCAGATCCTCTTTCTCCTTCCTTCTTGTTTTCCCTCTGCCCTCACTTCTCTTCATTTAAATTCACCTCCAACTGTGAACAGTTAACATGTCTAACCTTTTCTTAAGCATCTTCAACTTCCCTTCCGTGACATGCCAGTTGCTGCTTCTGTGCATCCGATACTCGTCACCCCATACCTGGATTACTAAAATGAACAGATGAATTCTGAATCCAAAGGTTCAGTTGAGCTCCAAGTAAGAAACAAACTGGAAAACCACAAGAATATATGGTCCTTGAGCTTAGGGACTATCTAATTCAACTTTGAATTTCCAGTAATGCCTAACTCATGATAGATCCATAAGAAATCCACGGAGAACGTAGGTTTGGTTGACTCCAAAAGACAGCCATCCATTCACTCAAAACATCCATCATATCACTACTAAGCAGCAGAGACACAGTGATAAACTACATACAAGAAGGTCTCTGTATTGCTGGAACTTTCATCTAGTGGAGACAAAGAAGTTGAGCCAATAACCATTAAAGTGATTAACTACAATTAAAACATAAGGAAAAAGCACAGAGCGCTGTGAAAATGAAGAACAGCACGCCCACCTGGGGTGGTAGAGCATAAGAAAGCTGCTGCCTTGGGAAGACTGAGAAGAACTTGGAATGTCCTGAAGGAAGATGGGGTGGATGGGAGCACTGGGCAGCACTTGTAGGCCTGGGAAGCAGGAAATGAGGAGCTGAAGTTGGCTGGTAAGGCTGAAGCAGCCTGAGAAAGAGAAGCAGTGGTACAAGGCAGGAAGGGACATAGGTCCCTCAGGGCCATGATGTCCACACCAAGAATACTGGGCTTTGTCTAGAACAAAGAGATGCCATTAGACACAAATCACAGATGTTGCTTTTAGAGCTTCTTCCCATCCACACTGGGCAGGTCACACAATGTCTCTATACCCCTTCATTGCCTCGTTAAAATATTTGGAATAAGTGTAGTTAACATTAAGGATAGATAATTGGGATACAAGTGGTTGACATAAGAAACCATTTTACCTCCTTGTAGGTGGAACAGGCATACCAACAACAGGACAAGTTAAAGTCACTATGGAAGATGGTTACTCAGTGCCTGGGGGAGAAGGGAGAGAGGACTAGTATTCCACATGTCACCACATGACAAGACATAAATAGCCAAAGATGACAAGATCGTCTGTCTTTGGAAAAGTTCAGCTCCAGCAGCTTCAGGCATGTGGTGGGACAGGATGACCTTAGCCCTGAGAGAATCTTGTCCTGTAGGACCTTGGGGAAATCGGCCTTTCAAGGGAGGGCTTCTTAAAACTTTGTAAACATCTTCTAATCGGTATGGCAGTGAAACTTCTTGAGCAAGTAGCCCCCAGAGCTTTCTGACAATACATTATATCCAGTGAACTCCAGGAGATGAGCCTAGAACTTTTTGGAGTGCAGCCACCATCTTGTGACCCTGACCTCAAAAACACATGCAAATCACAAAGAAAAGGAGCTATCTTTTATACCTAACTTCTGCATTCACCAACCACAAATGGGTAAATAAAAAATGGCAAGATTTTATTTTGTCCTCTTCACTGGAATGATGTGAGGTTATTTTATTTTTATAAACTCCCAAAGTGGAGCTACTGCTCTTCTTATTGGTTCTTACCGATCAAATGTAACCTTACCCATTCCTCATATCACCAAAACTTCCTCTCTTTCTGACATCCTCTTCGGGTCTGATTTTCCCCAGGTAGGTGCTTCATCATTTAATCAACCAGAATGAGGAAGTTAAGTGTAGTCATTAAAAATCATGTTTATTCATAGTAATGTAACAAAAAGAGGATTTCTGATAAGTCTGACTTCCAGGTTGTCAAGTTAAGTGAGCATGTACCATTACGCTAATTGTTGAGGACTTTAAAGCTTCGAAACTATTTGCAACTCTCTTTGCTTGCTTTATTTGACCCACGACTCATTTATTCAGCTGGCCTGCCTGACCTGTATTCTGAGATCGTTTGTAAATTTCAACTATTATTACTCCATTTTAATTTAATTGAGATAATGTTCGAAAAGTTATCAATGTACACGCTTATTAAGGTATGAGTTTAGAGACTATTACAGGAACCAAAAATAACAGCACCTAAATTAGATGGAAATGTATTTCTCTCTCATAAAATTGTGGTGTGAAAATGACCAGGTTGGTATTATGCTGAGTGAAATGAGTCAATCGGAGAAGGACAAACATTATATGTTCTCATTCATTTGGGGAATATAAATAGTAGTGAAAGAGAATAGAAGGGAAGGGAGAAGAAATGGGTAGGAAATATCAGAAAGGGAGACAGAACATAAAGAAACTAACTAACTAACTCTGGGAAATGAACTAGGGGTGGTGGAAGGGGAGGAGGGCGGGGAGTGAGGGTAACTGGTTGGCGGGCACTGAGGGGGGCACTTGACGGGATGAGTACTGGGTGTTATTCTGTATGTTGGCAAATTGAACACCAATAAAAACTAAATTTATTATTTAAAAAAATAAAAAATAAATAAAGAAAATGACCAGGTTGGAAGAGCCGCTCATTCTTCTGTGGCGTTTCTCTGTCCTTGAGATGTTCTGCTTAGTTACATTTCTCATGTCAAGTGGGCTGACACCATGTCTGTGTTTCAGGACGCAGAATGGAAGAAGAGTGAAAGAAAGGCAAAACCCATCCATTCTTTTAGGTGCACAGTCTGGAAATTTTACACGTCACTCTGTGTCCTCTGTTAGCCAGGACTTAGCCTTATGGCCAAAATTAGCTACAAAGGAATCTTGGAAATGTGCTCTAGCTCGCAGCAATGTGCCTGGCTAAAACTTCTATCACTGATGCAAGAAAAGAAGGTTGGATTTGGAGGGTAGAAACAGTCATCTGTACATTTTTTTTTCTGTGTAGCTTTTTAATTTCTGACAGCAAAATAAGATTTTGCAGCGAGCTAATAAACTCAAGAGCCAAATATTGTTGAGAAAGAAAGAATATAATACTTTATCTCCTTCTTGAGCAGATCAAGAACTGGGCCTGGAGAACTTACATTACATCAGTCTTTCCTAGAATAGAGAGCAGGTTACCCTTTCAGTGAGGAAGATAAGACCTGTCCTTCTACACTAGTAGAAAATCATATAAGGCAAGAAAAAGAAAAGACTGATACTTTTTCTGTGTAGGACATGGTGAGGGACACAGAAGGTACAGAATGAAAGGTATGAATGTCCAGGCTGTCCCCTGAAAGAAGGAAAAGCTTCAGGAAATGGTGGGTAACACAAGGAGCAGGAGAAAGCTCATGCTAACACCCCCATGATCCGACTTTCCCCCTTGGGGTTCTGGGAAAAGATTTTCTTATAGACTTTTGCATTTCAGCCTGATTTTGTTGGTGCAATACGATTTCAGAGAGGAGCCTTGAGTTAAGCTCTATGGGTTATCCTTAGCTACTTTATGTTATGAGTGCTGAATTGAGAGTCAGCAGATATGCCATGTGGCCAGCCAAGCTTGGGCCAGGTGACCCACACAGTATCTGGGGGGCACAGGCTGGGCCAAGGGAAGGAAATAGCCAAGACACAGGAAGCCAAGTTGAGGCTGAGTAAACCAGCTCTGTCCCTGCCAAAAGAAAGACCACCAGAGTGTATTTATATTCTTTTGAAATCTCATGGAAAGAAAATATAATTAGAATTTTCCCCCCAGACCTTCTCCCAGCCATGCAAGAGAAAAGAGATTTTAAAACAAACAAACAAATAAATGAAACCCTTGTTCTCAAGAAAGGTTCACTGTAGCTTCCTATAACACATTATACAAGCTGAACCTGAACACTTGCCAGACGTTTATGAAGAAAAAGACAGGAAAGATTCCACCCCTCTTCTGGTCAAACTCTTTCCTTGCCTGACCAAAAAGAAACAGAAAACCAGGAGAAGGAGTCTTCAAGCAGATGCAGTTATAAACAATACATTTTTCAAGTGAGACTGGCCCTCTGATCATAATTAGTAAGCACTTGCATGCCCTCCCTCATCTCTTTCTTCTGACCTGACTACATCTTGGTTCTCCCTCCTTCTCTGCAAACAGGTCAAGTCTTGTGCCTCCAGAAGAAAACCATCTTTCCCTTGATCCTGCCACATCCAGTAGGTGATAACTTATCTTCCTTTTTCCTCTCATACCCTGGCTTATTGAATAGTCTATCCTGGCTTTGTGAGGCTGTCACCTTTTTCAGATCACTGCTCCATGTTTGTATCCCATCTCAACACACATGGGTTAATCTCTTGGGGTACAGTCCTCATCTCTCTACTTAAAGCTCTTTGAAGATTTCCTTGATGACTTCCCAACAAACAACACTAACAGCCCCTTAGAAGATGTCATCCTCCTTAAAGTTAGTAGCATTGAATTCAGCTAACTAATTCTCTTTCTGGAGATTCGCTGTCTTTGACAGAACCTCTGTTCTCTTAGCTCTTCTCCAGGCTTTCCAGATGTTTCTTCCTCATGCTCCTTCCTTCCTCCATAGAGGTTCTGCAAGGACCCATCTTTCATGCTTGTTTTCTATCTCTCTGTACCTTGTTGCTTCTATGACTCATCGAGTACACATACAAGTCTCCCTAGGTCCTAGACCCTATGGTATGTACCCAGAAAGTCATTGTAGATCACAGGGTATGGATGTATTCAGTATTGCTACTTTTGCTGAATTGCCCTCCAAAGTGGTGCAACCATTGACCTTTTCTCCTCTACCTCTGCATTTGTACCTTACACCAGCCATGGTCTGGGTGGGGGTATCGAATCACATCTCATTGTCACTTTAATCTGTAGAAAATCAAACAATTGAACATTCTTCCATATTTTATTGACCGCTTAGGGTTTCTCTTTGTAAATTTCCTGTTTGTAGAGTTCACTAATTTTTACTTATTTCATTTGTCTTTTTTGTCAAATTGTTGAATTTCATAATATATTCTGGATAATAGTCCTCTGTAGAATCTATGCATTTGCAAATATCTTCCTCTAGTCTTTCCAATCGTTTAAAATCCTCTCTCACTATAGAGAAGTCTTAGTGTTAATATTGCCCATTTATCAGTCTTTTCCTGTAAGTCTGTGCTTTGCATACCATGTTTAGGAAATTGTTTTCTACCATAAGATCAGGAATATATTCTTATATGATCTAAACGTTTTGCTGTTCACTTGTTGGTCTCTAACTCAGCACCTTTAATTGGTTTTTGGTGCAGAGACGGAGGTACAAACGTAACCTTGACTTCTGAAATTTACTAGCACCGACAATAATGACTACAGATTGTTCATGATTAGTGAACTATGTCCCTGCTGATTTATCATGCCATTTCTCATTTTTTGCTTGTGTGTATGTCTGCTTCTGGGCCTTTCACTCTACCCCATTCTACTATTCTATCCCTTCCCCCGACATCACACCCTCTCTCTGAGAACTGCTCATACTAGAGTCTTTCCTTTATGTGCACGTCTTCAGCAGGATTCCATCTAAGGTACTTTTCTGTGACCTTGGATGAGAGTCTATAACTACAGATTTCTTGTGCTTACTTTTACAAATGCCCTGTAAAATACTGTGAGCCTAGGATTGCTTTTTAAATCATTGTTTGGCTTGTGGGCTCCTGTACCATATAGATACAATACATTTCAACACCAAAAGTAGTATGAAGTCACAGCTGTGCTAATAAAATCTTGGAGGAGATTTTTTTTTTCTATGCAGAACTCACAATAAGAAACTTAAGCTCCCTAGTAGTCCTCTCCCCTGTAGGCACATTTTTAAAACTGGAATCTCTCACAAAAGGTAGACATTTGAGCATCCCAGTCTTACAGGAATGGTCCTGTTTCATTGATAGCAACTTAGTGCATTGTGAGCCCAACTCTACAATCAAAATAGTTTTTGTATTTTATATGTAATCAAGATTGCCTAGGTGTTCCTTGAAGGAAGAATTTTGGACTACTTTTTCCAAAATATCACTGATATGAAAGCAATGAAGTGCATGAGTGGCCACTAAGTTGCACACAATTTGTGCATCTAACCAGTGTGACCCATAAGCAGCTCGAAATCAATGGAACTTCTCATTTCTTTCCAAAATAAAGTTCTGTTAACGACATCACTATCTTTTTATACCCATAGATTCAAAACATCAGTCTTGGTGCATGTTATTGTATGTAACTTATACTTGGAGAAAGTGCAAAAAAAAAATCACAATCTTTGTGTCTTCTGTCCTTGCTCCAAAACCAATAAATTGTGAAATTATGTTCAACTGATACTGAAATGCACGATTTCATTGCCTCTTCTCCAGCTGCAGAGCAATGACTCTGAGTCTCTGTGCCTCTGTCCAGGATACTGTCACAGGAGCCCCTGCAAGGCATGCCCATCTTCTAGCCATCTCCAACTCTCTTCCAGGTTTGTCTTCCTGATATGGAGGTTAGCTTCTGCCCTTATTCTACCCTCAAAACATGAAATGTCTCTGTGGTTTGTGGAATAAAATTCAGACCTAGCAAGCTAGGAGGTAAAGCTTTCCACAGTCTGATTCCAACCTGACTCTCTGAGTCTAATGTCCTGAAGTCCCCTTCTCATGGTGACAGCCTCTACACACAAAATAAACTTCCCACATCCATTCTTCCCATGGCAGGGAGAGCAGAAGATGAACTCTGGAGTATGAGATTTGGGATTCAAATTCTGGGTCATTCTTGACCCTTAATTTGGACAAGAAATCTTTCTATCTAAGCCTCATTGGGACATATTTGAAGATGTGTCAGATATGATTCACTGATGGATCAAACATGGAGTAAAAGGAAAAAAGGGAGTCAAAAATAATGCCAAGGATTATGGACTGAGCTGGAGGAAGGACCAGGTCACCACTGAGTGACATGAGGAGCACATGAGGACATGGGGGCAGGAGGAAGGGCGAGGTTAGGAGTTTGGTTCCAAACAAGTGAAATCTCAATGTCTTTTGATGCACATTGTTCAAGACACAGCTTAGATATGATCACTTTTGGGTAGTTTTCACAAATTCGGCCTTCAATCATGGCCCTCGGGGCACCTGGGTGGCTCAGTGGTTGAGCATCTGCCTTTAGCTCAGGTCATGATCCTGGGGTCCTGGGATCAAGTACCGCATCAGGCTCCTTGCAGGGAGGCTGCTTCTCCCTCTGCCTGTGTCTCTGCCTCTCTCTGTGTCTCTCATGAATAAATAAATAAAATAAAATAAAAAAACAATAAACCATGGCCCTCATCTCTCTTTTCCCTGGCACTTCTGTCTCTCTCCCCCTCCCACACATCACCTTGCTAATCAGAAGAGTCACATCTGAATCACCTCTGTCCCCACTCCCAACTCACAGGAGACTTTACACATGGTGGGAGCTCAAAAACATTTCTGAATAAAAATGGAAATGTATATGGAACTGCTCATTTTATTTATATCACAAATTTCAATAAAGCACTTCAAACCAGTGAGAAAAGCCATCCTCACAGACCTCTACAGTTCAGTAATGAGCAGAGCCTCTTTATCAGACAGGCTCTTAAAAGTTCCTTCCAGAGAGAGCTCCTCTAAACCTGCTTACCATTTTCCATTATCTCATATAAGAATCTCTGATTATAGACAGCTGTAGGTCACCAATCCATTTCCGAACTTGGTGCTAAATACCCATTCATAGAAGCCCGTATCTGCTCTTCATTCGTATGACAGAGACAACACATTTACCAAGCAATTAAAGATAAGAGAATGAATTGGAAAAAGAAAAATCACTACAGAGATCTAAGCTTGGCCTTTCTAGCAGCATGTAACTGTGTGACGGGTCTAGGGAAATATTGGGCACCCCGTGCAGAAATCTTCAATCCATCATCTCAAACTCCTGTACCACATCCACACTTCTGCCGAAAAATATTTCGTTAGTGAAAAGTCTGGCATTCCCTTTCCAAGCTCCTGTGAATCTTTGTATTGACTGACACTCTCGGAAAGAAAAAAAAAATTGAATAGGCAAGAGACAAGGGTCCCTGAATTGAGCATCTCATCTTGTGGCTGAGGGCAGCTAGGTGGGGGTTCCATGGCAAATGAAGAACCTGTCTCACACAGCTGACTCCACACTGGAAGAGGGCGTGCCCACTCCAGCTCCTCTCAGACATGAGGGGCATGTGTTCATTGTTATCTGTTCACTTAATTGATTGATTGATTGATTATTTAAAGTTTTGTGGAAAATGGCAAGAACAGAACTATAGTTCTGTTATCATCTCAGCTGCCTTTGGGAGGCCCTGGGGACATTCCAGAAACTGCAGGTGTCTCTGGGCCCCACCTCAGACCTCCTAACCTGGAGTCACTGTGAGGAGGAGCCAGGAATGGCATTGAAGCAGCCCTGCAGATGCATGAAAGGTCCTCTCTGGGGAGGTCCCTGCTAAGACTTCATGTCTGTGGGCCTACATCCGAATCCAGCTCCACCGCTCGTAGCCAGCTGGCTTACCACAGGGCACTGAGCCGCTCAGAATCAACTTTTTCATCTGCACCACAAGGATTATAATGTCTAAAAGGCTGTCCTAGAGATGAGAAATAATGCACAAGGGTTCCAGTATTGCACAAGACAGTCGCTGCTCAACATTGGTAGCACTATATAAAGCTTTTATCATAGCTTTAATTATTGATCATCTGCAAATCTATTTTTATGACAGAGCCCTACATGAACAACTTCTGCCCATCTTTTGATCCTTTTCCATATCTCCCTCTGCCTTGGCCCAAGCTCTCCAGCTGGGCTGGCCTGTCTTCTTCAGCTCGAACACAGCAAACTAGTTCCCTCCTGAGGTCTTAGCTGCAGCTCTCTCCTGTTCTCGCTGCAGCCTGCTGCTTGTTATTTGCTTTCACATTTCATGCATCCTCTCTTTCCTGTAACCCACAGATGAAAGTGGCCACCAATGCACCTTCTACTGCATCCCAGACACCTTGCATTCTCTTACAGCTTCTCTGATGGCTTAATATCTGCATTCTATTGATTTATTTCTTTACTGATTTCTTTACTCTTTCCCCACTGGTCCCCTGTCGGTCTTATTCTCTGCTCACTTGATCCCTAATGCAAGAGTAGGATATATATTCAATGAACACCTGATAAGAGTAACCTGAAAAATCAAGTCTTACTCAGCTATCATCAATTCATTGAATGCGTTCTTAGACTCATCCCTCAAATTTTGATCATAAAACAAGACCCTTATTAGAAACTTCAAGCACGGGGAATCCCATTGTAGATATAAAGAGAAATACAGGCACGGTCCACAACACACTGAACTCCCACTGCCAACAGCAGTAGGCACGAGTTCCAGAAAGGGTAACAGCCATAAAAGGAAGACGTGCAAGGATAAAGCTTCCTTAATTTTCTTCCTTCCTCTTTAGTTTCCTCGTAACATATTTCTTCTCCCACTGCCATCAATTTTTTTTTATAAAATAGAGCAATGCTGAAAGGTCCAAAAATAACTGAATGGTGCCACCACCATACTGACAGTGACCAAGAACAGAGGAAGGGACTAGGATGCTGTGGGACCTCCCATGCCCATTGTCACCTAGCTGTCAGCTGCTTGTGGCCTGGCTCAGGAAACCACAGCTCATGGTGATAGGAGCTAATGGCAGTATGGTCAGTTGCTTGGAAAGAGCTGGAGCCCTTAAACACAGCAGCTCCCCACAGCTCCAGGAGAAAGCCAGGAAGCCAGAAACTTTGACTCTTCATAATATTCTTGACTCTTGATGAGTGCCCTCAAGATTCAAACTGCACTCTGTCTAGTGGAGCCAGGGATGAAAGAATAAGGATTGCCTTCAGAAAATAACCTTTCCCTCCCATTTTCTTAGCTGTACGTGGACATTTTGAGGAGATCAGATAAGCACTGAAGCCCCTTACCTTCCAAAATCACTTTTCCACCCGAGCACTGGGCAACCCAGTAGTGCTTGGAAGCCCTGGACTTTATAGTAGGTTGGTTTTTGGTTCAAAGGAGGTTTTTGTATCAACAGAAAAAAACTTCAGCTCTGCATTGTGTTTAATAAAAAACAACTTTATGCTTTCATTGTTTTAGGGTTTCTTTTTTAATTGGCTTTTTGTCGGCTTAATTCTTTAGACACGATTTTTTTCTTAGTAGAAGTCAACCTTTCCTAATGGATTCTTTTTCTTCATTGATTGGCTTTTCTGGAAAGATTTCCTGCCTTTTCAACATGCTGTTTACCTATTTTTTTCTTTCATATTTTTTCTTTTATGTTTTTTTTCTGGTTTATTATAAAATTTTCTTTTCTCTTAAATGGCTTTGTTAGTGTCTGGTTTTGAAGCATTTCTGGGGCTTCTGAGAGAATAGACTTGACCATCACAAAGAATTTTGTATTTAATTATATACTTGTAGCAAGTGAGTCCATGAAAAATGTGGATTGAGGATCTTCCAGAAAGAGGAAAAATATCCAAAGTTGGGCCATATGCATTACCTATTTCAGTTGCAAATGAGCTTTCTATGTGATTCTGCTTTGAAGGCTACAGAGAAAGCTTACAGGATCTTGAGTTCTAACATGGAAAAATGTCCCTTTTTGGGTAGTTTCTCGGAGAGAATGGGTTGAAGAAGAAGTACCAGAGGGAAGACCAAAGGACACGTGGACCCCTGGCCCTGGCATATGTATATAACTGATCCTTGGAGCCCCTGCGTGGCTCAGATTGAGAGAGTGGTTGCGATTCTGAGTCTTGATTTCGGCTCAGGTCATGATCTCAGGGTCTTGGGATCAGAGCCCCGCGACCGGCTCTGTGCTCAGCAGGGAGTCTGCTTGTCTCCCTCTCCCTCTGCTTGCTCTTTCTGTGTCTCTCTCTCAAATAAATAAATCTTAAAAAAAATAATAACTGATCTTCATACTCTGGAGTATACCCAACTCCAAAAGCAAACAAAGAAGCCACTCACTGCTAAACAAATCACAGCAGAAGGAAAATGATCACAGAAGAAAATCCCCAAACCCCTTCCACTTAAGTGCCCACTGTTGAAGATTCTTTACAGTCTTGGTAGGTAAAAGAGTAGTTTTCAAGTTGCTTCAAAAGAAGGATAAACAGAGTAAGCAGTTACCTTCTAGAGCTTACCAAGACTTTTTAAAAATGGAAGCCAAGCCAAATCATTCCGTGACCCTGGAGAGGCCGATCTGGCCCCTGGACAGAGGAAGTCTCTTCCTTGCTAGCAAAGTCAGCTGCCACTGGCACCAAGTGGTTCAGCTGTTGTGGAAACTGCCAAGCAGGCAAGCTCTAAAGCTGTGTGTCCTACCAGCCCACAGGGACCTAGGGAGCTGGACAGAGGCAACCACAGGCCCAGAGCACCCTGCTTAGTGCTCAAGGCATCCTCTCCCCGTTTTTAAGAGAACACCCCCATGCACTCACGGCATACCCTTTGTCAACCTTGCACTCGCTCCCCTCACAATATAGCCACAGCTAAGGAGAAGGCCCTAGGGTTCCCCTTCTGGAAGCACAGAAGAGTCCATTTCCTTTTTTAAAAATTGTTATTTATTTATTCCTGAGAGAGGCAGAGACATAGGCAGAGGGAGAAGCAAGCTCCCTGTGGGGAGCCTGATGTGGGATTCAGATCCCAGGATCTGAGCCAAAGGCAGACGCTCAACCACTGAGCCACCCAGGCTCAGTCCTGAGTCTGTTTCCTTTTAAGAGACAACCACAGCATGTCAAATCTGCATGGCTCACTGTATCGAATCTCATTTCCAAAAGTAAAATACCCTCTACATGCACTTTCTGGAGTTAATAAAAGCTAATATATTTGGGCTACAAGGACAACTCATGGAATGTTTCTTAAAAGACCTATAATTATGTTAAAATGAAACTGCGGCTCCCCCAAATTAAGCTAAACTGGGTCCTTGCCACTGCAGATCATCTGGGCTTCTAAAAGAATTTCTTATAGGAATAAAATGGGGAAGCTTTCTAAAATGCAATATGAAACATTATTTCTAGGGAAAAGATATTAAGTTTTCCATTTTTCACTTTGGTGTTAATTGGCAATAGCTTGTGTCAAAGTCAAATAAAGCAAATTAAGCATTTAATTCAAATCAATTCAGCAAACGACTCTTGAGCACCTACTTTATCTCAGGTCCTGGGATAGGCAGTTTATACTCATTATCAAATCTTCCACAGATCAAGATTGTGAGCACTGTCCTGATTGTGCACATAAAAGGACAGAGGCTCAGAGAGGCCAATAATTTGCCCCAAAGTCACACAGCCATTACGTGGATCAGCTGCGAATTGGCTGTGGGTCTCCCCTAGCCTATGCTGTTGGTGCCCTTAACCATGTTGGCTCTGAGACATTATCCTTCACCCCAAGAACTCACAAAGGGCAAAAAGAGGACAGAAAACTCTTTAAGTGAATAAAATGATGACTGTAAATTCAATGATAGAAATCCACATCCAGTGATGTGAAAGCACAAGGAGGGGATGAATTAATATAAAAAACAATCTAGTTATTACAATCAGAAACATTGAGCATACCCTCGGGAAGGATGTTGTTTCTTTGCTGTTGTTATTGGCATTTGGTTTCTACTTCTCTTTGTGTTTTGGAAAGGGAAAGAAACATAGCTCATGCAATGGATTAGCTGAGGCCACCTGAAAGGCATTTGAAGGCAGCCTAACTTCATGCAATCCATGCCTCCATGGGGCCATTTGAGAGTTTTAACTGCCACATAAATGTACATAATTCACCAGTGGGAAAGAAGAGTCATAATGAAGCATTCAGAGAACCTTCACTATAAACGCATAAAATTATCCAGCTGCTCAGGACTCCGAGATGCCTAAGCTCCGTTTTTAAAAATAAAAGAGTGGTGCAAAGTTTGTTTTGAAATAATGTTGAGCCTCTTACCATCAAACTATTAATGACATTATTTCTTTTTTTTTTTTTTTTTTAATACCTTACAGGAACAGCTCCCAAAGTAGTCAATTGTCTGACAATAAAGCGTGATGGGGCATGTAACAATTATGTAACAGCTGCATAGACATAACAGATATAATTTAGTATCTCCTACTACCCTAGGATATAATAAAAGTAACATTTAAATATATATCAATAAAGCTGATAGAGCAACACCAGAACAGGTAAGTTTCAAGGTCTTTTTCACCATCATGCCCCTAATGAGCACTAAGAGAAGAGGAGGAACAGAGGGCTGTTTGTTCCATGGAGGCAGGAAACCAGCAAGAGCACACACCAGGCTAGCACTGAACTCCCTCGAGACGTAGGCAGGGGTATGGGGTGGGCTCATCCCACCTTGGCATGTGCACTTGAGAATTTCTGGGCTTCTTGGTCCATTTGGTCTCACAATTTACACCTGTAGATAACTCTAATTCCGGCTCTTTGTTTTCTTTCCCAAATGAAGGCTCATTTTTCTGCTTCGCCCCATCTCCATTTGAGACCTACTTTATTCCCTTTCTTTCATTTTCTCTGCAGTAATCAGACTCCCTCGCTCAGACCCACCTCTTTTATCTAAGCAACCTGACTTTCTTTTCTCTCGGACTTGTTGTGATCAAGGCTGGAAGGCAAGATGTTGCATATAATGTACAAGCTGATATTTTAGCCAGCTTTTACCAAGCTGCTGAAAATCAATGTTGTACAAAAATCCCTCTTATAAATGAAGGCAAGACGAGCTCAACCTGGCCTACTCTTGTTTACGTTACACAAAGAAGAAGGGAGAGAGACAGAGAGAGAAATGCTCTGTTTTTACTGATGTTTTTTACTGATTTGTTATCATCTACTGAGCCTTTCCTTAGCCCCTTTTAAAGATTATTTAGATAAATCATAAGATGCCAAGGAGCACACAGCGCCTGAAAGAAGGAACATCTCTGAGTCATACTTTTACTTCAACTAAAAATGTAACTAGTTCAGAGGTTTTCATACCTCAGTGGCCTATGAACCACCAGGTCTTTGACTTGTCATCTCATTCAGATCCAAACCTAGGAGCCAGAGAGGGTCCTGAAGCTAGGGAGTTAGCATATTTATTAAGGCAAACCACGGTTTGCATCTGAATGAGCCTAAGAGAGGCTGGAAGTCATCCGTTTAGGGAGAAGTCAGTTTGAATGAGTTTTGTTATTTGTTACCTGTAACAGCAGGAGTTTGAGGCCCCTTGAGGCAGAGGTGGGGGGGGGGTGAGGCTGCAGGGCAGAAGGGACCTCAGTGGTTGGCTCTAGAATGAAAAGGAAGACCATCAGAGGACCCCGGGGCTTGGTCAGGAGGAAAAAAAAATGCTTTCTATTCCCTAAGAAACGTGTGAATAAAAAGAGAAGCAGTTTCCTGTGTCTGGTGATTTTTGAAGTGAGAAAACAGTCTAAAACCTCCAGAAAGCTGGTTGGAATCGATTTGTGTTCAGATGCAATGCCGCTGAGCCCACTTTGGGTGGTAGCCCTACGCTAGAGATACAGTGAAAGACTTTTTTTTTTTTTTTTTTTTTCAGATGCTGGGAGCTGTTTCAGAGGTTTTGTTTTTGGAGTTCAATATCCCACTGACCCAGTCCTCCGAAACAGAGCTCTTTAGCAGCTCGTGCTGGAGGCGTCAGTGTGTACAACTGGCCAGCTGAAAGCTGGATGCTACCCATTTACTTGTTTGCAGTTAGCACCTCGCAGTCAGCCAGGGGACGGTGGGAGAAATGGTCCAGTAGTTAGAAATACAGGTAACAGACACCGAATACAGCCGCCGAAACGCAGGAGGGTGCACTCAGCACAACCTAGGCGCCCATGGGTGGGCAGCCCATGCCGTGAAAGCCCCACTAATTCTGGGGCCACTGTCTCTTGCTCCATCCCCATCAAGGGGTGGCTCCCACCAGAGCTGCATTATGCCTTTAGCTGGCCCTGAGCACTTCTGCTTTCACAGATCCTTCAAAAAAAGTATTAAAAATTATCTTTTATGACTACATTGGTAGAAAGACAGATACATAAACACTATAGGAAAATATTTTCTTCAATTTTTTTCTTGAAAAAGTTTCTTTTTCTTCCTTCTGCTTTTAAAAGGAATGAAAATCTTTTTCATGGGTCCCTGAAGTATGGTGGACAATAGGCACCGCACCTACTGTGCTCACAGATCTCATGCCTGAGTCCAGACATCACACCTGTATTCCATACATGAAAGAAAACAGACAAGGACCAAGGAGGAACACCTCCCTGCTGAGATCCCATTAGGCACCTTTTTTCTGGAAGACCCAAACCGATTGGCTAGAGCAGAGTCATATGACCACCCAAAGTGGCAAAGGCCTCTTGAAAATGTAAGCTCCCAGGGCCCAGAGTTAGACAACTAGCAGAACCTGCCAAAATTGTCAAAGTAAACAGATGACTCTCTTAAAAGGACAGAAGTGGCACCTACCAAAGAATGAATAATAAAAGCTTACACTGCTGGACATATAGTCAAGATTTCTTTTAAAGCAGCCTACACGGAAAAACAAAACAAAACAAAAATCCTCTTATTTGCTTATGTCTAAAACATATGGACAGGAACGCTATTTTAGCCCAAGCTGCAGTGCACATTATTTTCCCTCATCATCAACATTCCTTCTCCATGCCTCAATTCTGATACTTGTAGTACTCTTTCCCCCAATATCAAAGCTCAATTCAAATATTTTCTTCTAGAAAAGCTTTTTCTAACTGTTCTTTACAGCCTCTGCTCAGCCTCGTAAGTGAACTGCTCCTCCTTGCTCCTCACCAAGCACTGTGCAAGCAACCTCTAGTGAGATTCTGGTCTTCAAAGATGTACTAAACATTAATAGACAGTTGCTGAATGAATACATAAGTGGCATATTTTTTAAAAGATTTTATTTATTTATTCATGAGAGACACACAGAGAGAGGCAGAGACACAGGCAGAGGTAGAAGCAAGCTCCATGCAGGGAGTCCCACATGGGACTCGATCCCAGGCCTTCAGGATTACACCCTAGGCTGAAGGTGGCACTAAACCGCTGAGCCACCAGGGCTGCCCATAAGTGGGATATTTTAATGAATTATGTGTTTGTCACATAAGGATTATTCTCAGATAAATCTATATATATATCTACAGCATCTAAGAGTACTGAGCACATAGTAGGTACTTAGCAGATGGCTACTAAAAGGAAAAAAAATACAATGGATTGCTAATTAATAATTTGTTCTGCTGAAATAAATGATAGGCCAAAATGCCATTGTTCCTTTTCAGCTTTCAAATTCACGCTACCGAAAGAGGGACCCCTGGATGGCTCCGTGGTTGAGCATCTGCCTTTGGCCCAGGGTGTAATCCAGGGGTCCTGGGAGTGTACAGGGAGCCTGCTTCTCCCTCTGCCTATGTCTCTGCCTGTCTCTCTGTGTCTCTCATGAATAAATAAATAAAATCTTAAATAGAAAAAATTCTTGCCACCAAAAGAATTCAGCATTCCAGCATTCTTTTGCTGGGTGGATGTGCTCCCCCTAGGGCACAAGCCAACCTGTGGAAGCCAGCACTGATGATGTGTGCGCATTGCCTGGTCATACAAGGAACCTGACCACTTGACACAGCCTCCAGGAATTCAAGACTCTCTGAGAAAAAGGTGAAATAAATATGAAAATAATGAATTGAGGATTTTATAGTACTCAAAGGTAAAATTATCATCTTCTTTAAAATTTATGTTTGTACTTGTTTCTCTGGACATCCTTTAGAAAGGCCTCTACTGTCACTCTACAGAGGACAGCAACTCCATGTTTAACAAAATGGAGATAAGCCAACTCCATGTTTACCAAAATGGATTTTCAACCAAGATAAATTAAGTACCTAGCACAGTGCCCAAACACATGCATACACAAATTACTTGAATGAATAAATGGTAATTAACCAATCCGTAAAGTAATTTGTCACTTTTTCAAGATAACTCACAATTAGATGCTTTCATCAGACCACTTTAGTATAATTGATTTAATTTATAAAAAATCCAATTTACACTTATTTTTTCAAAAGAAGGCCTACTTCTTAAAGCCAGTTATGACTTTAGGTGTATCAGTGAATTTAAATTTATGATTCATAGCACTAATTATCCTCCCATGCCAGGATGATGCCCTGAAGGATGGCAGTTTTGACAGTTCCAAAATCCAGGTGGTGTGTGGGGAGGCAGACAGGTAGAGCCATGTGGGGAGTGAGGGTTGGCAACAGGTAGCATGTGCATTAAAACTAAGAGGTAGAGGAGATCCCTGGGTGGCGCAGCGGTTTGGCGCCTGCCTTTGGCCCAGGGCACGATCCTGGAGACCCGGGATCGAATCCCACGTCGGGCTCCCGGTGCATGGAGCCTGCTTCTCCCTCTGCCTGTGTCTCTGCTTCTCTCTCTCTCTCTCTCTCTCTCTCTGTGACTATCATAAATAAATTTTAAAAAAATTTTAAAAAAACAAAAACAAAAAAAAACTAAGAGGTAGAAAATCAGAAATGGAAAGTAGAAGAAACCTTAGAAGATTTCATTTAAGCCACAGGGTTCAAAATAAGTCAGCCCCTAATCAGTTTATAAGGGAAGACCTCATTAAGCTACTACAAACATTAGATAAATGTAACATTAAAAAAAAAAAAAAAAAACTTCCTTATTAGCAATAGGCTAGAGCAGGTCAAGCCATTGTTTACAATACAAATGAAACCTGTTTTAACATGAAAAAAGCATTTATTCTCATTAATGGAGGCAAAACTCCTCTTCTTTGAATCTAGAATGTCCTTCGCTCCTTGCAAACTGCTGTTGTGTATGGAACACCCAAATTCCTGGGCTGAAGTCAGTGAGAAGGTTCTGGATCTACAGTCACTCCTTAAATGTGCTTTATATTTCAAGCTCTTATTTTACAAGGATGGGGGTAATTTTTGTTTAAAATGGTCAATTCCATGGGGATCCCTGGGTGGCTCAGCTTTGGCGCCTGCCTTTGGCCCAGGGCGCGATCCTGGAGTCCCGGAATCGAGTCCCGCGTCGGGCTCCCACATGGAGCCTGCTTCTCCCTCTGCCTGTGTCTCTGCCTCTCTCTCTCTCTCTCTCTATCATGAATGAATAAATAATTTTTTAAATGGTCAATTCCACAAAATTCAACCACTTGGCAGTTTAAACAAGTCTCTTGTGTATGAATAGTCAACTCAAAACCCTCTCATCTCTCGCTGTCACTCCCACCATCTTCCATCCCACTTTTTGGGGTTTCAGAGGTGGCCCTCACACCCGGACAGACTTCCTGGTCCCTGTGACCTCTCTATGGCTCCCCTCCACCTCCCACTGACTGCCACACAAGCTGCTAACGTTGAACTTGATGAAGTTCAGTTTGACCCTCTTGGCCCTGGGTGTTCTGCTCTGGTACCTTCTCCAGCCTCTCCATCCTTGTCTTGACCCCAGGCAACTCCCATCTGTGGGATTTCTCAGTACCATTTTCATCCTCTTTGGAGAAGGGATGTTCACAACTGCCAGATGCATTCCTTGGGCCATGCCGGGGACAGCAGACCATCGCCCCTACCACCAGTGGGGCCAGTTAGAAAGCTCACTCAACAAGTGCTCATTTGCTGTCTGGATCAGACACTCCATCATTCAGGGCCGTTCTGAATGTGTAGTTTCTCTATAAGAATGTGAGTCTTCCTTGGCACTAGCCTGGAAAGTGAGGTGTGACCTTTGGGCTCTTGTTTCCAACCCCCAAAGTATCTGCTAAGGCTCTGTCCCCAGGGTTAGTGGATAATGAGTGAGCAGTGAAGACTTTCTTGGGCTCCCCGTGTTTCAGACACTGTTTCTCCGACACCCCCACATTAGCCTACTTCTGAATCGTATCTCCTTTAGGGGAGGAAAATGATTACATTATAGCCCTCCTTTAAAGCATTTCTTAGGGACACCTGGGTGGCTCAGTGGTTGAGCATCTGCCTTCAGCTCAGGTTGTGATCCTGGGGTCCTGGGATGGAGTCCCTCACTGGGCTCCCTGCAGGGAGCCTGCTTCTCCCTCTGCCTATGCCTCTGCCTCTCTCTGTATGTCTCTCATGAATAAATAAACAAAATCTTTAAAAATGAAAAATAAAGCATTTCTTAAATATTCCTTGTATATTGTTCTAAGCTTGACTTTTGATATTCAAATCCAACTTTTTTAATGCTCCCAAATCTTTACTAACTTCCCGGCAACCCTAGTTCTTATAAGTCAAAGTCAGCTTGGCTTTCTAGCTATTGTTTCTGTTACCTGTCTAAGAAATCCATTCAAAAATTAAATTTCCCTCTTTGTTCTAGGCTGACCTTCCCTCTGAGACTAGTGCATTTCATTGTCGCTTGAAACCAGGGAAATATGGGAGCTGAAAAGAATGGAAAAACTAATAATATCAAATCAATGTCGCAAATTAAATATGGAAGTTTAGGAGCCAACTAACATTATCCAATTCATATGCTCTTGTTCAGGTGATAGCTGCATCACCTATGCAGAGAGGATAAATATAATTGGCTTGCCTTGTGAATCATTATGGGAATGTTTGCTATTTAATAAATTTATTATATTTTAAGATGCTTTGCCAAATTCATCCTTCCCCAAATAACATTAAGTTTGCAGCTCCTTTAAGGCAAAGATCATGCCTCATATTTATTTTATGCGTCATAGCAACTATCACAGGGCTAAGAGCTCACTAAACACTCACTGCTCTGCCCCCAGCTAATGAAATGTACCCCTGCTCATTGTTTCCTATCTAAAAAGAGAATCACACAAGGGAAATTGGGGTTAATCAGTTGAGAGGAGATGAGGAAGGAGAATGTTCCTATTATTCAATATCCAATGAATATTTTGTGTTAAGGAACTCTGTGAGCAAGTGAAGCAATACAAGAAAGCCATCACCAGGAGAATGAGTTAGGATCACTGTATTAGGTGAGATGACCCTGTCATTTATTGTTCAGAGTTTAAAAAATTTGAAAGCAAAAGGGAGCAGTATTAATAATTGGCTTATCTAACACACAGTAGTATGCAAGGTCACCCCAGGGCTGGGAGAACTTACGAAACAGTAGAGTTATAGAATATTAAAGATGAGAAGTTCTTAGAAAATCACAGAGTTCAATATGGAGGGACAAAATCTGTTCCCTGGAATGAGATTTCTGAGAAATTGATTTTGTTGACACTGAGAAACACCCTTCCCCCAAAAAGTATTTTGCAGCAGATAAATTTGGTGCATACACTTAGAGATTCATAGTTCGTGTGAACACAGTCAAGGGTAACTCTTCCACTAGCAAACTTTTTAAAAATCACACCCCTGACATATACATATACCAATCTCCTCCACTTTACTTTTGGGACCATAGTTATTGCCCCCTTGCAGGCAGAAGCATGTATCTACTTCTAATTTTACAGGGGACAAGAACATCCCAGTAGGTTAAATACTGTGTCAAAGGTCATATAGTTCTTCAATGGCAGCACTGAGATAGTGGTGCCATGGTAATTGTAGCAGCAGTGACAGGGCAATGACATAGATGCCAGCAGTAATTGTAGCATCAGTGGTGGTAGCAGGAGCAGAGTGGTCATTGATAGTAGCAATAGCCATAGTGAGAGTAGAAGCAGAAGTAATAACAGTAGCAACAGTAGCACTTATAGTAGCAACATCAGAAGTTATAGCAACTGTGGTAGTAGTAGCAGCAGCCCTGGGGTAGCAGCAGTGGTGGTAGTAGTAGTAGCAGCAGCCCTGGGGTGGTGGCAGTAGTAGTAGTAGCAGCAGCAGCAGCCCTGGGGTTGGCTTCAATTTCTGGGCACCTTCTACCAGGCGCACTGTCAGAGTTCAAACCTGTATTTGTTATCAGCCTCCCCAGCCAGCAGGTAAGCTCAGTGAGGGCAACTCTTAGCATTGTATTCTCACTACTTCACCCTGGTGTCTGACTAAAGCAGGAATGTCATACATATTTATCAACTGTAGAATGAATAAGTGCTTGCAAATAGTCAATTTCAAGCCTCAAAAAGAACTGCTCCAAAGTGCCAGAGTATTCTTTATTATCATGAATTGACAAATCTCTCTTTTTAGGTTTTTTTGCCCCCCTCTTCCCTTAAGGGTCGAAATGCACAGTGTAGTTCGTGTTTAGAACAGCTCTAAGAAAGCTCCTGAATTTCAGGAAACAGAATTATGAATGACAGTTCCTCATATAAATGAGCGAAGATGCATTACAATGGTTCTGCAAATTACCTTGAAATATGAACAACACACACAAAAGGAAAATTCGAGCAGCACTTCGCTTTTCACCAGGGCCACACGTTTAAAAGATCCCCACTGCCAAATTATTCTGTTAACAATAATCCAAAAAAGGTAACAGCAGGTGTAGGCAGGCAGGCGGGAAACTGGTCTACAGAATGAGGGGCATTACCTGTAATAAAGGAAGTTAAGGATTTTAATGAGCCTACTGGGAGCTACTTGGTAATCACTGTTTAATAAGAGGAAAAATAAACAAAGGGGGAAATGATGGATGTTACCGAACAAAAAAAAAAAAAAAATGTCCTCAATAAATTGCTCATCTTTGATTTTAGTGCATTCTTTGGCTGCAGTGGTTTTTGTTTTGTTTTGTTTTTTAATCAACTTAAAGATATTTGTTCCAAAAAGGTTAGTTTTTCTGTCCAGTCTAAAGGAACAGTTGGGAAGACATAGTGACAAGATGTTGTCTCAGGTACTCGAAAGAAAAGGGAGGAAGTGCCCTGATACCTGGTCCTTCCAAGGGGCAGAGCAAAGACCCATGGGTGGAGGAAGCAATGGGGAACCACATCTCATGAATATAGATCAGGATTTTCTCTTAATTAGAGCTGACCAATAATGGGCTGGTTTGCCTTGAAAAATACAGGATGGAATTTCCTGCCACTAGAAGTGTCTGGGCAAAGTTGAGGCCACTGTCTATCAGGAGAAAGTTGACATCTAAGTGTCCTTTAGCTCCTGGGATACTCCAGCTCTTTGTGGAATGTGGGAGATTTTCTTTTCCTTGTCACTTCAGCACTACTGCAGAACATTTGGTAAATGTTGCCAACCATGCCAAGTTTCAGGAGGTTATTGGTCTTGAGGTAATTGTTGGGACAGTAGTAATTGAGCACTCAGGTGAACATTAACCTGCTCCCACATGTTTAGGCAAGCAGAGAAGGCAAGAAGTGAGCATCCCATGGAGACTATTCTTTCTTATCTAATCTGGGCCTGGTCCTACCAGGGAACACACCCAAAGTAGTAAAAATATGTTTAACCTGCCATCCTGTAGAGTTTCCAGGGAACACTCAAGAACAATGAAGAGCTCCGGGCAAGTTCTAACTTGTAGCTACACTAAATCCCTTACACTGTGTACATCCATAAACATTATATAAAGAACAAACCATAAGAGACTCTTAACTCTAGGAAACAAATTGAGGGTTGCTGGAGGGAAGGGGGGGCAGGGGGATGGGGTATCTGGGTGATGGACATTAAAGAGGGCAAGTGATGTAATAAGCACTGGGTGTTACATGCAACTGATAAATCACTAAACTCTACCTCTGAAACTAATAATACACTATATGTTAATTGATTTTAAATTCAAAAAAAAAAATAACTCTTACAAACTAGTAAGAAAAAGACAGGTAACCAAAAAGAAAAACAGACAAAAGCCTTCTCAAAATAAGATATCCAATTGGTCCATAAATACATGAAATGTCCTTAGCCACTTAGTTGTCAAAGAAATGCAGATTAAAAGTATAAACGTTGCTACAACATAACTAGCAAAAAACTTAAAATTAAAAAGACTGCCAATAGCAAAAGTTGGAAAGATGTAGAGCAATTAGAACATGTACATTGTTGGTATGAGTGTGTATTTATTTATGTATCATTTGAGAAACTATCAAGCAGTATCTACTAAGATTGAACATATGGCTACCCTAAGACTCAGATATATTGCTGAGTAGAGAAAGAAATGTGTACTTTTGTGCACTCAAAGACCCATACAAGAATGTCCATAGCAATATTCTTTATGATAACCAAAAATCAGAATCCTTCAACGAGAGAATGAGTAAATAAGTCTGTAAAATGAAATGAGAACTATGTGTTCTATTCTGAACAGTGAACCAAAGCCCCATTTCATACATATGTGTGTTTAGATATCTATATGCATACCTCTATCTATCTATTTACCTATGTCTCTATCTCTACATCTATTATTATCTCTATCTATCTATCTATCTATCTATCTATCTATCTATCTATCTATCATCTATCTATCTATCTATCTATCTATCTATCATCTATCTATCTATAATGGTTCTTGTATAAATGTCAAATCCCCACTGACCAGAGACTTGATGAAACCTGTAGTGTACATCCTAAGGGAAATTTCTGGCCAAGACTGGTCTAATTTCACACTTCTTCCAGGACTGGCTCTGCCTCACCCTGTCATGTCCCATGCCACCTTCATGGGCATGCATGGGTTTCGTCTTTGTGTAAAGAGAATTATCAGCTTTCCTGGCCATAACTGCTCAAAGATCACACCTTTCCTGCACATTTTAGGAAATTTGCTTTCCTGGAATATTGGCCCTCTGGAGAATACTATGCTCTGTCTTCAATTCTGAACATTTATCCTACTCCCATCTACCAGCTCTGAAATTTTCCATGCTGTATAAAGTGAAATAGAACTTTGTAATTGAGTATTTCTTATAAAGAGTTCCATATTGTGCAGAAATTGTAATTCTTCTATTATTTTATGTTTCAAACATTTACCTACTTGTCTTTCTACTTTCACCCCAAGAATTTAGCTATCTGGAATTTTGCTATTTAACTATTGGCAACTTTCATTTAAACCAGCCCACAGTGCATATGCTATTTCAGGGGTAAAAGAAAGTCTTAAACAAGAATTAGGACCCAGTCCTTTCTGTTCTCTAGCTTTGTTGACCTTCATAACTTAGGATATATCTTCCTGGTTTTTTCAGGGTTTTCAGTTTCTTGATAACAGTCTTCTACATCTGAGTCATCTTAAATATTCGTCTAAGAAAATTTGCATGTTTTTATAAATTATCTGTCTAGTAAATTAAAAAAATTTGCGTGAGTAAATACTTTAAATACTTCAACACTTAGCATTTTAAGACCCAATTTCAGGGCACCTGGGTGGCTCAGTTGGTTAGGCATCTATCTTTGGCTCAGGTCATGATCTGGAGTCCTGGGATCAAGCCCTGAATCAGGCTCCCTACTCAGTGGGGAGCCTGCTTTCCCTCTTCCTCTGCCACTCCTCCTGCTTATTCTCTCTCTCTCTCTTTCTCAAATAAATAAATAAAATCTTTTTTAAAAAAGACCCTATTTTTAAAAATGCCAGTTCAGTCAGTTTGCATCCCAGCTCCTCTCCACTCTAAGACTAGACTTCTGTTAGTTCTCTGTATAAAACAAGTCACATTATTAACACTGACCAATCACCAACATATCTAGGCAATTTACAGACTCATTCATAGTCATCAAAACTTAACAAAAAGGAAGCAATGGAGGATTTGCATGGTCAGATTACCCTGTTGCAGAAAAAAGTTAGAAAATATGGACAGTTTTGGGGGCACCTGGATGGCTTAGTGGTTGAGCATCTGTCTGCCTTTGGCTCAGGGCATGATCCCAGGGTCCTAGAATTGAGTCCTGCATCAGGATTCCTGTGGGGAGCCTGCTTCTTCCTCTGCCTATGTCTCTGACTTTCTCTCTGTGTCTCTCATGAATAAAATCTTTAAAAAAAAAAAAAGAAAATATGGACAGTTTTTAAAAGACCAATTTTAGGTTTATGTGTCATTTAAGTTTTTAAATGACCAACAAAGGGCAGTTACTGGAATGGAGTCTACCCTGAAAAGATGAAAAGACCAATAAGAAGATTTGCTTGTTTGCCGCTCCTTGACCAAGGATACACCCCACTCCATGCATCTCGTGCAGCAGGAAGCTCTCCCTGCAAACAGTGTTGGAGGATGGAGAAGACAGATGGCAGAGCAGCTGCAAGTAGGAGAGGAAATTGTGGGAGGGAAAGAGATGCAGAGGGCTGAACTCTGACTCCCAAACTATGTGTGCACAGAAAACTCAGTGATCCCCCTAAGAAAACAGCAGCTGAAACCTTAAATAATAAAGCAAGAATTTTAGCTTCTGCCCTCTATGGGGAGACAGAATTTGGAGTCTGAATCCAGACAAGTTAATTGCTACAAGAATGAAAATCAATACTCTTCAGAGGAATAGAACAGAACCCATGCTCTCTGTAACAGTCTTATGTCTGAAATTCAATTAAAAATCAGTGGACATATGAAGAAATAGGAAAACTGACCAAAATTAAAGAGAAAAATCAGTAAAACAATCACCCCCAGATGACCTAGATGTAGCAATTAACAGACAAAATTTTAAAGCAATTATCACAGAAGTATTCAGGGATGCAAAGAGAAGTACTTTTATTTTATTTTTTTAAATTTTTATTTACTTATGATAGTCACAGAGAGAGAGAGAAAGAGAGGCAGAGACACAGGCAGAGGGAGAAGCAGGCTCCATGCACTGGGAGCCCGATGTGGGATTCGATCCCGGGTCTCCAGGATCGCGCCCTGGGCCAAAGGCAGGCGCCAAACCGCTGCGCCACCCAGGGATCCCAGGGAAGTACTTTTATTATAAATTAATAAATGAGTAATTTCAGGAGATAAATAGAACTGTAAAAATGTAAATTCCACCAAAAAACCTGCACACAAGTGCTTATAATAGCTTTTTCCATCATTGCCAAGATTTAGAAGCAAGCAAAGTGTCCTTTAGTAAGTGAATGAGAAATAAACTGTGGTCCTGACAAAGAAATAATCAAGCCATGAAAAGACATGGAGGACAGTTAAATGGATATTATTAAGTGAAAGAAGCCAGACTGGAAAGACTATATATTGTATGATTCCAACTCTATGAGACTCTGGAAAAGATAAAACTATGACAGATACTGGTCACTAAAGGGGGTAGGGGAGGGATGTATAGGTAGGTCACAGAGGACAGTGAAAATGCTCCATATGACACCAGAATGATGAACACGTGCCATTATACATTTGTTCAAACCCATAGAATGTGCAGCACTAAGAGTGAATTGTATGCTATGGGGGATGTCGGTAAGGGGACAGGCGTGCATGTTTGTAGGGAAAACGGGCATATGACAAATCATTCTGTCTTCCCCTCAATTTTGCTGTGAATCTAAAACTACTTTTAAAACAACAAGCTCTTAAAAATGCAAATTCTAGAGCTGAAAACACAACTAAGTTGAAATTTTTCTGGGCATGGCTTAATAATGTTAGAAGTAGCAGAAGACTCAGTGAACTTGATGATAGATAAATAGAAATTTCTCACTCAGAAGAAATGGGAAAAATAATTGAAAGAACATGAACAAGGATCCCTGGGTGACGCAGCGGCTTAGTGCCTGCCTTTGGCCCAGGGCGCGATCCTGGAGACCCGGGATCGAGTCCCACGTCGGGCTCCCGGTGCATGGAGCCTGCTTCTCCCTCTGCCTGTGTCTCTGCCTCTCTCTCTCTCTCTCTCTGTGTGTGTGTGTGTGTGTGTGTGTGACTATCATAAATAAATGCAAAAAAAAATTAAAAAAAAAAGAAAGAACATGAACAGACCCTCAGAAATTATTGGACAATAGCACAAATAAATACTATACATACAAGAATCACAGGAGAGGAGAGAGAATGGGGCAAGAGTAAATAATGGAAAAAATTAATGACCAAAAAAATCTCCAAATTTCGTAAAAAGTTTAATGAAAGGGCCCATGCCTATTTAACAAAAACATTTGTAGTAATGCAAATATCAAGTTATTAATGCTTGTCACAAATCCACAAAAAATTTGAGACATTTGGGCCTTATAGGCAAAATAACAGTTTTGTTCTTAAATTCGAAGTTGATTTCTTCTTCTTTATGTGAAGTCAGAATTACAGTTGACCCTTGAACTGTCTGAGTTTGAACTGCATGGGTCCACTTATGTGAATCTTTTTTCAAGAAATACAATACTATAAATATATTTTCTGTTTCTTATTACTTTCTTGATGACATTTCCTCTTAACTAGCTTACTTTATTATAAAAATACAGTATGTAAAACTTATACAAAATATGTGTTAATTGACTATGTTTTTGGTAGGGCCTCTTGCCAACAGTAGGTTATGAGTGAAGTTTGGGGGTCCAAAGTTATGTGTGGATTTTCACCTGTGTGGGGGTCAGTGCCTCCAACCCTCACATCATTCAAGGTCTACTATACTTTTTAAAGTTTTAAATTACACATTGTACCCATATAAAAAAAATTGATGTTTCTGTAAGTGAGCAAAAAGCATAAAGTATGTAAATACTGTTTGTTTGTGGCATTATTTTGCCATACATGGGTATCTCGGTTCAGACATGTATTTTTCTGGGCCAGCCAATCAAGACTTTCCCAGATCTACTGTCTTTAGTACTAATCTTTAGAAAGTAGCTTTCCCATGTTCCATTCTGTACTATTAACTTCTTTACCACCTCTTTAACAGTGGAATATTACATTTTACTGTGTTTTTCCTACCCAGAGAATAGTTATTTATGTCTTAATAAACCAGTACAGTGTGTTTTCTCCATGATTATTTAAGACTCAGATGAGACATAAAATTGATAAGATAAAGAATTAAAAATCCACTCTCAGGAGTCAACTGGCTGAATTGGAGGAAATGACTCTTCTCTTTAAATTTTCAACATCATTTTTCTTAATATATGATTTTATATTTTTCAGGTCAATATCTACATGAACATTGTCATAATATAAAGCAAACAGTTACTATACATTGAAATGAAATTATGTGCAAACAAAAACCAAAAAAAGAGTGCTCTAAAGTTAAAATAAATAAAAATTTGAACATCATTCACTTTAATTCAATAAACATTGGGAGCCTACAATGTACTAGTATTGTTGTTCCAGTTATTATAAGATGTTTACAACTAGTATGTGAGTCAATGCAGTATGATTTTATTTACATGTGTTTTTAAATGTTATCCAAGCAGACTAATGAACAGACTGCAAGATTCAAAAGAATATCTCAAGAAGAAAATAGGCAATAACCTAGTAATATTTTCAAAAATTAAAGACATGAAACCTCACTGCTTCAAATGCCAGCGTAAGTTATAAATGTGATTCATGGAGTTCTTCACCTACCAGCCACGAGTAGGCAATAGAATTGGCATTGATAAATGAGCTGTCAGCTTTACTAGCAATCTTTTCTTAAGTTATTTTTCATTTTCTCCCCAAATTCCAGGGTCATATCCCTTGTAATTCATGCAATTAAACAACAACAAAAAATCTTAAGAGGAAAGTTGTGGGAATCAAAGTTGTGGGCATGTCACAAAAGGATAAACTGTTATGTATAGCAGAGCAATTAAATGCTGGGTTAAGTACTCACTTGCTTTGGTAGAAATCTGTCTAATTAAGCAAGGAGAAGATTGGGGAGTGTGAAAGGTGTACAATCAGCCAAAAAGACCATGTGAGGATTGTCTAGGAACATGATGAAGGTCTCTGGGGAATGCATTATCTTTACCCATGGAAAGATTATAACAGGAGGATTTCCCCACCAGATTTATGTCATTTATCTTATTTATTAACAAAATACATCAAACATGGCCAAACCTCAGTATATCTCTTGAGCATTTCAGCCCATAGGATAATTTTTTCCCCATCTTTCTTTGGATAGCCCTTTTCTAGGTCATTCTACCTCTATATAAGTGATAGCCGGGTGAGCACATTAAAAAGAACAGCTAACTCAATTTTGGAGCATCAGAGAAGTTTTTTGAAGGAAAGGAAATCTAAGATGAGAAAGAAAATGTTGAGTGGGAACTCCCTATGCCAGTGGAGGAAGGAATATTCCAGGAAAAAGGAACTGCATGTACAACGTCCCAAAAATAAGAGAAAGCGTGCCCTATCCTAGAAGTAAATAAAATTTCCTTCCTGAAGTGTTGTGTCCAGGGTCCTAAAGTCCTGAGGGATGAGGCTGAAGAGTAAGCAGATGTAAAGCATACCTCAGAATAAGTTCTGTCAGAAACTGAGAGCAAGAGGTACAGAAACAGCTGACTTGATGTAATCAGGCCAGTGCCCTGAGCACGTTGGCACTTTTACCAGTCTGCTCTGGCTACACCCCTCCGTATGTTATGAAGGGAGAAAGACCGATACAGAACAGCAGTTACAGGGTCCTAACTTAGGAAACTTTCCATAGTCTCACTGAGGCATGATGCAAGCAGGAATGACAGTGACAGCAATGGAGACGGGGAAGGATGGGCATATTTAGGACATTTAGAAACAACAGATGCTGCAACTGACTGTGAGGAAAAATAGAATGAAATCAGAGACCTCGGTGGGAATTTTTGGCAAGGACAAATGGTAAAAAGGAGCTCCATCCATTGACTGAAGGAGGAGGACCAGGTTTGTAGGGGAAAAACATGGGTTGAGTTTGGGCTTGGTACAAAGCACATGTGGGATGGTAAAGCAGAGACACCCAACCTCAGCTGGGTCTGAAAGTCATGAACTGCCATTTTGAAAGACTCAAAGTGAATCCATGGGAACAGATGGTCTCTCAATGAGGAGAGATAAAGATGCCCAAGAAAGAATTTTGAGAACCTGGGTTATCTCTAAAGAACAGGCAAAAGGATAAAGAATCCATAGAAGAAATTGACAAAAAGCCAGTGGCCAAAATAACAAGGGTCCTCCAAGAGGAGAGATATCCAAGGGGGAGGGAGTATGGAAAGTGCCAACTCCTACAGCCACCAGAGACCAGGCATACCCTCTGGTATTTCCTCCAAGCTATTGATTAAAGTGTTGAAAACAACAGGTATGCTTGGGTGGCTCGGTTGATTAAGCATCCGACTCCTGACTTCAGCTCAGGTCACAATCTCAGGGCCATGAGATGGAACCCTGGGACAGGCTCTGAGCTCAGCAGGGAGCCTGTTTGAGATTCTGTCTCTCTACCTCTGCTTCTTTCCCGGCTTGTACTCTCTTTCTCAAATAAATAAATAAAATCTTTTCAAAAAGTTTTGAAAACGACAAATCATTAAGAATAAACTGCCCCCAATATTTCACTCTGTTCATCAATATCTCTTCAGTCTATTAATCAATTTCAGTTACAGTCCAATTATAGAAAGTTCTAGAAGTCATCACCAATCTACTTCTTCATGTATCTGCAAGGTTATTCTAGGAATATGGTTCTAGTTATATGGTGTTTCTGTCATTTCCCAGTTTGGCCTCTATATCTGGTAATACTACCTCCTTTCCCAAGATGAATGGAGCTAATTTGACATGACTCGTCCTGATTGACCCCACCCTGGATCCTGGTGAGCATTCTGTTCTTGTCTGGTCATCTGGAAGTCTAGGGATCATTTCATCATAAGTAACACAAGGCTCCCCAAACCTGCCCAGCCCACAGCCCTCTGACCCCATCAGCACAGAAGGATTACCATACACAAGTCCATGCCTGTGGGAGATTTGTGATGTTGCCCTTCTTACAGTGTATACATCAACAAAGCCTTGTGTGGGAGGGAAACACGGATTTCAGAGCCAGAGGTGAGTTAAAAACCTGGTCCTGCCTCAAAGTGTGACCCAGGGTGAGCTATGGATCTTTAAAGCATCAATTTCCTCATTTATTCAGTGGAAATAAAAATATATATGCCATAGAGGTACGATGAGGGTGAGAGGATACAATGTGTGCACACAGCTTCTCACCGTGCTGGCACTGAGCACAGGGCAAGTGCCCTGGGCTCAGCTCCTTCACCCAGCCTGCCCCATCCTGGAGGGCAGGTAGATGCTTCTTGGCTCTATCCATCCCATGCTCTTACTAGAAGATGAAACTCATGTATTTATCTCAAATGCACTAATTTAGGACTGACTAGCCTGAGGCCATTTTACTGTTAGGGAATATGGGCAGGGTGATGAACGGAACACATTTGGGCCATGGAACTCCCATGCTCAGCAAAGGACAGGGTTTCATATTGGTTGTGTCAGCAGGACCCCGGCACAGCACCATGGTGAGTGTGACAGGATAGCAAGTGCCAGATGTTCAGACGGAGGAAGACACTAGAGACATAAGTGAAATCACGTCTGTGAGTGAAAAGGGCAGCATGCAAGGCAGCATGGGAGAGAAGGGCTGGGGGCTTCTAGAGCATTAGCAAGCTATTCATTCAGCTTCTCCAGATTGGCAACAACGGAGGGAGCACAAAATATTTGTGGAGAATCTGTAATGTGGAGTTCAAAGGCTTGTAAGGTAAGGGCCCTGCTACCCAGAAGCTTACAAGTAGAGCTAGACCAATAGGTGCACCCACAAATATAACTAAGCAGCCTATGACGTGCATCATGGGAGGGCAGAGCCAGGGCAGGTGTCGGCACTGGGCAACTGGGTGGGAGCCGGGCCTGTGCTGGCCCAACCAGGGATGAAAGGAGTTACTGAATCTCTCTGGGCCTCAAGTTCTCTGTAATTGAGTAAGGATATTGAGATAATTCACTGCGATGCTTTCACCACTTGGCCAGGCATATAGAAAAGTAGTCAATAAGTGGCAGCTGTTCTTGTCATTATTGGTGGCTTTGGGTAATTCACTTCATCCCTGAACTTTAGTTCCCTCCTCTATAGTGCCAGAAGATTGGACAAAGATAGCTAAAGCCCCCATCGATCCTAAAAATCTATGAATGATACAAATGAGAAGAAATCTAATTCCAAGCAGAAAGTGTTCCCTCGGGTGGCATTCCAACAAAGACTTCTTGGCAGACACAGGCTTTGCTCTCGGTCTAGGCCATGCGATGTGCCCTGGTAAATGCATCACTCTAGAGGCCATGAGTGATCCAGAGACAGAGCTGGGAGATAAGGCTGGAGGGCGAGATGGTGGTTAACTAAGAAACACTGTAAGTGTTACGTAATGCACTGAGAATTTATCCTGTAGGAAATAAGAAGCCATTGAAAATTTTGGACAGGGAAGTAATGGGGTTGATTTGACTTTCCAGCCTTCTTCTGGCTGTGGTATGCAGAAAAGATTGCTCAGAGAGACAGATTCTAAAGAAAATGAATAAGGAGTCGACTATAATCCTTCAGACCCAAAAGAATAGAGCTCTGAACTAAGGCAGGGGCAACTAGCAGTCCTGGGAAGGAAAGGAGAATGCAAACACCCAAACCTGCATTGTCATCACGGTGCTTGAGCAAGGGCCCTCCAACCCCATCCAGCAGGGCAAGGGACCCCAGCCCGAGCATCCTCGAGCACAGCATGCTCCTCTGCGTGTCTGGACAAGGCTGCGCAGGCTTGAATTTTACTAATGGATGACAATAGGCGTGTCTTTACTCTGCTTCTTTTCTTGTCTTAAAATAAACCACAATTCACCAGTCACGACTACACTTGCACAAAGAAAGGAGTCTCAGACTTCAAAGGAAAACAGCCGAGAAGGGAAAAGACAAACAAAATCACAAGATCTGAGATTTCATCTGGCGTGAGAATGGTTTTTTAAGACCATTTCTTACCCTAAAATGTTTCCTGTCTCCTTTAAAGGCATCACCAGTGAGCTGCTGAGTCTCAGGCAGGGGGAAGGTGCTGTGCAGGGAGGGCCTCGCCCTCCAGACAGTCACTTCCCCTCCCCCAATTCCCCTCCTAGTGGCAAAAGCAAACACCCATGCCATTACGTATTTGTTAAAAAAAAAAAAAAAAAAAAAAAAAAAAAAAAAACATTGGGGGAAAAGTGCAATAATTTGTGGAAAAGTTGAAGATTTAGCTGCTTGAAGGTCAGGGGCTTTATGGAGAAAGTCACAGGATGCTACTTTTCAAAGGTCAACAGGAAAGATAGAAGATTCTCCTCCTGCCCTACTCTGGCTATAGAGTAATTAGATGCCGCAAACATCGATAAATTCTTGGGACAGCTCTCTACACAGAATATAAACCTTCATCCTACCTGGTATTTGGGTTGTACAAACTCGAGCAAGCTGTGGAACCTCTGATCCCTGGCAAGGAACCAGAGCTGTAGATCTCACTGGTACCGCACACTTCTGCCCACCGGACATTCTCTTGGTTCAGTAGTGGAGACATGAATTGCAATTTGGATTTTTTAAACTCCTAAGGTGAAAGAGGGAGACAAGTGATGGTAATCAGATGGGGGTCGGCTGAGAAAAACTGGCTAGAACTATGGGCAGGATCCCTTTCTGAAGAATTGCCTCTGATGGGAGGCCTTGGGTGGTGGGCATGGGCTGCCCTGGAGAGCATTCTCCAGACAAACATGGCCTTCCTTCTCCAGACAAATATGTGCCTCCCTCACATGTTCATCCAGTAGGCCACTGAGCCAAGTATCCCAGCTTCCATGATCAAAAACCTATTGATGAAGACCCATCAACTCAACTGCCAGCTAATACCTTTTCTTGTGGAACAAGCCTCCCCGCTGTGAAGGCTTCTACACACCCAGTCTCCTTCCTCCAAACCCTTCCATCACATGTGCTTGGTACTCATTATGAATTGTCTCCTGGCATCTCGTTTGTTGTTTTGTTGCTTAACTCCTAAAACCTCAGAGTTAAAAGAGACATCTCGAAGATTCAGGCCAGCCCTGCCTTTTATATTTGAATGTGTGGCCAAGAGCTTGGTTGACCAGCTTACCAATATGAGATGAGCCCCCCCACTAGAGGCGGACATCTCACTACCTGCAGAAGTAGTCCTTCAAACTTAGGATGGATGGGGCCCTTGGGAAATCAGAAGCTTCTGAACCCACCCATCTGCTCCTGATGGGGGTATAAATTTTGATCTTTCTGTAGGATAGCTTGACAAGAACAGATAAAAATTTTCTCCAGTGTTCATACCTTTGACCCAGAAATTCCACTTTCAGGGATTCACGCTAAAATATTAGATCCCAGTCGAGCCGGAGCCAACTCATGGGGGCTTGAGTGAACCGTCCGCTCATCCCTCACATCTTCCAGCAGCACGTTCAAGGCCAGCACACCTGTAGCTTGAAGCTGGTCCAGGTCGGGGAGCGGCAGGCACAACACACCTCAGCACATCCACAAGCGCTATGGTCAGGGCTTTTATTCCTCCTACAGCTTCAGAAAGCATTTTCAGTACCTCAGTGGGTGTGTCTGAATAAATAACTTTATTGCAGAATTTTATAGATGAAATAGAGAAAAAAAATTGGACACAACTTAAATATCCATGTGTGGACATCACTTAAATGAATTAAAGTACACCCACATTATGGAATACTATGCAACCTTCAAGAAATATTAAATAAACACATCGAAATATGTGTATATCCTCAGTGAAAAATAAAAGCATGTTGCAGGGATGCCTGGGGGGGTCAGTGGTTGAGCATCTGCCTTCCTGTAGGCAGGATGTGCCTCCACTCAGGTTCTGATCCTGGGGTCCTGGGATCAGCTTCCACATCAGGATCCCCGCAGGGAACCTCATTCTCCCTCTGCCTATGTCTCTGCCTCTCTCTGTGGGTCTCTCGTGAATAAATAAATAAAATCATTTTTAAAAAATCAGGTTGCAAAATAGCCATGATAAAATCCCATTTTTGTTGGAAGGGGCAGAGGAAGAGAAAAAAATCAACAGGGACATTTAATTGGATGGTGGGATGGTGCGGTTTTGTTGTTGTTGTTGTTACTTAACATGGCTAACTGCACTGTGATAACCATACTCTACTTCTGTAACATTAAAACACTAAGGATGAATTTTCAAGGCACACAGGTGTATATTCCCCATTGGTGCCTATACTTAACTATACAGTTTTGTTGTTTGATACATTTTTTTTTTAAGATGAATCACTAAGGGAATGTGTTGTCGAGAGGGCAGTGCCGGGAAGACCCAGGATAAAACGAAGATGTATGAGTGCAGCATCCAGGAGCCCTCTCCTGTCTCATGAAGTTCTTCATTTCATGCTCATTTAAATTTACACAAATCCTGGGAATAATCTATGTAACACAAGACCAACAAATAGTCTAATCAAAGCTACTGAGTTTCCTGATTTTTTTTTCACTTTAATAAATTGTCTTTATTTCATTGAGGAGCACCAGTACTACAGAGTTGAAAATCTGCCTCCTCCTCTCTTTATCTGGCCTTTGCTTTCTGTTTGGAGCATAGTTCCTTTGCACTTCTGCCAGAGAATCGGGGCACTGGGGCTTCCCCCAAGGAACCAGCAAGCCCAGCACAGGTGCCTCTGGCCCTGGAGGTCACTACCGCCAGGGAGAGGTCCTCCCAGATCCGACTGAAAAAGAACTGCACCGAATAGGAATGTTCTTTGGAATGCCCAAGGAAGGCAGACCTGGGACAGACTTAGGACTCTCCTCTTAAAGGTGATGCATGCAAAGCATGCTCCCCAAGCCCCCCAAGCTCCTCGGTTGCTTTGACACTGTCCGGCTCTGGGTAAGAGCCTGGGCATTGCATAAAGTGGACTCACCGCACCCAAGGGAGGCCTTGGCCACCCACTCCATCATTGTTCTGGGCAGCTGCTTCCCGCAGGTTTGAGATGCAAAGGGGAAAGAGCAGGGCAGCTGGTGTGGATGGACAGAGGGGATGATTAAGCCTTGCACTTCCCTCCAGAGCTCTCTCCCCGCAACGGGGCCCAGAATGAGCGTGAGATGCGTGCTAGAATCACTTAAGAAGCTCTTGAAGTCTGTGGTTCCTCGCCCCCAAATCAGGAGTTCTGATTTAGTTGGCCAGGTGAGGAGGGCCCTAGGTGCTGGTATTTGCCCGCATTTCCTCAGCTGGTGCTAAAGTGCAGCCAGAGTTGGGAGGAGGCTTCTCATGCTCTCAACGAGTGTTGCTGAGGGCAGATGAGCCCGCTACTCTACCACAAGTATTTATCCCAGACACCAGCCATCAGAGCGTTAATATTTACTCCAGCCTCAGGAGGTGGGGTATTAGCAATGCCCCACGGTGCATCTCGAATTATCCAAAGATCATCTTCTGGCTGTTGAAGGATTTCCAACCCCTCCTCTCAACATCATCACCAACCTTTTTCTTTCAAAAGAGACTAGTAAAAGCATCTGTATTTGCTTCAAAGCGAACAAACTCCACAGCCAACACATGACACCATTACGGAATTCAAAAGGTCCTGGGAAGAGGCAAAACCACAGATTTGAAGGGGAATTTCTCATGAGGTGAAATCTTAGAGGCATGTGGTGAAATCTTCTGATGTGAACTCTTCAAAAGATTAAAGTGTTCAATCTCCCCCTGGCAGGGTGAGATGAGCTGCCAGAAACCCAGAGAGAGGAAAAAAATGTTCTTTGTGATAGAGAAACTGTTTGATAAATTACCAGATATAATGGGCCCAATTCTTCTGCCCTTAGATCAGGAAAATAAAAATCCTAATGCTGTTAATGCAACACTGGCCAACAGGGGTGGAGTAAAAATGTGGGGGCAAGAGACACCAAATGGGAAATTCATGTTCGTGTGAAATGTACTTCTTGTGAAAGCTTTGCAGGACGAATTCCGCACCCGCCCCCCGCCCCACAGTGATGGGGTAAAAGGTTAAAAACACGGCACCTACAGAGTTACACTAAAAGATTTCCATTAACACTATTCATAAATTTTAATGCTTCCAATGAGGACAAAGTAAGGTTATCAAAAAAAAAATGGTTACTATGGCTATTTCCAGTGTACATTTTGTGCCATAATAAATGAAAAAGAATAACGTGTACTCACCAAAGCTGCCTTCACTTTCTGTTTGATTCTGGGGAAACAAGCAAGCATAATTATAATTCCTTTAGCAATTCCAACACATTGTTGCCTTGACACACAAAGTAATTGTATTTTCCCTTCAGGACTCTGCTATGGGTTCAGATGCACATGCTATGTCTGAATGTGCAGTCCGTCTCACCTCACCAGAGAGGGAACAATCTGCGGAGAACATGCTGCCTATATCAGTCTAGGCCATAGTCATCGAGCAGGAGCCTACGAGGAGTGAAAATTGGGGAAAATGAAGTTATGTGTAAGGGCAGAGAAAGCGCGGATTTTAGCCCTGTCTTGCATGGTATCCTTGAAATCTCCGTCCCCTAAATATTTATTTATTTATTTATTTATTTATTTATTTATTTATTTATTTGAGAGAGAGAGAACATGAGAGCTGGGAGAGGCAGAGGGAGAAACAGACTCTCCGCTGAGCGAGGAGCCCAACATGGGGCTAGATCCTGGGACTCTGGGATCATGACACGAGCTGTAGGCAGATACTCAGCCAACTGAGCCACTTAGGCGCCCCATCTCTGTCGCCTAAATCTAAACAGGAATAGCTGTGCCTCCTATATTGGAAGCGTATTGGAAACCTATGAAAATACTGGAAAGTTGCCTGAATGTTGGTCATTAATGTTAGCCACTGATACCTGTGACCCAGAAACATTTTGCCAATTCTCTTGTTGAGTAAGGAAGTTGGGCACTCAAAACTTCTGCTAGGCAATTAAGGGCCTCTATTTCAGATGAGTTTAGTCCTGTCTCTGCCATTTACTGATAATATCATCTCAGGCAGGTTATAAAACCTTGCTACACCTCAATTTTCTCCTCTATAAAGTGGGGATAATCATTACGATGCATCGGGAGATGAGAGACTGAGTGTTATTTGTGCACTCTTGTATTTCTTGTGCCGAAAAAAGAGGAAAAACAGGCTAAAACTACGTGTTGTATGAATGACAAATTCTGATAAGGATTAACTTTCAGAAGGGCAGTGAATCCCTTAGTGCACTACTCATCCATAGTAGTCACTTGGTTAATGTTGGATATGACAGTTATTACCTAAGTTAGACAATGAAAGACTGAAGGTATATCTTCATTCTTCACAGGATAGGCATTTTAGATTCCTGAAAGGAGCTACTTTCACTCACAGAGCAATTTCGGCAACCTTACACTGGCTGCCGACTATCTGGAATTATTACTACCTGCTGGGACAGCATAGAGCCGCGGGGCTAAATGTGATCATCCGGGGGTTCTTTTGGGGCCTCAATAAACATGGTTGTGATTCTCATCCACTCTTGTTATTATGTTCATCTGAGGTTGGAGCTTGGAGGGTGTGCAGAGATCACTGGGTTTAACTCTCTTCCTTTGGCAGATGAGGCAAGGTGTGCAGAGTTGCTAAGAACTTCACCATCCATCCCTGACACGTGCTCTGGAGCTTCCGGCACCTTCAATCCTACTCCAGCAGATGTGACTTATGTGCTATTTGTCAGATATACATCCCAAAGTTTGCTATGGGGCAGATTTAAGATCACAAGGTCCTAAGATGTCATAAAGAGAAAGAATATTAAACATGACTAGTCAAGAACCTTCCATTTCCATTGGTAATGGTGACAATAGGAGCTCCAGTGATGGTTCAGGGTTCCACACTGAACCCTATGCCTAGTCCCCGATGCCTGAGTCTATCTGGCAATCATCTGGATTTATAAAAGTTGCTGTACATAACCACTACTGATAGCTTACACTCAAGAGGGCCAGTATTGAGAGCACCAAAACATCAGAAAATCCACAGACTAAGAGGGCAGTGTATCTACATGGGAGGATACAGCAAGTACAACTTTGGAATACATAAACAAATTTCCATTGCAGTAATCCAGCTCAGGAATTATAGGGCTTTAACTGAGGTCTTTATGCTTGGCCTGTAACGGGATCAATAGGAGGGGAATCGAAGAAATAGAATCAATGAGATTGTATCATTTTCCTAGGGCTGCTGTAACAAAGTACCTCAAACTGGGTAGCTAAAATTATCAAAACTTATGCTGTCACAGTTATGGAGACCAGAAGTCCAAAGTCAAAGTGTCAGCAAGGCCATGCTCACTCTGAAGGCTCTCAGAGAAGAATCCTCCCCTGTCTCTTCCAATTGGTGGTGGTGGCTGGCAATCCTTGGTATTCCTGAGCATATGGCAGGGTCACTCCAATCCCTGCCTCTGTCATCACATGGTCTTCTTCCCTCCATGTGTTTCTGTGTTCTAAATATCTCTTATAAGGACACCAGTCATGGGATTAGAGCCCACCCTGATACAGGATAAACTCATCTTAATTTAACCAACCCTTTGGCAAAGACCTTATTTCCAAATAAGGCCATATTTTGAAGTTCCAAGTAGACATGAATAGAAGTGGTGGAGGAGTGAGGGGAAGAGACATTATTGACCTCAGAACAGGGATTTATTGACTATCTACTGGCATGCAGAGAATGAGGAAGATATAATCTGAATTGACTCCTGGTGTGAAAAATAGGTCGGCTGGAGAAGACATGAGGATTGAAGATACTTCTATTAAATTAGTTTATTTTGAGCTGGAAGCAGCTATGGGCCATCCAATAGTCAGTCAAAATCAGGCCCAGGGAGGAGTTCAGGGGTGCAGACTAGCCTTGGGCTGGTGAAAGATGTGCCTCCTAGGTCTCAGGAAAGAAGGAAAGCATGGGCTCATATAACCATCCCATTTCTAGTCTAGAGATCTTGATTCATAGTCATTTGAATGATTGAGAGTGTTTTCTTACTTTAGCTTTAAAAAAAAAAAATATATATATATATATATATAGCAGAAAACACTGCCTCTTTGTGGTGTCATCCCCAACCTGTAGTGCACTGAGGAAGACAGGTACCAGGAGGTAGTTTGCAATCTTCCATTCCTCTCCTACCACCTGAAACTCATTCTCATGGGGAGCTTGGGCCACACAAGGTATTTACAAGTGCTGAGCAAGCCCACAGCCAGAGTGAAGATTTAACAAGAGACAGTCTGTACAACCTAGGTTCTAAGTAGTTCAAATAGTTAAAATGAAAGTTTGCACAGAGGAAACATTGAAAACACATGAAAGATTAAAAAGGCTATTTTGGAAGATGGAAAGCAGATAAAAGAGTGATAACCAATTCAGCAGAGTAGAGAAAATAAAAGGCTGGATGCCTGGGGAGAAGGAAACCATCAGTAAACAAGCTACAAGTACAACAGAAAATGTAGACACCAAGCAAGGGAAGGAGGAAGTGAGGCCTGAGGCTGGAAAGAGCCGGTGGAACAGAAGCCTATGTAAGGAGTGGTTAGACCCCCAGACCCTCTCTCCAATGCCATTTTTCTAGGCAACTTTTGTTCCTTTTCCCTCCTCCCTAGCAGAAGACAAGACATGTACTCTTTGAAAAGTTAGGCTGGAGGGATGTCTGGGTAGCTCAGCAGTTGAGCATTTACCTTCAGCTCAGGGCATGATCCTGGAGACCCAGGATCAAGTCTCACATTGGGCTCCCTGCCTGGAGCCTGCTTCTCCCTCTGCCATGTCTCTGCCTCTCTCTGTGTGTGCCTTCTCATGAATAAATAAATAAAATATTTTTTAAAAGTTTTAAAAAAGAAGTTAGGCTGGGGCTAGAGGTCTTCTGGACTAAAGATGTTAGATACAGAGACAATTGAGAAGTAATTTTACTGGACTGAAAATGAGATACTTGCATGAAATTCATTGTACTGGATGGTGAGGCTCCCAGCTTTATGTGTCCTCAGAACCCATGATCATCCAGGTTTATACTGGCAGTCTGAATAGCAGAAAATTCTTCTTCGGGGAAAGTAACTAGCCCTGGAGAAATTCCTCAAGATAATGGCATTTGGCCATCCACAACAAAATAGTCAAGTCCTGTCTAATCACCCCATAGTGATGCCCACCAGATAACAACTTCACCCAAGTAGACACAGCTCTTAATATACTTTTTACAGGTATGTTCCTACATGTGACAGATAGCTAAAGATCACCAGCCACTGGAGGAAAAAATTTAACAATAAAGAGAATAAAAAGAAACAGATCAAGAAAAGAAACTGGAGAAAAGGAGACGAGATAGGAAGTAGGAGAAAATTCAAAATATATGTATATGCTCAGAGAGACAAAAACAATACTATATATATTACTGAAATAAAAATAGGCTGCTTTAGAAAAGAGAAATTTCAAGAATAAAAAATAGCTCTTAGGAATTAAAATTATTATATATTTTTAAAATTTATTAAATGTAAGTAAGATGAGTTGAAGCAATTCCTATAAAGTAAAACTGAAAGAAAAAGTGAAAGGAAATAGGACAAAAATATATAAAACAATTAGACAATCAGAGAGGTCTATACAAGAAATTTAAAAATGAAAAATATAAATTATTAAAAATTAATTAATTAAAAAGAAAAAACCCAGAGAGGTCCAACATCTACATAATAGGAGAGCCAAAAGAGAGAGGCTGAAGAAAATGGTGGAAAATTGGCAAAGAAAAATACAAAAACATTTCTCACAATGGAAGGATGAGAATTTCCAGATTGAATGATTCCATCAAGTGTCTAGCACAAATAATTTAAAATTTTTTTAAAAGTACCTCATATCATCATGAGCTAAACCAAGATTCTAAAGGCTTCTAGAGATTATAATAATATAAAACCCCAAAATCATTATGAATCAAAATAATGTTATGCTTCTCAACAACAACACTGGAAGCATGTAGACAATGGAGCAATTTCTTCAAACTCTGAAGAAAAAATACTTTCAAATTGAAATTTCAGTTGAGGTAAAGCATCAGTCAGGGACAGATAAAATACAATTTCAGATTTGCAGTTCTCAAAAAGATTGTTTCCCACACAGATTTTTCTCAAAGACAAAGTTCAATGAGTTATACCAACACCAGAGAGTAAACTAAGAAAAAGATCCAAGAGGCAAAAGGTCAAGTTTGGATAAGAAGTAAGTAGAATTCTCCAAGCGCTGGAGGAGGGGAGTCCAGTATGGCAGCAGTGCTTCACACCTGCAGGACCAAGATGCCACTGAGCTCCAAGATGATAAATTCCAGAACTGATGCATCCAAGAAAAATATGCAACTCACATCTTTAATTATAGAAAGGAGTTTTATTGACTGGAAAAAGTGGAGGGGAGTCAGTGATGGGGAAATAGTGAAGAAAGTCAATACTGAAAACAAATGTACAAGAAAGGAATCATAATCATCTGTGAACAAGTTATAGTAACATAAACATTGAATGTTCAAAAATCACGATATAAACTTAGTAAAAGTCTAGGAAGGAGTACCTGGGTGGCTTAGTAGCTGAGCATCTGCCTTCAACTCAGGTGATGATCCCAGGGTCCTGGGGTCAAGTTCCGCATCAGGCTCCCTGCAGGGAGCCTGCTTCTCCCTCTGCCTGTCTCTGCCTCTCTCTGTGTGTCTCTCATGAATAAATAAATAATTTTTTTTAAGTCTGGGAAGAAGGGGAAATGGAGAAGGTCAGGAAGATGTCTAAAAGACCTGAATGTTTATCTCTTGTTTTTTAAAAAGGAATCCATATACAGTGGATTTTAAATTTTTTAAAATTATATATAATATTATTTAGAATGTGGAGGTAAATACTGAAAGCAGTATCAAAAATAGCAGAAGTAGAGGCTAGACTCCTGGGGAAGGAGAAGGTCAGGTGGATGCTTGCTTTTACATTTTAAATCTTTTAGTGATATTTGACTTTCAAAACCACGTACAGTTGTTATTTTTAAAAATTTAAATTAAAAAAAAGGGAGAAAATTCCATCTTCAGGCCCAAGAAGGGAAGAGAAGTTAACTGTAGATTCAGAGGAGCAAATCCTTAAGGCATGTCTAATGTGCACCTGCCTACTCTGTGGGTATCAGGATAGGTGCTCGAGGCATGGATTTCTCATCTGAGGTTTGACATGAGGTTGTGGGTACTGACCCCTGAGAGGTGAGTGATCCCATGATTTCCGCCTGCCACAGTTTCTGAGGATGGCTCATCTGTATCTGACTCGTTTTGATGTAACTTCACACAGCCATGCCGTGAGTTCATAGCAAGTAGTTTGAAGGGAAAGAGATGATGTTTTCATGACTTCATGTTAGTGCCTAAACCAAATGCGGTTTGCTTGGAGACAATTAGGCTCACCTTAGCTTTGTAAAAAGATTGCCTTCAAGAAGGAAAAACTCAAGATAAATAGAAATTTAGGAGGAATAGGGGTAGCATTTACTGCCTATAAATTACAGAAAAGGGGGGGCATATCTCCATAAAGCCAAGATCATAAAGCCAAGATCATGTTTTGAAGAGTAAGGTTAAGTATCCTCTATCTGTCACCTACACTGGATGTATGCCAAGGACTGCCAGGCACTTTTTACTCATTATCTCACCTATCACAACAATCCAGGGAGATTCATGTTTTCATTACTGTTTTGTAGATGAGAAAAGTAAGGCTCAGAAATTAAGTGGAGAACTAAAGCAAGCACATACTCTTAGGCTTCACTCCAGAATTAGTAAAGTTAAGTCTCCAGCTACAGGATGCAGGAATTTGCGATTTTACAAAGCTCCCTAGGTTAATCTGGAGGTGTGGCCAGCCTTGAAACCACAGCTTAGGCCACATTATTAAACTAGGTATAAATTAATTATTGAGATCAGCCAACTGAAAGCACCATTCTACAATGCAAATCATTCCGTTTTTCTTGGATATGTTCTTTTTAACTGTGCTTTTATGTGTAGTATTGGTTTTATCTTTAAAAATAAAAAATCTTATAAAGGAACATTCAGATAACAGGAAAGAGCCTTTGAGAATTAAAATTGTGATATTATATAAATGAAACAGGCTTGTCTATAAAAAATATCTTAACTGTTTTTCCTGAGACTAAAATGAGAAATTGCCCGCAAGGAAGCTGGCACATGGAAGCCCAGTAAGTGGTTGGGAAGCAGTATGGTATCTTGGAAAGAGTGTGGGCTTTGAAATCCGACAGACCTCAATTCAAATTCTGCTTCTACAACTTAGGCAATCGTGACTGTTGGGGATATTATCTGCCTTGCAAGATGTGTTCTGAGAATTGAAATGAAAAATATATCCATAGCCCCTCGTACAGTCTTTGGAGCCTAACTGTGCTCAAAATCATGTTAACTTCCTCTCTTGTAACCTCAACAATCTACTATATTGTGTTCATTCCTCTCTTCTCTTTACTTAGACCATCTTCCCATTGAGCAAAGTACCATCCTCCCTTCTGTGAATACGTCCTTTACTAATATGTTTGGTAAGATAAAACTTTTGTTTTCCAATCTCACAGCCTTTCTATCCTGAGGAGGAAAAAGAGTGTTTCTTTAAAAGTCTCCATATTTCCAGGGGATCCCTGGGTGGCCTGGTGGTTTGGCGCCTGCCTTTGGCCCTGGAGTCCCAGGATCGAGTCCCGCGTCGGGCTCCCACATGGGGCCTGCTTCTCCCTCTGCCTGTGTCTCTGCCTCTCTCTCTCTCTCTCTCTCTCTCTCTCTGTCTCTCTCTCTGTCTATCATGAATAAAAAAAAAAGTCTCCATATTTCCTATAGATTCTTTACATAGATTAAATCCCTTTGGGTTGTTTTCCCTCTAATGAAAAGTATGTGGTTTGACTTTCCTAAAATAAGGTATCTTTTTTTTTTTTTTGAGATTTTCTTTATTTATTCATGAGAGACCTACAGAGAGAGAGGCAGAGACATAGGCAGAGGGAGAAGCAGGCTTTCCTCAGGAAGCCCGATGTGGAACTCAATCCCAGGACCCGAGATCACAGACTGAGCCAAAGTCAGACGCTCAACCACTGAGTCACCCAGATGTCCCTAAAATAAGGTATCTATGAGACAATTTGCTTTAGTCCTTTTTTGACTGTACTATCAAACTGAATCTTATGATAATTATTACATAGTTCATGCATGAATATATGCCACACTGATTACCTTCCATTACTAAATTCAATGGTGATATTATGTTCTGAATTTGCCAAGTTAATATTGGGTAATTTGAATTTGATATTACACCTTTATATGATTTTTCATCTAAATCATTCATCTGCTTTTTGTGTCAAGAAACTGTACTGTATTTATAATATATTAATTCATTCATGTTAAAGCCTTTTTAAAAAGTTTTATTTTTTTTTTTGTCTTTTTTATTGGAGTTCGATTTACCAACATATAGTATAACACCCAGTGATCATCCTATCAAGTGCCCCCCTCAGTGCCCGTCACCCAGTCACCCCATCTACCCACCCAACTCCCCTTCCACTACCCCCTTGTTAATTTCCCAGAGTTAGGAGTCTCTCATATTCTGTCTCCCTTACTGATATTTCCCACTCATTTTCTCTCCTTTCCCCTTTAGTCCCTTTCTCTATTTTTTATATTCCCCAAATGAATGAGACCATATAATGTTTGTCCTTCTTGGATTGACTTACTTCACTCAGCATAATATCCTCCAGTTCTATCCACATTGAAGCAAATGGTGGGTATTCGTAATTTCTAATAACTGAGTAATATTCCATTGTATACATAGACCACATATTCTTTATCCATTCATCTTTTGATGGACACCAAGGCTCCTTCTACAGTGTGGCTATTGTGGATATTGCTGCTTTAAACATTGGGGTGCAGGTGTTCCGGCATTTCACTGCATCTCTGTCTTTGGGGTAAATCTCCAGTGGTGCAATTGCTGGGTCATAGGGTAGCTCTATTTTTAACTCTTTGAGGAACCTCCACACAGTTTTACAGAGTGGCTGTACCAGTTCATATTCCCACTAACAGTGCAAGAGGGTTCCCCTTTCTCCACAACCTCTCAAACATTTGTTCCTTCCTGTCTTGTTAATTTTCACCATTCTCACTGATGTGAGGTGGTATCTCATTGTGGTTTTGATTTGTATTTCCCTGATGGCAAGTGATGTGGAGCATTTTCTCATGTGCTTGTTGGCCATGTGTATGTATTCTTTGGTGAAATTTCTGTTCATGTCTTATGCCCATTTCAGGATTGGATTGTTTGTTTCTTTGCTGTTGAGTTTAATAAGTTCTTTATAGATCTTGGATACTAGCCCTTTATCTGATATGTCATTTGTAAATATCTTCTCCCATTCTGTAGGTTGTATTTTAGGTTGTTGACTGTTTCTTTGCTGTGCAGAAGCTTTTTATCTTGATTAAGTCTCAATAGTTCATTTTTGCTTTTGTTTCCCTTGCCTTCATAGATGTATCTTGCAGGAAGTTGCTGTGGCCAAGTTCAAAAAGGGTGTTGCCTGAGTTCTTCTCTAGGATTTTGATGGATCCTTGTCTCACATTTAGATCTTTCATCCATTTTGAGTTTATCTTTGTGTATGGTGTAAGAGAATGGTCTAGTTTCATTTTTCTGCATGTGGCTATCCAATTTTCCCAGCACCATTTATTGAAGAGACTGTCATTTTTCCAGTGGTAGTCTTTCCTGCTTTGTCGAATATTAGTTGACCACAGAGTTGAGAGCCCATTTCTGGGTTCTCTATTCTGTTCCATTGATCTATGTGTCTGTTTTTGTGCCAATACCACACTGTCTTGATGATCACAGCTTTGTACTACAACCTGAAATCTGGCATTGTGATGCCCCGTCTCTGGTTTTTTAATATTCCCCTGGCTATTCAGGGTAAAAATAAAGTCTTAAAGCAGTATAAAATTAGGTAATTAGTATGTGATATGTCTTAATTGAAATGAAAAATGATAAAATTACTATAAAATTGGAACTGTGTTGTAAAATCTGGGACATATGATCACAATAAATAGTTTCCTTCCATTGGTTACTAGGAAATAGTCGTCACAATGGTCTCACATGAGTTAAAGAAACCTACTAGAAGCAAAATTATAGAATAACTGCATTGTGAGGAGTAAATCCCTCAATTTGACAACTGGAAGATGTTAACAAAAAATATTTAGCATTGACGGCATAAGAATTTAAATTGGTGAATCCAATGCAGACTACTCGGTGTTCATAAGACCAACAAGAAGGACATCAGTATCTACTCATCACTTTTGTTGTTCATGTTGGTGCTGTATGTACCAAAAATTATCTACAAGACTATAAACAAGTAGATATAAATTACAAAATGGAAAGGCCTCTTGTGCTAATATATTTAAAGGACTAGTTTTATGGTCTGGCATCCAAGTCAATAAAGACTCTCATAGAAACTTAACTCACATCATCCAATATCTCAATTGACTGGTGTCCTCTCTGCCAAGATTTAACAACAGTTAAATCTTTGGAACAGTTAGCACATTTTCTCTTGTAATAAGGATATGTTAAATGCAGTTTCTTAAGCAAGACCATTCCTTATCAACCCACACAAGCAAATGATGCCCCTATAGCTGTTTATCCAGGAAAGCACCACCCCGTTGTTATCTTGGGGCTAATTACCACTATCAGGTGCTGTTTTCGTGCCTTACATTCAGTTCCATAGGGCAGAAGGAAGATGCTTACCTGCCAACCTCTGTGATGTAAATCCTTCCACCATTACCAATTTCAAGCTACCATATTGGTAGATTGACTTTTGCCCCTCAAAATCAGCACAAGATGATTCTAGTGTGTGACTTAAATGATTTACTTACCAGTGAGACAACCAGACAGGTAACTTTTATCAACCTCATGTTATAGATGAAGATGTGGAAGCTTGGAGAAGAGAGCTAAACTGTCTCTAAGATCCCACAGCTGATAAGAGGCCAAGTTGGGATTTGAGCGTGGGTCTGCCCCAACCCATAATCTATTCGTTCAACAAATAAATTTAAGAGCAAAGTACGATTTTATACAGAAAAAGACAAACAAAAATCTTTTAAATCTGCCCATGCTCCTAAACATCTCCTTCTTCTCCCTACAAGAACAGATCACCCCAGGAATGTGCGACAAGACAAGCCAAGAGACCCTCCAAAAGACAATGGTCCTACATTCAACTGCCATCAGGCAAAGTTTGTTCTACTTTTTCCTCTCTGTGGTTCCTCTGTTTCGTGGTACCTCTTCAGCACAGCAAAGGTCATGAGAAACTGTTTATAAGAAAGTATGAGGCACCCTTGAGCTGCTCAGGACACACCGACCAGAAAGTTATGGCTAAACCATCATGTCTTAACTAGCAGATTCTCCACAATTTCCACATACTTGTCTCTCAGGCCAATCAGGACACCATCTGAGTGTGATATTTCTGGGTCATCCTTCTTGGCACTTGGGGTGAGCGTCCCTTGCTATCTCGACAGGCACCTGAGCACTGATGTGGGGATTCCAGTCCTTGCTTGGATTACTCTCATTACTTATTTCAAGAGTATCATCACCAACCCTGAGTTTATCTACTTAAACAGATTACTCTCAGGGCCTATTCCTTGCTCTCAAGCCCTTTGTAGGGAATTCTCTCTAGCTTCCATCAAATTGTCTTGTGCTATCCAGTTCCTCTAGGCATTTATTAAATAGTCTTGTCACATCAAGGAGCTGGCTGCACTTCTAGCCTCAGGAAAAAATATTAACAAGTGTAAAAAAAAATCCACATGGTTTGTGGATTGCTGAACTATGGACTTCATGGAAGAAACATGAGACTTAAACTCATATTTACTCAATTTCCTCATCTGTGAAATGGAAGCTTTTAAAACATGGACCTTTCAAGATTGTTAGCTGTCTCACAAAATGCTTATTTTCTTAAGATTTTGTTTATTTATTCATGAGAGATACAGAGGGAGAGAGAGAGAGAGAGGCGGGGACATAGACAGAGAGAGAAGCAAGCTCCATGTAGGGAGCCTGACGTGGGACTCAATCCCGGGACTCCAGGATCATGCCCTGGGCCGAAAGCAGGCGCTAAACCATGGAATCACCTAGGGATCCCCAACAAAATGCTTATTTTAAAGTAGTGTAGTATCATTATTTACATTTTATAATACAGCCTAATAAGGAATAAGCTGTGATGATCCAAAGTTGACTGAGCCATGCTCCCTGCCTCTGCAGGACTTACTCTCTAGTGGCGCTGGTGGTGTGCACAGAAAACTCTTACTCTGCAGTTAGAAAAACAGCTATGGTGTTATAGGCACCAGGGCATTGAAACCAAACCAGTGGTTGCGGAGGTTCCCCTGCTCTGAGTTTTGAAGGAAGGGTGAGCCTCAGGATTCTCAATGTGGGGCGATCATCATAATCACTGTGGAGCCTTGTCAAACCACATGTGCTAAAATGTGACCCAAATATTTTGGTTTGAAAGATCTTGGGTAAGGCTGAATATTTGAATATTAATCATCCCCACAGGTGATTTTATATGAGGGTAACAATGACCTATATGTCCTTTATCAGAAAATTAGAAACCACATTTATTATATCCATCAGAAGAATTGCAGCGAGTCCTTGGTATTTGTCAGTATTTGCTGACATCTACACACAAGGAATGATGCTGCCACTATTGACTCAGGCCAGATTTCTACTCAATGTCTTCATTTATAGTTTTAGAGCTCCCTTCAAAATTAGTCAAGCTCAATTTTTTATTACCTTAGCACTGTTTAATCATGTCCTATTTTTCCATATATCATAAACTCAAGCACACAATTTAGGCAGGTCACATAGTCCTGGGCACTGAAAATTTAGAAATACTCTAAGTTTCCCTCTTTGTCAGTGTAGATAGTATAAGCCATAGAAAATTGTTCCAGTCAAAATATCATCTAATAAACAACTCACTGGAGACTGTGAAAGCTCCCCACAGAATTCCATCATAACAATGGCCATAAAGATAACATTGCATCCCCAGATCCTGCTATGTGTTTATTCAGCCAACAAAATACTGAATGTTATCTGAAATGGCAGCATCTGGCAACTCCTATATATTGATGTATCTCCCCTCATTTAGTCTGTGACAGTTTGAGAAATGGAATAAAATGCTAGATACTAGAGGTACCAAAAAGGGACCTATTGCCTTCATAGAATCTCAGAAATCCTGTTCCTCTCATTCTACCAATGAGGAAACTGAAAGGAAGGGAGGGAATTGAGTTATCTGACACACGTCGAGTAGGGCAAAGCCAACACCAGGCTTCACTCTTTCTGTCCAAAACCCTTCCACTAGCCCAGAGAACCGTGGTGGATAATTCAGTCACATTTTTATGATGAAATACACTGTGATTTCCTTATGCATGATTATAGTTTCTGGCCAGAAATAAATCACTTTTGTTCAAAAAAATTACAGAAAAAAAGTAACTCATATAACCTATGTAAACAGTTATATATGCCCTGGTTTCTACATAAGCAATTATCTGGAGATAAATAGAAATTATTTTTATTTAAATTCAAAGTCAAGTGAAAATTTAAAAGCTACTACAGACTATTGTCAATACTTTGAGATTATAAGGAATTACTTCCACCCCTGAGTTCAGATCTGAAGAAAGAAAGAAAGAAAGAAAGAAAGAAAGAAAGAAAGAAAGAAAGAAAGAAAGAAAACAATTCCCTCCCTATGAGCTTTAAACTAAAAATATCAACATGGAATAAACCAGAACAAAGCAATGGAAAAAATACTGGCAAAGAAGACAAAGAAGAGGGCAAAGTCAAGATGAAGGGGAATGAGGAGACAGGGAAAGGGGAAAGAGAGAGGAAAGGAGAAGAGAGGAAAGAAGGAAGGAAGGAAGGAAGGAAGGAAGGAAGGAAGGAAGGAAGGAAGGAAGGAAGGAAGGGAGGAGGGGGACAGAGAGGGAAGGAAAGAAGGAGAGAAAGGTCAACTAGATCTGCAAAATCGTGCCCCTGTGTCATGGAATATATTAAAATATCTGAAGCTGTAAACACATAAACATGTAAACTGACAGTAAATATCATGAGGCTCAATCCCTATAGCAACACTTTCCCTGATGCCGTGTTTTCTTAGAATAATGCCGTTGAACATGTGATTCGTTCCCCTGGCTGACTTTTGCTCTGAAGCCGTGTTCACCAAGCTGTTCTCTGGTTATCAGAGTGTGCCTTGCCATGAATGTGCCCGGGAGGGAGGGCAGACTGGTCATTGAGCTCAGGTATTCTGAAAGCTGTAATGGAAAAACTGTTTAATATTTTTTATTATGAGATGCTAAAATTATTAAAAATGTATAGATAACAGCATTACAAACTCATATACTCAACACTTAACTTTCTCAAATCACCGTGTTGGTGTTACCTTCAGATTTCTTTTTAGATAATAAGATATTACAGTTGGAGTTAATTCTTTGTCTTCCACCAAGAAATCTCTTTCTCTTTCTCTGAAAGTCATACTTATTCTGACTTTGACGTTTGTTATTCCCTACCTACACGTGGATGGTGTCGATCCATAAAACCTTATTTTAAGCTTTATAGACATAGTGTTATATGGCACGCATTCTAGTACAAATAGCTTTTTTCTACCAATATAGTTTTTGATATTTCTCCATGTTAATACACATAGCTCTAAAATTCATGTATAAGGGCACCTGGGTTGGTCAGTGGTTAAGTGTCTCCCTTCGGCTCAGGTCATGATCTCAGGATCCTGAGATCAAGTCCTGCATCGGGCTCCCTGTGTGGAACCTACTTTTCCCTTTTCCTAGGTCTCTGCCTCTGTCTGTGTCTCTCAGGAATAAATAAATAAAATCTTTAAAAAATAAAAAAAAGTAAAAATAAAATAAAATTCATGTATAAAGGCATCTACGTTTATTGTCTATTGAGCATGTTTTATGTCTTTGTTAGTGTGTTAGCTATAACCTTTGGTTTTGTTACCTATTTGCTGCTCTAGTGTGGGCATCTGCATGTAATTATATTCTGTCTTTTTTTTTAAGATTTTATTTATTTATTCATGACAGAATGACAAAGAGAGAGAGAGAGAGAGAGAGAGGCAGAGGGAGAGAAGCAGGCTCCATGCCTCCATGCAGGGGGCCCAACCTGGGACTCGACCCCCGGTCTCCAGGGTCACACCCGGGGCCAAAGGTGGCGCCAAACTGCTGGGCCACCGGGGCTGCCCCATAGTCTGTCTTTAAGTGCTGTTATATCATTTCATGTTTAGCATAAGAGCTTTACAAATAGTACCCTTACCTTTCTCCCCTCCCAATCTTTGTTCTATTTTTTTGTATATATTACTTACGCACATTTTATAAACCCAGTTTACCATTTCATGAAAGTCAGTCATGTGCATCCATTCTCAAATCCATCTTCAGTTTGATCACTTATGATCAGCTGAGCAGGAACATGTGCACTGTGGAAATAGGCAACTGGTACACATGAAAGTTTTCTGTTTTTGTTTTTTTGAAGACTGAGCATTTACCAGCACATCGTTTTATAAAACTAAGTACATATTGTTACCATGTTTGCTTTAAGCATTTAATTATCTGTTAAAGAAACAATTTCCAGTTTTATTGAGATATAATTGACATACAGTACTATGTAAATTTAAAGTGTACAGCATAATTGACTTATACATATTGTAAAATGATTACCACAATAAGTTTAGTTAATATTCAGTATTAAAAAGAGATTTTTTAGGGGCACCTGACTGGCTCAGTCACTAGAGCATGTGACTCCTGATTTTGAGGTTGTGAGTTCGAGCCCCAAGTTAGGTGTGAAGATTACTTAAAAATAAAATTTTGAAAAAACAGATTTTTTTCATAGCAATTAAAAGAAACGTGTTTTATATTCACCCAAATGTTTACCATTTCTGGTGGTCTTTCTTTCTGTAGATCTTTGTGTAGATTTCCATAAGCTAACATTTTCCCTTTGCTTAAAGATATTTCTTAAAGTTTTTTATAATATAAGCCTGATGCTCATTAATTCTTTCAGTTTTTGACTAACTACAAAAGTCTTTCTTGTGCCTTTATTTTTGGAACAACATGCAAGATTTACAGAGGTTTTTCTCTCCTTTTGGTAATTTAAATATACTCTTACCGTCTTCTGTCTTGCGCTGTTTCTGACAAGAAATCTCTTGTCATTCTCTCCATATTCCTCTTACATAATGTATCTTTTGTTTTCCTCTGGCTGCTTTTAAGATTTTCTCCTTATTATTGGTTTTGAGCAATTTGATTAAAATGTCTCACTTTTTTTTCTTTTGGAATTTGTTGAGATTCTTGGATACATGGGTTGACAGGTTTATTTAAATTTTAAAGTTCTCAGCCCATATTTCTTCAAGTATTTCCTGCCCTCCCCCCAAGCCTCATCTGTGGATACCAATCAAACTGCACCTAATTGGGCCACTTCAAATTGTCTCTCAGCTGACTGATGCTCATTTATTTTTTCCTTTTTCTGTTTCATCTTGGATACCTTCTATTGCTATGTCTTCAAATTCACCAATCTTTTTTTCTGTGGTGTCTACTCTGAAGTTAATTCTTCCCAAAGTAGTTCCATCCCCATTATTGTTTCAACTCCATCAAAAAGCTCAAGTTGAGTCTTCTTCTATCTTCTATATCTCTGCTTAACATTCTTCATCTTTCCTGAGTCTAATTAAATGCATATAATATAGTTATAATAATCATTTTATTTTCCTTGTCTCCTCATTCTAGCCTATTAACTGATTTTTCTCCCCATGTGTGTTGTATTTTCCTTATTCTTTGCATATTTGGAACTTCTTTACTGGATACCAGAAGACTGAATTTTACTTTATTGGGTGCTTATATATATTTTTTGTATACCTATAAATATCTTGACCTTTATACAAAGATACAAACTACTCAAAAATAGTTTGATCCTTTTAAGACTTGCTTTTAAGCTCTGTTAGGCAGGAACAGAGCAGTCTTCAGCCAGCTTTTCTGAGTACTCTATGTGCTCTGTGAATCCAAGCCTTTTTTCAGTCTTGCCTGGGTAAATGTCACTGCTCTGGATGCTGTGTGAGCCTGGGGATTGTTCCTTATCCTCCTTTCAGGTGATTCTGACTTCAGGCTGGGACAGTTTCCTCACATGTGTACTGATCAGCCTTAGCATACGACTGAGAAGGAGCTTCTGTTCATCTCTGCAGGTCTTTCTGTGGGCAACTTTCTGCTCCCAGCACTCTACCTGTGAACCCTCAGTTGCCTTGGTTGACCTGGGCTCCTAACTCCATCCCCTCAATGCAGGGAGTCCTTCCTACTCCACATGGCTTCTTCTCCCTGTGCAGTGGCCTGGAAGTTCCCTCTGTGGTGAGCTGGGCACATTCAAAGGACTACTGTGTTTGTTGCTCTTCCTTCAGGGATTACTAGTTTGTGCTCTCTGATATCCAATATCTGAAAAAGTATTGTTTCATTTATTTTCTATTGTTTTTATTTTCAATCTGGTCCCTGTCACTCCATCTTGGCCAAATGTGGAAGTATCTATGTTACCTTTGGACATTTTCATTCTTTATTTTAAGCTGGACTTCAAATTTTATACCTGGCCTCATGGCTTGGTGAGTGTGACTCTGCCCCTGAAATATGAACTACTGTTTGTGTACCAGCATATCAGGTTTCTGAGCCTCTCTGCCCAGGGTCTGTCCCAAGCCACACCAGCATTAGGGTGACATGCAAAGGTCTTAGGGAGAGACAAACCCTTTGAGTGATATGATAATGACTGAGCTCAAGTCTGAATCCTTTCTCAAATTTCTTCACAGGATGAATTACTCATGTACATGATTTAAAAATAAAATAGCTACATGAACATATGTAGCTTACAGACTGTTGTGTGTAACCAAATCCTGTGATTTAAAATGCTAAAAATATGTGCTTACTCATCATAATTTTCAGATAGAAAATGTATCTATCCATATCTTAGTAGTGCCATTAAAAATAACTCTATATACTGAAAACAATATTCCATGCTGTTATTAATAAAAAGTAAAATATTTTATTGTCTAGGAGGTGTGTACTTGTGCTCAAAATTACTCTTTATTTATAATCAGTCTATATTCCAGTCCTCAAATGACAACTACAGACTTTTGAAAAGGTAACTATATTGAGAGCTTTACATCACGTCCATACATTCTGGTCTTTAGTTGCTATCATCCTACTCAGGAACTTCTCCTTAGGTAACTAACTACCTGTATAGGTCACCAAGGTGCAGAGTTCATCTGAGAGGAGATGGAGTATTCAAAAACAAACCTATCTGACCTCGTGAAAACTTGCCAAAAGTCCCAACTTGATTTAATCAGCTTGAGGGGGACACCTGGGTGGCTCTGTGGTTTAGTGCCTGCCTTTGGCCCAGGCTGTGATCCTGGAGTCCTGGGATCGAGTCCCACGTCGAGCTCCCTGCATGGAGCCTGCTTCTCCCTCTGCCTATGTCTCTGCCTCTCTCTCTCTGAGTCAGTCCTCAGATTAATTAGGAAAAATAGTAATGTCCCTTATGTCCATGTTCCTTCTCTCAGGATATTACTTTTCAATCCTTTTACTAAATGTTTTGATACTCACTTCAGTATGTCTAAACTACGTTTATATTCTTATGTCTTCATGATATATTTTAGGCAATGTCAGTGACTTTTTGTCATAAAATATGGATGGATAACTCTCTTTTCCTAGGGCCCTTGCACTTACAGCATGCACGACTCTAGAAAAGCCCCATTCTCACTGCACTCTCAGTGAAAGGATCCTCCTGGTCAATCTGGGGAATCCTCCTACCACATAAATGGTCCCACCAGGACTTACATGACCCAATGACCCTGCTTGATCCCCTCCTCACCTCTCTCCCCTTTCATTCCCATCCTCCCAATGTAGACATATTAATTTTGGTTAGATCATTATTAAGTAGTATATCAATTAACATTTACATAAGCATTAGCCATACAGTACATGGCTTTTTGTGCAATTTTTAAAATTTTACCTATATTAATACTTTTCTTGCTTTTGTTATTTGCCTACTTTTTCATGTACTTGTCAACATTTCAACCCCAGACATACCACCTTATCAAAATCTGTTTCTAATATACCCAGATGTACCAGGTCTTCTATCGATTTCATCTTGAAATGTTCTCTCCCTCTCACGCTCCAGTTTGGACCTCACGCCAGCTACACAGATGTCGTTTGAGATCACCCATGCCTTCATCCCAGGGACGCGCTTTGCCTTTGTTTCATTTATCTCTTAATTCTGCTCGCCTCTTGGTTTTTCTGTCTCACTATGATGGGGAAGATCCTCCCATGATCTCTCAAGATGGGTTGTGTGGAAGATAAACCTTCTGGAAGTTTAATGCCTGAAAATGTCTTTCTTCTGTACTCACACTTGATTAAGAGTTGATCTAAGCACAATATTCTAAGTTAGAAAGCGTTTGCTATTGTCTTTAAACCTCTGATGTAGGTCGTAAATCCAAAGTTCTATTCCTGATCATGTGGATGACACATTTATTTCTGTCTCAGAGGCTGAAAGAATCTTCTCTTTGTCCCATGTTCCAAAGTATCATGATGGTGCTCAGCATGTATCTATTTTCATACACTGTGCTAAGCCCTTTAATTGGCCTTGCAATATAGAAATTCCTCACTTTAGGTTCTGGGATGTCTTATTTTCTTGATTTACTTCAGTGATGATTTCTGTGCTCCATTCTCTCTGTCCTTTCTCCCAGAACCTCTATTATTAGGATATTTCTTTTCCCAGATTGATCTAATTATTTTGTGGGTTTTTTTTTTTTCCTCTTACTTCCATCACTTTTTGTTGTAGTTTCTGGTATTTCCTCTAGTTTATCTTCCATCCTCTCCATTAACTTTTTATTGTTACTATCATGTTTTAATTTCCAGGAGAACTTGTAATTCCCTCAGATTACCTCTTGTACAGCACAGCACATTCTTCTTCCTGGGTAGGTGTAATTTTTTTCATCACACTGAGGATATTAATGAAGGTTGTCTGAAGTTTTTTTGAAAGCATTTTCTTCCTCAGAATTTATGTGTGCTTAAATTGTGTGTTTGCTTGTTTACCTTGGTCTCTCCCTTTCACGTGACAAGCGTTCTTAAGATGTCTAGTGATCCTTAACTGTCTGTTTATATTTAACAGTGAGCTCTCAAAACTGAGGGGTAGCCCTGAGGGTTTACATGGTTAGACTTGTTCATGGAAGAAACTTTGCCGTCAGTATTTTTCAATCTTTTCTTATGGGAAGATCAGATTCTCCACTGAAGAATTTTCTGTACTGGAGGTTATCATTCTAGAAGCCAACTGGGTAGAAAGGCCTGCAGCTCTGCACATGGAATGGGATCACTCATATTTAACATGCTGTTTTGAACAGCATCAAAACCCTCTCCTGTAACACCTTCCTGGGAGCCCAAATATTATGTTTATATTTTATTTTATATTATATATGGTATATATAATAAAATTTTATAATATATATTGTATATATAATAAAAATAAAAATATTATATTTATATTTTATTTTATATTATATATGGTATATATAATAAAATAAATAAAATATTTAACAAAAAATAAAACATTTTTAATAAATAAAAAATATATTTACCATATATAATTTATATTATATATGGTATATATAACAAAAAATATATACCATATATATTATATATGGTATTTAATAAAAATATAAAATAAAATGAATATATAATAATAATAATTGCATATATATAATGTTTATGTAATATACATACTATAACCTTTCAGAGAACATGCTTCCTCTCCCAAACTCCTCAGGGGTTGGGAGTCTAGGAATCCTATCACTTCTCAAATCAATCCTCCTGATTTTTCTCCTACCTTCCCTCTATTTTCAGAGGTCTCTGATGTCTCTAATCCCTAAGAATTTTTCCCTATTGATGGCTTAGGAATCAGTTTTTTCCATCTGTGCTTCCATTTAGCCATTTGTTTCCAGCTTCCAAGAATTATTACTTCCTCCCTCTTTCTTTATTTGTCCTTCTGGCTCTATGCTTTGTCATTTTAGTGGGGATTCAGGAAGGAGCAAAAGTAAATGTATGCATGCAGCCTATCATTTTTACCTTGATATCTGCATATTTTAAAGGTTTCTATGTTAAATTACACAAATCTTTTCTTTTTCCTTTTATCTTTGCTCTTTTAATGGTGACTGCAGTTCCCATTAACAGCAAGTGAAGTTTATTGCTCTCCTTTCAAATCAAGCCTGGTCCTATGACTTGTTTGGCTAGTAAATGCAGCAGATATGGCAACTCAGGCATTCCCAGACTAGGCCTTCACATGCCTTATATGGCTCCACCCACTGTCTCTGAAGCCAGTCCAGCCACATGCCAACAAGAAGCTCACCTGCTGGAAAATGAGAAGTCCCCAAAAGAAGATGAACCATTTCATCTGAAGCCATCCTAGACCAGCGCTCCAACTGATCTCAAAGCTGCAAGTGAGGAGTGACCCAGCTGGAACCAGAAAAACAGCCTTGCTGAGCTTTGCGTGAATTTCTAACCCACTGAATCATGAGCTAAACAGTTGTTTTAAGCCACTAAGTTTAAGGGTGGATTGTTACACAGCGAAGGCTCACCAGCCCAGTTTCTGAAGAATGAGATTTCAAAGATTCATGCAGCTCAACTTAAAAAAAAAATCTAAAAAGGTCCTCAGAGTCAGAAATGGAACAATCTATCAAAATAGTTCATTTAAACTTGTTGTTGATCATGCATTTGAACAACACCTGCATAAATAATAGATGTGCTGGTTTTGAACTTTATATTGTTCTTATTATAAAACTATGCTCCCCAAAAGATAGCAAATCAATTTCATAGTCGGTGCTCACGCAGCAGTAGACAATTTATCCTGACACTTGATACCTGCTGGCTACTGTTCCCAATTACGCCAGATGCTGAAGAGCACGTCTGTGGAAAGAACGAATCAACAGTGTGAGATCAGCCTCGTTAAGATTCCAGGAGTGTGTCGGCCTCAGTTCAGTGCACCACTGAATCCCTACCATAAGCAAAATAGTGACATCTTCTACTTTTGTGTCTGTTAACCTCTTACCAGAACTAAAGTACAAAATTAATTTACTATAAAGGGCTTTTGGAGATATGACTAGCTTTGCCCACAGCAAAAAAAAAAAAAAGAAAGAAAGAAAGAAAAAGAAAAGCAAAAGACTGGAGGAAGTGTGAATGAAGAAAACATCACAAAACAAAGCAAGCAAGGCGAGCGCGTATGATAAGACAATCACACCAGGCCTTAGGATGATGCAACAGGTCTACTGGTCCAACTTTCTCTAGAGCCAAGAGATTTGGGGATCAGGGAACAACTCACTCAGCTTTGTTCCAGAACAGACTCATGCAGCCTGCTAGCGAGACATAACCATTGTGGACACAATGGAGAGCCAAGCAGCAAGGCCGGTCATCTAATAGGGGAGAGCGTCAACTCTAGCTAGAGGAGAAAAGGAAAGAGGTGAAAAGAAAAATTGAGCCATGAAATTGCAACTTACTCATTTCCCAAAGCTTAGAAAATTTTAGTTATCTTGCGAGATAACTAGATTTTAAAAACTGATACCAAAATCTGATTATCTAATCCTTTACACATGGATTCTTTTAATTTTTAAGACACACGTAATTATATTCCCTAGTGAAGTTGGAAACAGTGCATTATTTAGATGTCATTAACAATTAATATCTGGATGTCTCTAAAAATACTGTGACAAGTGATCCTTCTATTTCCTGTTGTCCTTTAGGTAAGCCCATCACTGAGTTCCCATCAAACTGGCTTAAAGGTTTTGATGGGATCATCGATATAAATTATTGGTGGGGAGAGGAAGGAGATTTCACTGAAATACAAAAAGCAAAGAAGACATTAACTGCATGCTAGAAATCAGCAGAATGACCTCAAAAAATTAAAATACTCACAGCATCTACATCTTAGCTGGATCTGCTCCATAACTCTGATACTTTCAAATGTCAGAAATTAAGAAGTGCTAATAGCACATATTAAATAATGACTTGTGATGATATATTCTTAGCTATATGTGCATTTAGCACACTGTCGAGGAAAACGATTATTAAGTAACACTGTGCTGTGGATTTGAGTGGAAAGATGGACACATAAGTTTACAAACCAGTGAGGGATATGAATAAAGTGACAGAGGGCCATATGAGCAAAGAGGAAAGGCAGTTAGTGTGGCTCAACCGGGGCTGGAAGGATATGGAAGGTGATAGTGAATTTTTTTTGCAAATGTTTCGTTAATGGAAGGATATGGACACTGACATGCGAAGAATGAGTGAGAAGGAGCCAGGAAACAAGAGGCTTTCTAGGAGTAAAAGTGGTTCTAGTTATTTAAAGAATTAATGTTAACTAAGATAAAAAGACTTTGGAAGTAATCAAGAAATAAACCAGACAAATATTTATAAACAATGTTAAAGAATTTGAACTTAATCCTGATCACAACAAAGGAAATTCTCTTCTATCACTCATCTGCCTAGCGCCTACTACTACCTATTACCTATCCATCTACTTATCTATGAACGATCTATCTATTGATCATCTATTTATCCACCTGTCTATCCCTGTATCCATAAATTCTGAGAGAGCTTAGACATTGTCTTTTGGATTCACAATGATATCCGCACGAGTTAGAGCAGTGCCTGCCACACAAGTAAACTTTTGATAATGCTCAAAGAACTTTTGCAGAATGGGGGGGCTCTTGCATATTTAGCTGTGGAATGGTCCGACTAGATTTGTTTCAGAAAGACAGTGCAGCTGAGTGTGGGTAGCATGAGCAGAGACAGGGACACCAATCTGGAATCTCATCCACATGTAGATAAGGGATGACAAGGCATGTAGGCAGGACATGACAAATCCACAAGCATGGTGGAAGATGTTAGCACATCCTTTTCAATACCTAACAGGAAAAGCGGGCTGAGAAACCAGTACACTAATAGACCCAAACGCTACAATTAGCAAACTGACCTACTGGATATATATCCATTATTGGATTCAACAATAGCAGAATGCACATTCTTTTCAAGCATTAACAAAACTTTTGCAAAAAAAAAAAAATTCACTATAACCTACCTTATAAAGCAGATCCCAAAAATTCATAGTATTAAAATCATACAGACCTGCTCTCATGACAAGATAATTAAGTTAGAGGCCAGGAGCAAAAAGACAGTAAGAAAATCCCCTAACTTTCATAAATTTAGAAAAACCTCTAAATAACTCATTTGTTAACAAAATTAAAATGGAAATTAATAGATTCAACTGAATGATAATGAAAACATTATGTACCCAAACTTGAGAGATGCAAAGCTATGCAACCATAGAAAGAAACGAGTGACCATCAGGTACAGACATCAGAAGAAGGAGAAAGGCTGCAAAATGTCAAGGACGAAGCACTCATTTCAAGTTGCTCAGAGAAACACGAAACAGACACAAACCATGCAGAAGAAAGAAAATAACACAATAGGTGCTGTGACGATGAAGAGCCAGGGTTTCGGGTAATGTTCAATTTCTGGGCCTGGGTTCTGCTTAAAAATACACTCAACTTTGCGATAATTTATTTGGCTCCACGCTTCTGTTTCTTCTGTGCTTCTTCATACATAAGTTATGTTTTCACCATAAAAATGGTTTAAACATTAGTAACCACAAGGAAACAGAGATAGTGCTTATGTAAACCAGCATAGGGAAGAGAGAGCAGTAAGCAGAATTAATAGATGTTACAGAATTAAGATGGATTGGACTGCCAGAAGATGGAACCCCAGACTCTGGTGCTTTATTTTGGGAGGAGACTGGGGAGGAGTGGTTTGGGACCTAGTGGAATGGGAAATGTGCTGGCTTTTCTCCAGTGGAGACATCCACTCGGCAGTCAGGGGCCTGTGTCTTGCCCAAACAGAGCCGAGAGACTTCAGAGTCGGGAGCATCTTGTAAAGGGTCTTTGAGGCATGGGACTCAGGGAGACGAATGAACAGAAGGTAAGATGGGACCTGGAGGCCCACTTGCAGTCAGAAGAGAGGCAGAAAAAAAAATGAAGACTCCGAAAGTTCTTCCAGATGCGTAGGAAGAAAACCAGGAAGAGCCGACGTTAGGAAGTGACTCAAGAGTTAAAAATGATCAACAGAGTTTAATGCTGCAAAGATGAAAAAGGAAATCAGGATGGAGAAGCATCCTTTGCATGAGGAGGAAGGGGGCCTGGAGAGAGACATCTCTTCCATTGTTTGGAAATGAGAGAGCAGGGGGTGATGAGGGAGCAGGTAAGTTTGTCCATAACGTGGCAAGAAGGGGAGGTGATAAGTTCTTTATAGATCTTGGATACCAGCCCTTTATCTGATGTGTCATTTGCAGATATCTTCTCCCTAAAGGTTGCCTTTTAGTTTTGTTGGCAGTTTCCTTTGCTGTGCAGAAGCTTTTTATCTTGATGAAGTCCCAATAGTTCATTTTCACTTTTGTTTCCCTTGCCTTTCTTGCAATGATGTGCTATATGTTGGCAAATTGAATTTAAATTAAAAAAAAAAAAAGAAGGGGAGGTTGATTCTCATGGCGTCTGTTCTCTGTGAAGCAGGAGATAATGCTACTAAGGGTAAGGGGGCGGGAAGGGTGAAACACTGAAGGTTTAAGAGCATGAAGAAAATCACAGGAAAGGACAGATGAAACAGCTGGTGGAGAAAATGGGCTTCCCATGCACTAGGCTCTGGACCAACTGGTGCTTTGGGGTATTTCACTAAGGGAGTTCCATTTCAGAGACTGTTGTGTGAAGTTACTACATTTTTATCTTTAATTTTCTTAAGACATCATTTCTGAGTCCAAATTCCTTCTTTTCATGTGTCTGAATCAGATGCTTGTTTTCATCTTACGACAGAGTCTTTGATTGTGGATGCCACCCAGGACCGTGAGAATAATGGAATGTGCAAGACTTCTCACAGCAACATGGTGATGCTTATTTGTGTGGGGAGTGATGGTAGCAAAAATATAAGGATAAAAAACGTTGCATTGCAGCTGATATGCCATTCTTATGCACATAAAACAACTTTCCTGGAGAGCACCCAGGCTTGACAGCCAGTTATAAGACCTAGCTTCAAGTCCAATAGTGGTTGTATAAGAGCAGCTCCTACTCCCTAAAAGTGGAGAAATCCTATCTCTCTTTCAAAGTATGTGTGAAAAATAAACATAATATAAAGTCTTGGACAATGATCAGTATATGGCAATAGTGCACCCAGTGCTTAATAAATAGTCATTTATATCTTCATCATCACCGCCACCACTCCTGGGAACCAATTCCCATGCTGGAAATCTCTGTCTTAGTGCCAATTGTATCAATAACTAGCTGTGTGACTCCTGGGCCAATTCTGTGACCTCTTTGGGTCTTTTAAATTTATGCAGCACAAACAGAGCTGGTTTGAGTAGAAAAACTGTAAGGACTGCCAAGGATAGGAAATTTGGTACCGATTTCCAACCAGAATTCTGTAACATGTCATCATTTACTACTAGATTTGACACTTCAAATCTAAACATGGAATTTTAGCTACCAGCCAACATAAATTTCTCTTTAACACCATTTTCCAAACTTATAATATGATAATTTCTAGGTCAACCTCTGTCTTGTTTTGTTTTTAGTATCAATTTCTGTGACTCTTAAAAGCAGAAAAAAAAAATACCTCATAACAGTCTAGCTCTCTCATCAACACAGACATAAACGTGAGAAAAAAAATGCTTTCTTAAACCTGTAGTGCAAAGTGCACACTTTTACAGATTACTTTTGAGAAGTTGATGTATATTTAAACCGAAGAAATGGTCCTACCTATGAGGCACTTGTGTGTTTAGATCTGTTTAACAGGTTATCAGGGGAGGTGAGCAAACTGTTCAACATCAGGGTGATCACAATTAGCACCATATATCTGCTGCTGTCAAAGACTGGAATCTTCCAGAAGCCATGATGTCTTCACTGGAAATTTCAATGAAATAAAAATACCCAAATATGTCCTTATACATTCTAATATTATGAATGTCCATAATATATCACTTGGGGGAAAACATAAGTCGCAGAACCACATATATCCTATAATTCATACACACGTGCCCCTACATCACATACACACACACGGGCACACAAACACATGGCATATGTTTTAGTTTGTTCAAGCATATTCAGAAGCTTTCACCTTAATTACATATATTGCTATGTCTGAAATATGGAAAGAGAAGGGGACAAGAATTGAAAGGAACTGTCACTTTTTACTTCACAGGTTTTATATGTATAAATTTACACTTTAAAATGTACTGTTTTATAATTTTAATTAAGGTACAAATCTATATAAACAATTCCATGCCAACTTAAAGTGATTTATTAGAAAGATATAAAAAGAATAAACAGTTAATGAATTATTTTACTACTCTAAAAGGCATTCCCATTCATTAGGATTCTAAGAGTTGTCCAGTTGTATCAAAATTTATCTATTATTCATGTCATTACAAAATATGAGGCAGGGATCCCTGGGTGGCGCAGCGGTTTAGTGCCTGCCTTTGGCCCAGGGCGCGATCCTGGAGACCCGGGATCGAATCCCAAGTCGGGCTCCCAGTGCATGGAGCCTGCTTCTCCCTCTGCCTGTGTCTCTGCCCCTCTCTCTCTCCCTCTCTCTCTCTCTCTCTCTCTGTGTGTGCGTGTGTGTGTGTGTGTGTGACTATCATAAATAAATAAAAAATTAAAAAAAATATGAGGTGCTTTGCTAAGGACCTATATTCATGAAAACATTCAACCCTCATACTAAATCTGTGAGATTGGCATGATTAGCTCCATTTTCACAGGAGGAAACTAAAGCCCAGGGAGATTAAGTGTCTTGCCAAAGTCACGTCATTAGAAGAGAGTGCACTTGGGATCTGAATCGTGTTCTTAACCTTTCCGTCCCCCGGACCTACCTCTCTTGCTTCACACTTTACATTTGAGAAAGAAAATGTGTTTTACACCCGAAAATGTCAGAAAGTGTTGAGAGCTCAAAGAATGAAATGATATCACTGCGATCAATTATCCTACAGGGACGTTAAATGCTGATTAGCCACTCACTCTAACGCGTTATCACAAATTGTTACTTTATGCCAACAAGCACTTTATGCGCCTAAACCTTGCCAAAAGCAATCACTGGAGACAGCAGGATGGATGCAGAAAATGGAAAGAAGCATAAAGTCTTCATCTCCATAAAGCTAGTGGAGAAGACAAAGTGATTAACAGATTGTTGGACCAAAGTGTTTATATCAATCCCAATAGTTTAGATTGCAACCCCCAAGGACAAGAACCAGAGGTTTTATCATTACTGCTTATATGCTACAAGACCCCATGAAATGCTGTGTTCAATCATTCCATAACCAATGTTGTTGGAGCTACAATTTGAATGATGTAGTCTTCCGGGGAGGCACATGGTAGAAAATCCGATCCAAAATTACTTACACGTATGTATGTGGCTTAAACATATGCATGTATGTTTATACACATAAACAGATTTTCTGCATGTTTGTGAACATATACTTACATACTTTTTATGTAAGTGGAAAGCTCAGAGGAAGGTAAGTGTGGGTACAACTTGACCCAGAGCCTTGAATGTAGTAGCACTGTGACTCATTTTCACACTCTATGGGAACCTTTCTCTGATGGTAACTCCTCTGTGAAGAGGGGAAGCTTCTATGGCTTCTCACATCTTCTCAGGTTCATGTCCAGGGGTGAGAGCTGGGGACAGGGAGAGCCACTGTCTGTGTGATTGTGGGAACTCAAGTCCTGAGATTCACTATTATCGAGTCAGCTTAGATTATGTGCCCGCTGAGCCAATTAACATGGTAGAAAGACGTGCTCTGCGGGTCACCTGAACCTTATGGAAACAGAGTCAACTGAGTGCCCATGGATGAGGCGTGGGGAGCTGCTGACCCGCACATGGAAGTCAGGCCCTGGTGTCCAAAGACCATGGAAGGGATAGTCTGAGGACAAGCACAGACCCGGTGGGTCCCAAGCACAGATCACTTCCCAATGGTGATGTGTGGGTTCTCCTCCCAACTATGGCCTCATGACAGCATTTACAAGGAGTGACCCCCACCATGGTCACTCTATGAAAGGTTTGTTCAGAATGACCTCTCTGTGTCATCTCCTGGCCTGTCTCCCAGCAGCCTTTAGATGGCAATACCAGGCCATGAGATGAGCGTTATGACAGGGACCTCCAGTCCACTCCAGGGATCATAATTAGGTAATGTCACTCTGCAGGCTTCAGATGATGTCCAGAATCCCTAGGAGGTTGGGAAGAAGGGAAAAGAGAAGTATTATTTTCATTCAAAAGCCTTCTGAGGCCAGGCTCTCAAACTTTCCCCTTCAGGGAAGATCAGAGCTAATGTAGGAAGTGGAGATCAGTGGATCACCAAAGTGGCAATTTTGTGCTAAAGAAGACAAATAAAAAAAAAAAAGACAAATATCAATGAAGCTAATTAATTCTATCTTCTGTAAACCTCCAGAGATGAGCAAGTCATAGGTAATGACGAAATGGCTCCTGACCCAAAAGCCCGATAGGTCAGTTCCTCATTGCCAATCTTCAATCTCCAATTAACGATGAGAAAGATCTGATTATTTCTCCACTTGCTGTTTGCACCAACTTTTAAACATTTCAGGATGCCCCGTCCCTCTAAAGCTGGATTTCTTTTTTTTTTTTTTAAGATTTTATTTATTCATGAGAGACACACACAGAGAGAGAGAGAGGCAGAGGGAGAAGCAGGCTCCCCACAAGGAGCCCGATGTGGGACTCGATCCCAGACCTCAGGATCATGCCCTGGGCGGAAGGCAGACGCTCAACCACCGAGCCACCCAGGTGTCCCTAAAGCTGGATTTCTTCAAGAAGAAAAACACCTCCGTCCATCCTACCAAATGCAACCTGGTAAATTGTATTTGAGAAAATTTACTTTGTTTTATTATTAATAACTTTTATACAAATATGAACACGAGCTTACCCTTTTTCCAAGTAGTTATTTTCTTTGCATGGAAATGGAAAGCAAACAAAATGCAGGAGATGTTTGCTTAAAACGATGAACGAAGAAAACCATAGAAGCCCCTCCAGCTCTCTACATTTCCAGATTTAGTGGCTGAATGTATCCGGTCCCACAGACATACATCGGAACCTGAAACCACCGTTCATTCCAGAAATAGTGTAACATAGAAAGATCAATGCCAAGACATCATTGCCAGAATTACTCATCGGTGGGTAGGTTGAATGTGATACCATATAATTTTGTTTTCTCAAAAAGGAAATCTCAAACAAGAAAATGGCAAAAGGCAGAGTTTATGCGAAGAAACTATACATTTTGTTTCTTCCTGAAACAGAAACACTTTCTTGGGTAATTTTAATCAACACTGCTTTTGAAATGTGCAAGTATTCAGATACGAGAATCAACCAGATTTGCCAAACCATAAATATAATATTTCACTTTGAGCATCAGTTCTGGGTGAAGTGCTCATGTGCGTCTCCCGAAAGACACTTTCTTTTCGGTTTCACAAATCACACAAGAGGAGAGTCCCCTCCTTTTTACCTAAATAAGTCCTGCTCCCAACTATTGGTGGCTTCGGTGCCTCTGAGAATGAGGCAGGATCCTGGCCCCAGCCTCCCCCAGTCTGCAGGCTCCTCCGGGCATCTCATGGGCCCTCTTCCCACTCCTGCTGGCCCACCACCCGGGCACCTGCCTTCCCACCCACACAGGCAGCCTTGGCTTCAAAGGAAACAGGGGTGAGGCTTCTTTTTAGGATAAGTCTGTGTAGGAGTGCCATGCATTTCTGGGTAGGAACCGGGTTTTACATTTCCCAGCAAAGTGATCCACAGCTCTTTCACTGGAGCTCGGTATTTATAAATGTGAGACCAAGATACATGTCTTTGGTACCAAGGCACAGCAAGTAAAGCAATATAACTGTCAAGTGTCCCCATCTGACAGATCTGTCACGGGAGCTCTTGGGAGTCTATATATTAATAGCAATAGAGGTTATGGATATTAATACCTCCAGGGTGTCCGAACCCTTGTTTCCTCAGACTGCCCTCCTGATCCAGTCAAGAGCCCTGCCTGCTTCTATTTTACTTGAGGAAGGTTCAAAGGCAGCACCGCAGGGGAGCGCTTCTCTGCCAGATGGGCTCCTGTCTCTGGCCCTGCGAACTCCCGAGCCTCTGGTGAAGGCACAGGTCACTGGAAGGCTGACCAGTGAGCATTCCTGGAGTGGTGAGATCTCCAGCTGCCTCTTCCCCATCACCAGGTTCTGGGCACTTCCCTCTTGTCTTCTCCCCTTCTCTCAAAGAGCCGTGTCCAGGGGAGGGTCCTCCTCTCACCCGTCCCTTGGGTGCAAAGCCTTTCTTCAGCTCCCAGCTAGATCGCTGGGGTTTTACTGATTAGTCTCTACTATTACAGATTTTCTTCTTTCTTGTTCTGTCATCTGGAAACTTCTGACACCCCAGTCCTAAGTCTCATTAAACAACTTCTTCATCCAGAAAGATGCTTCATCAGTCTAGCACTCTGCTGTGTCCAAAACAGAGGGACAGAGTCAAGGTGTGTGGTGGTAGTTCTCTTGCCATACCAAGTGCCACGTCATGCAATCTCTTGCTCAAGTCTCAGAAGGACGGAGTGAGTTTGGTGTAATCATTCCACTGTTTTCAGGCAGTAATAAAAATAATAGCAGGGTGCCTGGGGACCTTAGTTGGTTGAGCGTCCAACTCTTGATCTCAGCTCAGATGTTGATCTCAGGGTTGTCAGTTAAAGCCCCATGTTGGGCTTAGTGCTGGATGTGGAGCCTACCTAAAATAACAACAGCAACAACAACAACAACAACTACAAAATAATAGCTAACATTTCCTGGGTGCTCAACATTCTTTTAAGCACTTTATATGAATAAATTCATTTAATCTTCATAGGAAGTTACATTATTACCTCCACTTTACAGATGAGGATGGGGGCACCTGGGTGGTTCAGTTGATTAAGCATCAGATTCTTGACTCCAGCTCAGGTCATGATCCCAAGTTTGTGGGATCGATCCTTGCTCTGCGCTCACGGTGGAGTCTACTTGAGACTTTCCATCTCCCTGGTCCCTCCCCCAACTTGTGCTCTCTCTCTCTCTCAAATAAATAACTAAAATCTTTACATTTTACAGATAATGAAACTGAGTTATGAAGCTATGAGTAACTCACCCATGTGTATACACTGGCAGGTACAAAACCAGAATTTGAATCTAGGGTAGCCTTATGCCCATGTAGGCTCACCTGCCACACTAATGCCAACAGCAGAAAATGCAGCCACTTGGGGGACAAGGGGCTCATCCAGGGGAACACAGCCAGGAAAAATAGGGCTGAACTTCACACTCGAGCCATGTCACTTTTTTCCTACTACCTGCTGCTTTCTGTAGGATTCTCTGTCATATTTCCCTCATGGAAGCTGTGTATCCTGCTTATCTTTATAGTCTGGTGGCCTCTGCTGTCAGTGGCATTTTGCACAACAGAGGATATTCAGAAGTGCGCTCTATGAACATGGCCAGGTTCAGATGAAAAAATAGGAAAGTGCAAAAATAAGAAATTACAATAACTCACCATTGCAAAGCATGAGGGTTCACGAGCATTAGGTGGAATGACACTGATTTTTAACAAGTTTTGACTTTTGGTTTTATATGGTTCAACTGGAGAGGTGGGTGCTCAACCAAGGGAGCAGGTTTGGAGGAGGGTACCAAAGGGGTCAGCAGAATCTTCAGAGCCCAGAACAAAGGCAGCATCAGTGCACATGGGAAATGGCTCAGGGAGGTAACACCTTTCCTGAAAACTTGCCATGAGGACAGGCTGCAGGAGATTTGCAAAAGCCTCTTAGGCCTCACTGCCATGAGGAGGAAAGAAAACCACCCAGCCTTCCACAAAAGGCGCCTGAAGAAGAGCCAGGCAGCCTCTGCTGCACCCCCACTGTGTGTGTATAATAAGGACAAGGAATTCCCTCTGATGTGGGAATCACTTTTTCCAAATGCCTGCTTCTCTGCTCTGTGGTCCCTCAGCACATAATGAGCACAACATGCCACAGCTTATCGAGACACAACCATATCAAGTTTGCCAGCATTTGAGGCTAAAACAGCATGAGAAACACTGTTTTCTGGTCAAAACTAGAACTGCAGAAGTGAACCTCACTCAGCAGTCTGATGGATTAATGGGTGACATGAATTGTGGTTCAGCTTTAGGAGAATCAGTAGTTAACAAATGTCAACATTTATTGATGGGAATGAAATTATGGGGACAGGATGTAAGATGGGATCGGAAAGAAGAATTTAGTGTGAAACAGAAACTTAAACAGTGCCAGTAAATCAAAGAAATAAACCAAGAAGAAGCATCACAAAAAGTTCAAGCAACCCCATTAATAGGGAATGAAGTACCAGAAGCCAGAGTAATTGAGTTATCCCAGTGAGGAAATCACACGTAAGGATGAATTTACAGCACTGTCTCGCCTGATCGAATGAAAGGCACAAGGAAACTTCTAAGTAGATGGAAAATATGGAGAGACAGCGAATGCAACAGGAGAGTGGACGTTCCCACAGCACATCTCCCTGAGCAAAGACGTCCACTCATCAGAGTGATTTTAAGAAAACAGCCCCCTATCAGTGAGATTGACAGAACGGAAATCAATTAACCAAGAAACCACACTTCGAAAAATAAGGAATAATGTCCACTCAGTGGCTTCTTTGGGGAGCAAAGATAAATGCACATAAAAATAGTAGGGAAAAAGAGGAGGAAGAAGAAGGTAGTAAGAAAACTAGCTTCCCGGGGCCCTCTTGGCACAATCTGTGGATAAGTTCCAGGACGGTGGCTGGAACCGGGATGCACAGGACGTGCATCACAGACGGTCCTGCAGAGAAGCCACACGCTGAGATGTGAGGACTTGGGGTGGGGGGGAGAGTTTAAAATAACCCAATCGTATGTTTCATATTGATGGAGGGTATAAAAGACAATATTTTGGATATGTTCAGTTAAGTAAAATATATTAAAACTAACTTCACCTATTTCCTTTTACTCTTTCATGGGGCTAGTAGAAAAGTTAAAATGAGGGAGGTGGCTCACAGCCTATCTCCATCGACCACTTTCAGATTGCAGGAGAAAGGGGCAGCTACTGGCAGCAGAAGCAGCATCTCAGGGTGCTTCTGGGGGTCCTCCGCTCCCAAGGAGCCCTGAACGCAGAACACTGTGCTGAGGAGGCCACGTGAGAGCAGCGGCAGGTTGGTTTCCCACCTGGAGAGTGGCAGAGAGAAGCATCTCTACTGGGGGCCAGGAGGATCCCGTTCACCTGTTCAGGTACTCTCCCAGAATCCCCAAATCCAGGTGAGGACATGAGCCCTGGAAACACTGTTCTATTCCTGTGACTGTGGCACAGGCCCATCTTCCAGGGGCTATGGAGTGGACAAGAGGGGTTATTAAGAACTAGAAGCCCTCACTTAGTGACCTATTCAGGAAAGAACACTGAGTACCAGCAAACTCAGAGAAGAAAGGTATCCAACTTTGCTAGGGCTGCCCTAATAAATATCATCAACTGAGTGACCCAAACAATAGAAATTTATTCTCTCCCAGGTCTGGCTGGAGACCAGAAGTCTGAAATCAAGGTGTTGGCAGGGTGGATTCCTTCCAAGACAGTGAGAGACAGACTGTTCTGTCTGAATTTCCTCTGCATCAAAATTTTTCCCTTTTCCTAAGGACAAGAGCCTTAATCATTAGCACTTTGTTTTAACATGATTACTTCTATAAAAACTCTCTACATGAGGTCACATTGTGAGGTCATAGGGGTCGTTCTCCAACATATCACTTTTGGGGACACAATACAACCCATAGCAAGAAGAGAGGAGCCCATTTGAAAAGCAACAACTTTGCTACAAGATTCTTTAACAGTTCCATATACTAATCTAAAACAGCTTAACTTCTGTTAAAATGTTTAAAGATTAGCCAATCCAGTAAGCCACAGTCTTCCCCTGTGTCTACATGTCAAGGACTCCCTGATGCAAAGGGCTTATATTTCTGTGTTCTGTGAGTGGAGAATTAGAATTTGATCCTTAATGTCTAAGCGTCCATCCTCTCAGTCATCGTCTTGTCATTGATTCACTGTTCTGACCCAGGATGCTTCTTCGACCTAATTCCTCTAAGTCTGTAGGGTTTTCACGGAGGGTTTCGGCTTTGGGAACTCAAAAGGCAAGAGAAAGCAGGACCACTGCTGGGTGTCCACATCCTCCTGCTGAGTTTAGTAGTCTGGGTTGACCATCCATCCCCTGGCAGAAGGTGGAGAAGGGGATTAAGAAGAAAAAAACCATGTTAAACCACAAGAAGAGAAGAAAGCACTGGTCGGAATCTCAGAAAGTATACTCCTGACCCACTGTGTACAAATCAGAGACAAATATACACTCTATTTTTATTAAAATACATCTCAGTTATGGAATAAGAAAACATTAAAATTCATAACGTGGGTGCCTAAACGTGGCATATGTTTATTACTAACTCAGTGAAACCTCACTAATTTGAACTTGAAAAATGCTATTTCACAGCTTCTACATAATTTTTTTTTAATGACTTAGTTTAAAAAAGTATTTACCGGCAGAATTTCCTGTGGGTTTTGTTACCTGAACGGATACTGCCTAAACACTTTTAAGCATTTTCTGCCCTTAGTAGTGTAAACATTCCCCCAGGAAACCTAGAGTTATCCCGCCAGTGAATCCTTTCATTACAGATCATGGAAAGGCAAACGTGGCCCTGACCATTTGGGACATCTGATTTCACACATAACCCAAATTACCAAAGTTGAATCAAATTGAATCAAATTGTGTCTGTTTGTCTCCTTGTTTTACTGCTCCTTTAATTACAGATTTCTGGAGCGGACAGAAGCGCCAGCAATTCTGAAGTCGTTCTGGCGATGGCACATGTGACACTGAGTCCCCAGGCAAAAACCATTCTCTGTACCAGAAAGGAGGATTTTACAGGGTGATGGTGGGTGAGCCCCAGAGCTTTCAGCACCAAGTGAGGGGTGTCTGATAAGAGTGTTTAGCAGGGGCACTGGGAGCAACTGCCTTTGCTCAGGTCCTGATCTCAGGGTCCCAGGATTGAGTCCCACATCGGGCTCCCCACAGGGAGCCTGCTTCTCCCTCTGCCTATGTCTCTGCCTCTCTCTCCGTGTCTCTAATAAATAAATAAAATCTCAAAATAATAAAAATAATAGGGTTTTTTTAAAGAATGCTTAGCAAACCAGAGAAGATTACAGTGATGAAATGTGCAGGAGCTGCCCACGGGAGGCAGGAGGGCTCCCCAGATAACCAGGTATCTTCTCCAGGCATCACAGTAGCCAGATTTGCACCAGCAGCCTCCCAGCCCCATGCAGGGGAGGGGACAGGGACCCCAGGCGGGCTCCTCTCCAGGTCTCAGGGCCCGGCCAGAGCAGCCAGGCTCCCTGTGTAACCCTGTATCACCCTGTATCACCCTGTGTCACCCTGTATCACCCTGTGTCACCCTGTGTCACCCTGTATCACCAATGAGGCTGCGGCTCCCTGTCGCCCATCTTGTTCTGTGCAGAGCAGATAGGGGCCTGCTCACCGGGGACCACGGCCATATCATTAGGTGTCAGAGCCTTTCCACGTTAAATCCCTCAGCTCGGGAATGACCGCGCGCACCAGGTTCACGGACCGTCAATTACGGAAAAACTTGGAGTTGAGATTAGAGGCGCATTTGGTTATTGGTTCCCTTTCTGTTCCCCAATTGCAATGACTCTCTTTTGGGCATCATTTGGCAGTTCACTGTTTGGTTCAACGTTTCTTAATGGGAAAGGACTTTCAAAAATAAATATATATTAAAAAAAAACATAAATAGGTGGAGGAAGCTATCATTTTCATCCAGGCATGAATCAGTTGGAAATTTCTTTATAAGTGTGCATGAGATACTTGTAAATATACCTGTAAATACTACAAACTGTAGATGGAAGTTGTAAAAAAAATTATTAATTAATACTGATGGTGACAGCAAAGAGACTCTTGGTTTTGAACAGAAGTCCTAGCAGGCAGGCCAAGGAGATGCCCAGCGAAAGGAGCCCAACACACAGCCCTTTGTCAGCCTCGTCGAAAGCAGGTTGCTTGCCTTTTAAATCCCTGCATGCTAATCCTCACAGCTCCGTGTGTGCCTCATAAACCCGTTCTATAATGAGCATTTTATTTAAGCCATTTTTAGAGATTAGAACGGAGTTCATTTCCTTCTACTTTTCATTTACGTTCCTTTTAATCCCTTCATTCTATAAACTTAATTGCTATTTTGCTAGTCCCCAAGCAGCTAACCTAAGCCTTCCTTAAGCATTTCTTAGTAATTCTCCTTTAGTTATTTACTACATTTTCTCTTTAGTCAGCTAAATGAAACTTTCAGGATATTTCTTGGGTGAATAAAACTTTTCAGATGAGGCATTTTCTTTTTTGTCACAACTAAACCCTTTTTATTTTGCATTGTTTCCCTCTGCTAGGTGGTTTCACATAGATGACAGAATGATTGATAGCAGCCATTAGTAATGATTTTTTTTTTAATCTTGTGTAAAACACTCAACATTACATTTGGTACAAACACAAATGAGCATTCTATGAAATTACCACCATTCTTCCCCATCGTGATGGGTTTGGATTTCGATCAGGACATCTCAATATCCTCTTCTGTAGTTTGAAGTCCACACTCAGGCCGCTATATGCTTTATCTGCTTGGCCAGCTGTAATTTTACTATTTCACACACACACACACACACACACACACACACACACACACATCATAACAGCAGCAGCGTTATAAAATAAATAAGTCAGTAAATAAGCCTATGAGAACCCACTGAGGATATGCCTTGTCTAGGTAATATAATTTCATCCAAGGAAAAGACTTCAGAGAATAGTTCAATTATTTACTTATTTATCATCTTTGATAAAAATAGTAGCAAATATGACAACTGAGCCAACTTTTGTCTCAGGGAGCCTGTGAGGTAAGCATATAGACGAGTAGTGATAGCTTTTAAATCAGTTGCCATGGTGAATGGGCATATATTTGTGAATATTTGTATAACTATAAGAATATAATACTTTGCATGCAGTGGTTCAAAATAAAAAAGGAGAAGAAATTAATTTGACCAGGTGAAAATAGTGGCTCGCTTATCACGGGGGAGTCAAGTATAAACACAAGCAACAAAAGTAATTAATGCATTTAACCCCATGAGATCACCAGAGCACCAACTCCACTTCTATATTCGTATCTCCTGGTAATGTCTCTTAGCTCGGCCACCAGCCTGGCCGTGTCCCTGCCCAAGCAAATAGCAGTTTACATTCCTCTAAAGTCTCACGTTGCAGGAGAATTTCAAGTGTATTTCCACGTTTACTCCTGCCACCCACTACCACAAAAGTTTCTGATATCCAGGCTGGTCATTATTTTCCTATTTCACAGAGAAGACAATGGGGTCTTCAAGAGATAATATGACTTACCCAATGTCACTCAGCTAGCACCAAGATACGAAGACTTGAGCTTAAAATTTTTATTCCAAATCTAATCTCCCATCAATGGCACTGTAGCCATAGCATGTATTTCTAAGTCTTCATTCCTAAAAAAGCCAAAACAAAAAACCCCCACAAACACACACCCACAAACTCTAAAAAACAAAACAAAATAAAAACAAAAACAAACCTAAACCACCAAACAGTAGAAATTTTTTTGTGTGTTCCAACTTAAGACCCAAAGTTAAGTTTACTTTCTCCCTGTTTTGACAGTAGTGAATTGCAAGGACCCTAATATGCCAACAAAGAATCTCTATCAAAGACCTAATAAGGACAGAGAAAAACATACTCAGTCTGCAGCGTTGAAACTAGTCCAGTTAAGATATCATAATGTCTACTCACCACGATCAGCCCTTAAGAACGTGGTGCAGGAAAAGGACACAGCTTGTGTCATTTAAATTAGCCACCATGCCGTTACTCTGTGTGATTCTATGTGGTCACGAGGATTTGAAACCTCAATGAAGTTCATCAATGCCTCTTTACAAGCTGAGATGGAAATTAGTAACCATGATAACACTGCAAAATGACAAAGGGCAACACCAGCTAATCTTTTGTTTATTTTTTAACCAGAAATGCAAAGCTAGCCACTCAAGCTACTGCTACTACTACCGAAAATAATAATCTCTTGAGAATACCTGCCTCAACTACCACATGAGTCTTGTAAGTTTCCCAATCAATATGAGATAATAAGCCTGTGAACGTGCCTGGTAAAGAGTGAAGTTCCATAAACCCATGAATGGCAATTCTCCTCTCATCATTATTACATTATGTTGTAGATAGAACAGTACAGGGTGGTTATGGTAATAATGTAGCATATTGAATGTCAGGAACTGCCTATAGTGTTAGTCAAGCTTCCAGTGTAAAAAAAGTCAATAATGAAATCTAAGCCACCTATAGCCGGGGAAGGAGTGTGTTCAGTGCAGAGGCACAGATGTACATTCCTTAGAGACCTCATCATCCAAGCCACCCCTTTCTCTCTACCTCTTCATTACAGGGTCTGGCTGAAAGAAAAGGAAACACAGGGGTAGGGCATGGGGGGAAAGAGCCCTGTATAAGGGGAGCTAGAGAACCCCATCCGTGCCTCCCATAGCCATCAAACTCCTTATCTTAAACCCCATAGCAACTGTACTCAGCACTTCAAAATGTGTGGTTCTTCGCATTCATAAGATGTTTTTTCCTCCTTGAAATCTTACAGAAAATGTTAGTAATTTAACCAAAGGCACAGCCAAACAGCATACAGAGCAACAAAGGGAAAACATGGGATCTGTTCGGTTCTTCAAGACCATGTTAAAAAACCCAAGGCCTCTATTTCCAGAAAATGGGGGATATAGCCTAAAGGTCTGGGTCTTATCCCTTCATGTACATGGGGATCTTTGCTTTGATAAATACAAGTCTTTACCGTGATTGCAATTATAGTTGCTACTGTTAATACATAAGAACATAGACTTGATACCAACTTCGTAGATAGGAAAATTAAGGCCCAAGCAAAGTGTGTGAGCCACAGTGAGTTCTGGAGCTGACCCTGCACTCAGGTCCTCTGAACACCACAGACTACAGGTCTCAGTAGAACGGGCTGTTTCTTCAAGAAAGTAACAATGGCGAGAGGGCCGTCAGTTCCAATTTAATAATTTTATACACATTTCACCTTGAAAATTCCTTAAAAATATATGTATATTTAATATGGACATAAAAATCAATGTTTCAGCCTCAGCCCTATTCACACCTTGATGTAGTTTATAATGGAGAAGGCAGCAGTAAAATTAAAAATGTTGTTAACTTCCCAACGATGATTTTGTTGTTTCACGTCTGACATAACTGACCAAATGGGACATACTCACTTTTAATGTGGTTTTATTTATTTTTCTTACACTATTTCTTTAGCACTTTTTCTTCGCACATGACATATTAATACATAATTCAGAGCTTTTATGCCTCCCTACACTGTCGGTATGATTTCTTGTGCTATTGAACTGCTCTATTTATGACCAAATAGCCAAATGCCTTTGATTATTCATTTTGGGGGGCATTTTTTAAAAACTGCTGGAAATTTTAACCCCCTAAGTCCCAAACTGCTTTTCTGAGTTGCAAAGGTTTGTATAAACTCTGGCTCTGGCCAATCACACTCCATCTCCTGCTAGAGCATCGGTACCCTGAAAACTGACCAATACCGACTGTGTCTGTCCTGGGGACCGGAGGGGAGTAGGAGCCCGTTACGGGGAGATAGACCCCACAGTGTGTACAGAGCCCAGAGTTTTTGCATCATTCATTTGAAGTCTTCACAGCCATGTTCTTAGTTTGTTCGCTGGCATTTGTTTCCGTGTTTTTATTGCTGTCTTCTGTCATTTGAGAGTGTAGCATCTCCCTGACGGGGCTGCCGAAATGTTCCTGAAGAATCCCAGGGAAGCCCAAGCCCAAGCCCCCATCCCAGCCCTTGGCATCCTGTGTCCCCTCTATGGCTTTCAGGGGCTCCACCAGTGCCTGCTTCTGAACTCCGGGAATGAGAAAAACCTGTCAGCAGAAGAGTAAAATTAGGTAAAATAATTATAAGATCTAGAGGCCAGAGGAAGGCCTTGAAGATATCATGGATCTCCCTCCTCTCCCTGTCCTCGCCTTCCTCTCTCCTGCCCTCCCTCTCTCTATTGCCCCCTCCTTCTCTTCCTGTCTTCCCTCTTTCCTTCCTTAGATCCTTCCTTTCTTCTTTTCTTTCTGTATTTCTTTTCCTTTTTGTCAAAAAAGAAGCAGCCAATGATCCTTAGTATCTTACAGGATCTTTCATGAAAAGAAGAGAAGTCACTCAGCCACCATTCATTCACTTTTCATTCATCAAACACTTGCTACGTGTCCACAGGTTCTGGTCTGGATGCCATGGCTACAGAGGATCCTAGAGCCAGCTCCCACCTCTTATCTGGGCACTTGAATAGTTCCTGCTAGCTCTCTGAGGCCAGTCCTACCTGGTATATCTGAAAATGTGCAGATGTGCACGGGGACACTTATCCATTAAAGTCACCCTCTAGTCATGCTGTGTTGACCCCCCTACTGGACAGGAGGGCCAACAGCCAGAGAATGACACACTCACCTGCCAAGGAATGGAACAGCGCCATGGGCCCCCCACCCAAGGATTCCGTGGGTGTCATCTACTAAGACAGTGCCCAGGAAAAGCACGTGAATGTATCCAACATTTCCCAACGTTTGCTTGCTGTCTTAATTAAGGATGTGGTTGCTTCTTTGAAGACATGATTTTCTAATAAAAACGCAGCTAACAATGATTAAGCACTTACCTGTGCCAGACACTGTTCTAAGCCTTTCTTGTGCATCAACCCACTTTAACCTCCCACCAGTTCTATGAAATAAATATCTAATCTCCCCTCTTATGGACTGAATGATTTATTGCTGAAATACATCTGTGGAAACCTCAACCCCCAATGTGACTGTATTTGGAGACAGGGACTTCAGGGAGTAATTAAGGTTAACTAAGGCCCTAATATGACAGTACTAGTTTCCTTCTAAGAAAAGAGAGAGAGCCCAGAGCTCTCAGGACTTATACATAGGAAAAGCCACATGAGAATATGAAGAGAAGGTGGTCACCTACAAGCCAGAAAGAAAGGCCTCGGTGGGAATGGACCAGTATGGCACCTTGATGGGGGACTTCCTGCCTCCAGGATGGTGAGGAAATATGTCTGTTGTCTATGCCGCCCAGTGCGCGGTGTTACATTATGATAGCTTCAGCAACAAGACCCATTTTATAAATCAGGAAAGTAAGGCTAGTAAGTAGGAGCCTGAGTTTCCTCACAGACAGGGCTTATGTTCTTACACACCAGGCTGTGGTGGAGGCCTCTGTTAACGAGTCCACATTCTCACCAAAGGGCTGTTCAAAACACCTTCTGGAAATGCTTAAATACAGTCAGATACAGCTCTGGTCAATCGTTTTCAGACTTCAGGAGCCAAGTTTCCTAGAGCTGCTTTGAGATTCTGCAAATATTTTTTTTAAGATTTTATTTATTTATTCATGAGAGACAGAGAGAGAGAGAGGCAGAGACACAGGCAGAGGGAGAAGCAGGCTCCATGCAGGGAGCCTGACATGGGACTCGATCCGGGTCTCCAGGATCATGCCCTAGGCCTGAGGCAGTGCTAAACCGATGAGCCACCAGGGCTGCCCAAGATTCTGCAAATATTTGATTCGAATTTTAAACCTTTCTGACAATGAGAATAAATACATAAAACAACACAAATACTCCAACATGTTATAAATCAAATTTAACAACTCAGGCAACATCAAACTAACTAGAATTGTCATTGATATGATAGTTGATGCTATCATAAGTAAATGTCATAAAGTTTACTTATAAAACATTTAACTATGATATGCATGATATACAACTATATGATAGGATCCTTGTCATATATAATAAACTTTATGTAATATGATATAAACTTATGTATAATAAGTACCATTCTAACCTGTTTTATGTATAGGGGTGTGTATTAGTCTTCTTGAGCTGCTGTAACAAAATACCATAGACTGGAAGTCTTAAATAACAGACATTTATTTCTCCCAGTTCTGGAGGGTGCCAGCAGGGTTGGTTTCTGCTGTGGGCTCTCCTCCTGGCTTGCATATAGCCACCTTTCTCATATGTTGTGTCTTCACGTGGCAGAGAGAGAGAGAGAGAGAGAGAGAGAGAGAAAGAAACTCTCTTGTGTCTCTTCTTAAAACAGCACTAATCCCTTGTCAAACTACTAAGGTGAACATCTGAAACTAGTGTCACATTGGGCATCAACTATATACTTCAATTTAAAAAAAAAAAAAAAGGGAGGGGCACTAATCCCTTCATGAGTGTTTCTACCCTTGTGACCTCTCCTAAAGCTAATCACTTCCCAAAGGCCCCATCTCCCAAAGCCATTACACTGGGAGGTTAGAGCTCCAACATATGACATTGGTTTGTGTTGGTGGGAAAGGGGGGAAATCACTGTTCAGTTCTTAGCAGGATTCCACAGACATTTTATTTAAAAACAGAATTTCATTACTTAAATTTTTTGAAAATCCTCTCTGAGCCATGTTGTTTTAGTAATTAAGAAGTTTATTTGTCTTCACTGTCAAGATAGAATTACAGATTGCTTGTCAATCCCTATTTGCATGTTCGTGTCACAACTGGGGGAAAATGTTTTACTTCTATTTATTTCCTGGTACAGGAAGTTCACTATAGTAATATACACAAAAATCTTTCATTAACATGCCTTTCAACATCACTAACTTTTGACCACCATAGAATACAAGACAAGTAGGGCTGCCTTTGATAACACCATCAAAACAGGTTTAGTTTTTAAGAAAAGTGACACTGAAAAGAAGGAACTCAGGTGACCTCCCAAAGTTGTCTCTTTAAGAAGTTGAGAATTCTAAGACTTTATAAAATTGCTGCATCACAGCTTGGCTTTTTAACCACTTAGGGGCCTCTTTTTTCATCATGGGTTGGGGGGAAGCAATCTTCATTTAGTTTTAACACTCGTGACCAACAAGAGCGTCTCCCCATTTTGTCTTATTCAGCACTAAGTGTCTAGCTCCACTGAGATTAAGGTGCAACCCATGGATGTGAAATCAGGAGATATAGTTATGCCTTTAAGTGTTCAAAAATACAATTAACACTTATTCTGTAACTAACATTGCATGCCCTCTATACATGGGTTTCAGCTATGTGACTATTTCTAGTGTGGTCTCAGATTATGCACCATCATATACATGACAACTTTCTCCTCTCTGGTCACCCCCACCCCACAACCTCCTTTAGGAGCCCCTGTACTGCAATAATTGAGATTTAGGCAATATCTCCATTAAAAGTTCAACTGCCAAGGGTTTATAACCATGTCATAAAACTTTTCCTGCAACTAAAGGAAGCAAGAGCTCATTTGTACATGGTACAAAACTGAGAACAGTTTAAGAAAATGCATTCCATTGCTTTGAATGATGCATATCTACTGGTAGCATCAGCCTCACCCTACAACTTGCAGATCAGCATCCAGGATAACAGAAATCCTCCGTGGGTTTCCTGTGAGGGATTATTTACCAAACATGCCTCAGTGGGGCAGAAATGAGGAACAATTTATGTGGAAGTCCCAAAGCAAAGCAGAGCCCAATTTGAAACAGAACTGCAGAGAATTTCCTAACAGAGATATGAAAAAGAATCTCAGCACCTGGAATATATCTTCAAATAGGCTTCATTCTAACTTCATCTCTGATTTTCTCATGTATGTAACTTAGACAACTTGCTCGAGAACACAGGTGTCAAGCACAATCCTGAAACACATAAATAAAAAGGAGGGGTGAGATACAAAGAAAACCAAAGAGCAATTACAACAGAAACACATCCTCTACCGTTAGCATCATGAAGGGGCAGTCCTCACAACTAATTGAAATAGATACTTTCCTTTCCAAATTACTCACTTCCTATCTTCAAGGAATTGGCTCAAACCCAAAAGATCCTATGAAAACTACACACGGGGTGATTGTAGAAAGGCACACACACACACACACACAAGCCTTCTCCCTTTTTATTAATTTTATTGCTTGCTGTAGTCCTTCTAAACACACAAAAACGCAAGAATAAACTTCCATGTAGAGAATCCCAGCCTCCCAGACATCTGATAAAAGTTAAATCAGTATCATAATGGCATTGAGTCTCTCAGCTCAAAAGCTGATATTGTTTAAGTGTAGGGCACTTTGTACTCAAGCACCCAGGGGAAAGGATATAGAATCAAGGTGGTGAAGACTTACCCTAAAATACAGTCATCAAGACAGTGTGGTATTGGTGAGAGAGGAGACAAGTAGATTGGATCAGTGGAACAGAATCGAGAGCCCAGAAATAAATCCACATAAATACTGTTGATTGATCTTCCATTAAGTAGCAAAGACAATACAGTAGGAGCAAAGATAGTCTCTTCAACAAATGATGTTAGAACAATTGGACGTCCACATGCAAAAAATAAATCTAGACAGAGACCTTAAACCCTTCACAAAAATTAACTCAAAATGTATCATAGACCTAAATATAAAATAAAATTCCTATAAGACAATGTAAGAGAAAACTTACATGACCTTGTGTATCATGATGACTTATTGGACACAACGCCAAAGGCACAATGCATGCAAGAAATAATTGATAAGCTGGACTTCATTAAAATTAACAACTTCTGTTCTGCAAAAGACATTGTCAGAAAAGTGAGAAGACAAGCCACACAGTGGAAGAGAATATTTGCAAAAGACACAACTGACAAAGGACGGTTATCCAAAATACACAAAGATCTCTTATAACTCAACAATAAGAAAACAAACAACCCAATCACAAAATGAGCCTAAGACCTAAACAGACACCTCACCAAAAAAGACAAAGGATGGCCAATACGCATATGAAAGGATGTTACACATCATAAGTCCTCAGAGAAATGCAAATTAAAATAGTGAGATACCACTATACAGCTATGGGAATGGTCACAATCTGGAACACTGACAACACAAATGTTGGTGAAGATGGGAGGTGAAAGGAACTCTCATTCACTACTGATGGGAATACAAAATGGCGCAGCCACTTTGGAAGACAGTTGGACACTTTCTTATAAAACCAAACATTACTTTCACCAGATGATCCAGTAATTGTTCTCCTTGGTACCTACCTAAAGGAGCTGAAACCTTAATCTCCACACAAAAACAGATGTCTATAGAAGCTTTATCCATAATCGCCAAGGCTCAGAAACAAGCCAGATATCCTTCAATAGGTGAATGGATAAATAAACTGTGGCCCATCCAGACAATGGGAATGTTATTCAGCACTAAAAATAAATGAGCCATCAAACCATGAAAAGACATGTAGGGAATTTAAATATATATTACTAAGTGACAAAGGGCAGTTTAATAAAGCTACATACTGTACGATTCCAACTCTATGATATGGCAAAACTATGATTGCAGTGAAAAGGGAAGTGATTTCCAGGGATTGAGGGATGGGGGGAATGAGTGGGTAGAGCACAGAGGACTTTCAAGTCAATGAAAATACTCTCTATGATCCCATAATGCTGTATACAGATCATTATACATTTGTCCAAACCCATAGAATGTGCACTGCCTCAAGTGAACCCCAATGTGAACTGAGGACTCTGGGTGATAATGAGGTGTCGGGTAGGTTCATTAGCTGGTAAGTGATGCTGACAATGGCCAAGCAGTGCACATGAGGGGAGCAGTTGCATGTGGAGAATCTGTGCCATCCTCTCAGCTTTGTTGTGAACCTCAAAGTACTCTTAAATTATGAATTTCTCTTCTTAAAAAAGGTAAAAATATTCAACGCAGTGAGCAAACATTGAAAATCCACATTGCACAGAACACTATTCCAAGCTTTGAGAGGCAGGGAGGGGAGGAAGTGAAGAGAGGGAAGGAGGCAGAGAAGGGGGGAAAAAAATAACACACAAAAGAAAAGGAAAACAAAAACAAAAACAGAAAAAGACTGTGCCGTGAACCATGATAAAATCTAAGGGAAAGGAGAGAGATGGTGATAGAAAGACAATGTTAGCCATTTTAGCAAAAGTGTAACTTGGTGAAGACTAGAAATGATGAAGCCTGGCTTGAGGTGGCGGAGGACATGCACCCCTTGAGCGTGCACCACCATTTGGGTTGTCCAGGGGCGATGAAAATGGTTAGCTCCCAATTATTGGCACTTAATTTTTCTTCTCTTTAGCTCGAAGATTCCTTCCCAGGTTGATCGCACCCTTTGCTGAGAAACTCCTGGTTATTAACACGCCCTCAGACCCAGCAGGCAGTAGGAGGAGAGAGAGACAGAGCCCTACTCGGTGTTCCGTTAGGAACAGAGGGAAGGGTGACACTCACTGCAACCAGGGAGTATCTGTTTACTGAGCAGCTATTATACCCTGAGCAGAGACCATAAGCGCCACTGTCCCTCTGCACCAGGGCACTGGGCAAGGTCCTTAGTTCCAATCCCGACTGGGGATCAGGATCAGGTGGCTGCAAGGACTGGGGGCACCACAGGGGAACATCAGGCAGATAGTGAGGTGTGTTCCCACTTTTGACAAGATTGCAGTTGGGTAGAAAGAAACAGGGATAGGGCTTCCCAAGGGGCCACACCGCATCTGTCTGTCCTGCCTGGGAGGGTGCGCTGCAGGCTGGGAGCGGGTGGGGGCCGCTGCTTCTCAGGTTGGTGGGATGAGTTTGCCTTTCCCTCCAGCTAAGCTGTCGGACTGGGCGTCTTTCCAGATGAGTCTGGCTGTTCCAAAGACAGCCCAGCTTCTCCACAGTCAGGAACAGAGGTGCTTTCTGTGCCAGAACCCCACAGAACAGGTTAGAGAGTGAGAATTCCAGCTAAAAAGTGCAACTAGGACTTGGGAAAACTGGTTAAACAGAAATCACTGGGGCTGCCTCTCTTAGCAGAGGCCTTGAAATGGTGGGACACCTAGAGAGTAGCCACTTGTGACAAAACCAGACAATGCAGCTCAGAGTAACAGGAGCACGTTTTGGTTATCTGTTTAACTGTAATGACATTGGGAAATAAGCAGTTGGATTCATTGGGATTCAGATGTCCACTTGAGAACACAGGGTACCTATGTTTTACCCTATGGAGGTGAACCCTCCCTTTCTTGCCTGAGTGGCGGTGCTGCATAGATGCTGCATTATCCTATATTGGATAGTCCCTATTGGGGCAGCCCAGTCCTTTCTGTGGGAAGCCAGCCTACTTCCATCCTAACCAGTCAGGGGAGCTGCCACTCACAGCTGAAGGGAGGCCACCGAGGCTGGCCATCTCATCTCTCTCTTTCACTGCCCAGCAAAGTGCCACCAAGAGGTCGACCCGTGGCCCCCAGCAGAGCTGGACTCTTTGCCTGGCCTTCATCGGTAAGCACACAGGTCATTCGTTCCTCTTCCCGCTCAGATTGCCAAGCGTGGCCATGGTGGCCGGGCTGTGTTCGAGAGCTCATTTTTGCAGAATGGAACCTACGGTGGAGGAGCCATCAGAGTCAAGGGCTCTGTGGAAGTGGAGGCTTCTGCTTCTCAACTCAGTTCTGGTTGCTGAGGTTCAGGACTCTTCCTTCATTCCTGGGACTGACTCAGCTTTCTCTCCTGCCCAGAAAATCAGTGGGTCCCCTCTACCACTGCTGAAGTTCCCCTGGACCTCAAGTCTCTCCAGCTGCTCGCTGCGCTTTCCCTTCCTTCCAGAAGCCACTCAACTTAACTAAGGGGTTGGAATCTAAGTGGGGAAGGAAGCAGAGGACACATTAGTCATTGGTAGAATGTGATCAAAGTGCTCATTTATAAAACAGAGAGTCAAAGCCTCCATAGGATAAACTTAACAGGAGTTCGGTTGCATGAAAAATCCTGGATATGAGAGAAGTGCAGGTGATGATTACCACAGCCCAGGGGCGAGGCTGGGACTTGGCTACAGCAGATGAGGAATGAATACACACAGCATTATAAAGGTAGGATTAGCAGAATTTGATGCCCATTGGGGGCTTTTTCCTTGTTATTTGATTTTTCTCTGCTGGTGAGACAGATTTCGTATAATAAGAACTACAGAGAGCAATCTTCTTGGAACCAATCTCTGATTGCACTTGAAAAACGTAGGCAGCTCTACTCAGGCCCTTGGGAGAGAAGTTCCTGATCATATCTCCTCATATTCTTCCAGAGTGTTCCTCACTTGAGGACCATTATGCCCTGACAGCAAAGTTGCTATAAATGTAAATAAGTTGGAAACGAGACCCTGGTACAGAAACAATCAGATTATAGTTGTGCCACCATGGAGAGGACTATGATAATTGACAGATCCAGAACATGGACTGGCAGTCCACTGTCCACGCCAATGACATGGACCCGTTTCCAGGAGTATCCTCACAAGTTAGTGTGAAAGTGGCTCCAAGGTTTCTGAAGCCACCCAGGCTCCCCCTGGGTCCTAAAACCAGATGACAGTGGACGCTGCAGATGCACAGTTGCAAAAACCCAACACATGTAGCATGCTGATGGCTTAGAGAAGAAGGGTATTGCTCGCATGTGAAACAATTTTTTCTGGGTAGCCCCGGTGGCACAGCGGTTTGGCGCCGCCTGCAGCCTGGGGTGTGATCCTGGAGACCTGGGATCGAGTCCCACATCGGGCTCCCTGCATGGAGCCTGCTTCTCCCTCTGTCTGTGTCTCTGCCCCTCTCTCTGTGTCTATGAATAAATAAATAAATAAAAAAATCTTTAAAAAAAAAAAAAAGAAACAATTTTTTCTAATAAAAAATTCAGCCAGTGAACAATGTTACAACTTCCAACTTGCTTGACAAGCAATCATAACAGGCCCTATGGAGAGTCAAATCTTTCCATGGGAAACTACCACTTCAGATCAAGTTCTTCTAAGGCATCTAAAATGACATCATACCGCCACCAAACCCTAGCCCCACTCATAACTCAGCTACTCACTCAGGCTGTGGAGAAGCACCTCTGTATTTATTTTTAATATTAGAAACTTGTTCTGTTTTAAAGAGTTTTATCGGGGGATCCCTGGTGGCTCAGCGGTTGAGCGCCTGCCTTCGGCTTAGTGTATGATCCTGGAGTCCCCGGATCGAGTCCCACATCAGGCTCCCTACATGGAGCCTGCTTTTCAAACCTCTGCCTGTGTCTCTGCCTCTGTGTGTGTGTGTGTCTCTCATAAATAAATAAAATCTTAAAAAAAAAAACAAAGGGTTTTATCATGTTAATCTAAGAAAGAGACTTTCCTTCTATAAAATCTAAAAGTATATTTGGAGACAGGCACCTGGGTGGCTCAGTCGGTGAAGCATCTGCCTTCGGGTCAGGTCATGATCTTGGGGTCCTGGGATCCAGCCCCGCATCAGTCTCCCTGCTTGTCAAGGAGCCTGCTTCTTCCTCTGCCCCTCCCTCCCCGTGCTTGTATTCTCTCTCTCTCAAATAAGTAAAATTTTTGAGAAATAAAATAATAATAATAATAATGTTTTTAATTTAAGTATATTGGAAGAATATATAACATCTTACTGTATTAAAAGTTTAGAAAAGCTAAATTGGTAGGGTCATCCTGGATAATCTATGCTTGTGCTGATTCGTAATTTGGAAATTTAGAGCTGTGGCCTCCCAGCCACGTGCCCGTCTGTTCACCTGCTGGTCTGAACCCAAGCTGCAGCTGGAGGCTGGGCAGTAACAGTCTCTGAGAAACTAGTCTTGTGAAATGAACCCTATCAGATGACTCTCAACACCTAGGTCTGGTTGTCCTTGGGCCAGCAACAACGACAACACCTGAGAACTTGTTAGAAATGCAGACTTCCCAAACCCCCTCCTGGAATCGGATCTCCCTGCTGCCGATGTATATGGATGTCAGAGTTTGAGAAGCACTGGACTTTCGGGAGAGCAGATCTACTGTCCTATACCCAAATCCGCCAGCATGGATGGTACCCTGTAGTCGGGCCGTGTCACTGTCTTGTCCAATGATGGCTGCAACAAAAAGCCATTTGCCAAAAGATAATCTAGATTAATGTGCTAAGAAGGCTTGCTTTCACAGACTCTCCACAAGCACAGATTGTAGAGACCATGGATTGTGATTGACTCAGCAGCATGTTTGGTGATCCCAGTCTTAAGAGCAGGAAGGAATTCTATTTGAACAAGGGATGTCAAAGGTGACGGGAGGAGACCGGGCTAATTCTTACTTATACCACTGAAACCCAAGCTAAGTAATCACCTATTAATTCTGATAGCAACAATAAAACACAACATTTATATAATGCCTTTTTCTTGGCAAAGCACTTTCAAAGTGCATTATCTTTAATGACTGGTAACTAGGGGACCATTCGAAAATGACATATAATTACTTATTCTAATCTTTATCAGTAACTGGATTTTCTGTGTCCCTCCAATCATCATGGTTTCTCACTCGACCCCCCAAGCTGGTGATTTACCCTCAAGGTACCGCTTAGACTGGATTTTGAGCTCAAAACGGAATGCATCATCCGTCCTCCAGTACTGCCTTGGCTCATGTGCACCCCACATCCCTGGTGAATGGGAGGGAGGCACCAAAGCTCCAGCGGGAGACAGACTACAAATTCCTGGCAATGTGGTTATACTAACTCTCATTTCAACAGTGCCAATTCAAATATCCATTTGCCTTCCTGAAGTTTAACCTTGAGAAGAAATGGATTCGGAGAAGTAAAAATATCTATTGTTCATAGTCATGGTGATTTTCTTTTCCTCCACATTATGGAGAGCTACTTTCAGCAGTTCATTAGAACTCCATCTTCTGACTGTTCTTCGAATATTAATGCAGTTGCCTTTTCTGTAAATTGTGCAACTCAGTAGGCAATTTTCCTGAATGAAGATAAGCAAAATTTCTCTAGGATTTATATCTTTCTCTCTCATCTACTTCTGTGTCCATGTACCTAGCTTAATGTTTGCCTTTAAAGAGGGAGAGCACATGCAGTCCTGCTGCAAATATCTGTTTCAGCCCAAGTGAAAGGCTGGCACATTCTGTCATTTTCTCCCCTGTACGGAGTCTACATTCGTCTTTCTAGAAAAGGGGGAGCTCCACGTATTTGAGACAAATTTTGCTGCACTCTGAATGATATGTGTGCTTTTTATGTTTATGAAACTACCATCCAGCGAAAAATAGCAGCCTAATATTTTGACATGAAGGTCATTTGAAAGTTTTACTGCCTGCAAGTGTGATCCATTTTGTTGACAAAAAGCTCTCCCAGGGCTCTTTAGGATGCCCCAGCCTGCTCAACGTTTCTCTGAGTCTGGCATTTCTGCCCCCCTCCCTCTTCACCACCTCCCACCAGACTAATTATCAGCTCATTAAGGCTGTCCTAATGAATTATGTTACCGCATTAAGAGAGGGTTTAGGACAAATGTCAGTGTCAGTGCTGGGGCAGCGGGGAGGATGAACCGGATGGGAGCAAGGAGGGGGTGTGTGTCACAAACTCCATCCATGGGGCCACCGAAGCTTCTGTGATCCGGCCAGGCTCAGCACACACACCAGGAACTCATAAATATTTCAGCTGCCGTGAAGTTTACATGGATGTAAGCGTGCTCTTGGGAGAAGCTGGCTCCCCGCTCACTCCTCGCCTTTGCAGACCAGAAATCCTCCCGCAGGTGACGTGGCCCACGCGTGTCTGGGTGGACACCCACGCGGAGTTGGAGAGGCTGTCAGGAGGAGGCGGGGCTCGGTGGGCCAGAAGCATGTGGCTTTTTGCTCCGAGGATGGAACACTGGCGGGCGGGGTGGGGGAAGGCATTGCCAGCACAGTCTGGCTCCGTCTCTTTAAAAAACACACATATGATTACACTTTTACTACTTGCTTGTTTTATTCTTTTGGCTGTTCCAGAGAACAGAGTAAGGTGCCCCTGTTTCTCTTCAACCTTCAGGACGCTCGCTGCCCTGAGCACAGAGATGGCCTTTTATGCTCCACTTGTCCCCAGCATAGCATCACGATAACAAAATGATGCAGACGGCAGCTCCAAACCAGATCAGATCCTACAACCACGTTGGAAACTGAATTAGAGAACAAAGTGCAGCAATACATTTTAAAATGCCAAATGTATTTTAAAGGGCTCGGCTTTTTTTTTTTTTTTCTGCAGAGTTATGTCAGGGAGATCGATCATAAGGGTATTATTTTCTTATTTCAATAATAGCCCACATCTTAAGCCTTCTATTTACTAAGTTTTTCAAGAAACATCAAGCTTATGAAGGTACGTCACAAGCATCTGACTTCTTTTTTTTTCCTCGCGGGGGGGGGGTTGTGTTTTTTTTTTTATTTTGTTTTGTTTTGTTTTTTAGGGTTTGTTTTTTTTTTACTTATCATTATACTGATGTTCTTCTTTACAGAGCTTTCCAAAGCACCATCCGGCTGAGCCAGCTAAGCAGCCACACATAGGGGCCACTTTAGCCTCTAATGAGAGGCAATCACCCTGGAGCTGGAAGTACGGAGCTAATTAATTATCATATTTGGCAAAGAATCCCTCGTAGCTAAACAGATAATAGAGATGATGAATATTGCTCATCTATAGACTTCTAAAACTATTTTTTGGGGGGTGTTAAATGATGCTTTTCTCAGACAACACAATAGCAAAAATTCACATTAGGGAAAAAGTGGTTAATCTCACCAGTAATGTTTATCTTAACAAATTCATTACCTCCAAGCAAGTGTAAATCTATGCCAGGCTCTGAGCTGACATTTCCTTCCAGATCCCCAAACCTTTTAAGCAGTGGATCATTTTAATCGTGTCTTGAAAAAAGGGGCCACGCTCAGCTGAGAAGGAGAAAGCTCTGCAGATCCCAGGCAGTTGGCTTCGGGACACCACTGCCAAGACCAGCCTTCCTCTGCTGTACCCCATGCACCGGCTCCCCAGAACATGTCACTTCTTCACTCTCTATTTATTTTTTCTTTTATAACAGCCTATATAATGCAAGAATTTATTGATCGATGGTAGAGGAAACATACTTTAAACATGGGGAGAGAAGTCTTCAAATGTGAGACCAAGAGAGGACAGGGAACGTAAAAATAGACCAAAGTAAGAATTCATTACTTTCGCTATACATTAATTCATCCATATGGTGTTGGAAGAACTTCTTTTCCTGGAAATATCCAAATGATGAGGAGACATTCAACCACACACTTAAAATAGTTTTGGTGTAGCCCTTCCTAAGAAGATGGACTAGATAATGATACCCTAAACATACTGAGAAACTACTACGCGCCAGGCACCAGGCAGAGATGATTCACTTAATTCTCACAAGAGCTAAAAATATGGGCATTGTTTCTACTTTGTAGATGGAGAAATTGAAGCCCAGGAAGGCTGAGTTACTGCCTGAGGTTGCAACAGTAAGTGACAGCAGGAAGTTTTAAACAAAGCATGCCTGGTGCTAGAGGCTCTGCTATTATTTTTATTTATTTTATTTTATTTTATTATTATTATTATTATTATTATTATTGGTAAGAACACTTAACATAAGATCTAGCTTCTTAAATTTTTAAATGTACAACACATTAGTGTTGACTATAGGCACAACGTTTTACAGCACCTCTCTAGAGCTTCTTCATTTTTCACCACTGAAACATTCGGCTGGTGAATTGGCACTTCCCGTGGCTCCTCTACCCCAGCCCCTGGCAACCACAGTCCGCTCTTTGCTTCTATGGTTTTCCTATTTTAAATACCTCATATCAATGGAATCGTGCAGCACGTGTCGTTCTGTGACTAGCTTAATTCACTGAGTATAATGTCCTCAAGTTTCGTCTGTGTTGTTACATATCATAGAATCAACTTCTTTAAGTGTGAGTAGTACTCTGTTGGGTGTATATCGCACACTTCCTTTATCTGCTTCTGCCCTGATGGGCACTTGGGTCGCCTCCCTACCTTGGCCACTGTGCATGATATTGCAGCGATCACAGGAGAGTGAATTGAGAAGATTTCAATTCTTTTGGATAAGTATTCAGAAGCAGGATGTAGGGTAGTTCTATTTTGAAGATTCTGAGGGACCCCCATATTGTCTTCAGCAGTGGTTGCTGTGTGTCCCTGCAGACAGTGTGCAACAATTCCCTTTACTCAACACCTCAACAGCACTTGTCATCGAGGGGGTCTCTATGGTTGTCATCCTAACCAGTCATGGGGTGGCCTCTCAATTTCCCTGGTGTGGCACAACCTCAGACAACGCCGCTGCCCAGTAGACGTGTCCTCCAGGCTCAGATCACGCCAGATGCCCAGTGGAGGTGTCCTGATCACCTCCGATCCCAGGAAGGGTGTAAGCTCAAGGTCGGTGTGTGCTGGGCATCGCGTTAGGCAGGCGTGTTTGCAGGCATGGAGCCGGGGAGAGGGCAGACTTTGTAAAGCAACCTCAAAACCTGGCACCAACTGAACACATTGGGAGAGCTTCCTGCGACCGTCTGGAGGGTAGACACAAGAGCTGCGTGCAGCCAGACAGCTCCTGCCTGGGGCCAGGGCGTAAGGACAGACTCCAGAGAAGAGTGCCTGCTCGAAATGAAAAAATGCAAGCTCTCTTTCCTGTGTCTGTCTGTCCCTCTGTGGAGCCCGGTGGCCTCCAGCAAGTCCTCTGTTGGTTTGGGAGTGGGTGGCAGATTTGGTGGTGGGGCGGGGGGGGTCTGTTTGTCTCCTCGAGCCCACGGAGCAACAAAGAGCGTGTCTGGGGCGCTAGGAAGGGCCACGGCGCATCTTCCCTGGGAGAGCCAGGGAGGCCGGCTGCGGAGTGACAGGCCACCGCGCCCGAGAGGTGGCCCGTATCTGCCGGGGCCATCACACAGCCCGCACCAGCAGCGGCGCCTGGCAGCTGGGGAGATACATTCAGATAAAGCAGCCGGCAATCCCCGATAACAAGCCCCTCAAATGTCAGGCGGCACAAAGGACAGCATTGATTGCTGCCACCGCCCGCCTTTTCCTTTCTGCGGCCCTCGGCTCCTTTCTCCCTCCTTTTGCACACAGCAAAGCCGCCGCCTGGGATAATCTGCCCATGGAAAAGGCCATTGTGCCCGGACACGTATTGTGTTATTTGCTGGATGGAACTGAGCCACATGTCTCCCCTGTCGGCCCCTTCCCGCTGACCCCACTGGGGCCGGTGGCCCTCTCAGCCGGGCACAGGGCTCCCGCGGCTCCTGGAGGCCCCTCTGCCGGTGGAGGCTGGGGCCTCCTGACTGGCCCGGAGGATGCCCTGCAGCAGAGCAGTGGGGGGCACGGGGCAGGTAGAGGCCTGGGAGCCGGCGGGAGGAAACCAGACGGAAGCCGGGAGACACCTGCTGCACGCTGCTGGGTGTCAAGTGTCAGAGGGATGCTTCATGCCGAGAAGCCACTCCTCCTTCCCACTGAGCAGGGTACCTTTCCTGTGGCAGGAACTGTCTTTCGACTCCGTTTGAGGAGATATGAAAGGACACAGAGAAAGGAAAGAATGGCCTTGAACACCAACGGCAGGGCCAGCCCTCACATATGACCCATCAGAGCCCTCACACCCTCTTCAACTCATCAGAGCCATCCTTCAAAATGGCTAAGGATGTGGATGACTATGCAAATGCAGGCACACCAAGAAGGGGCTCTGTGTCAGAGAGTAACAAGTCCAGCAACGTGGGAATTTTTTTCATTTTCGTTTTTGTCTTTGTCCTTTTGAGCATCCTACAGAGTGCAGAGAATTAATATGGCATCATTCCAGAAGTGCTTTGCAGAAATAAATGCCTCGTAGATAGAATGTTTGCTCATCCATTGGTGGCTCAGATTGGCTACCAAATGAGACATATTTTCAAGTGACATGATCATCTCCAAAAGGGGAAAAATGGTAATATGTGTTATTATTCGGCTTTTAATAGTTACTGGTAAATAATAGCACACTATCTCTATGCTGGTTCACTGTGCTTAGAATAGTTGCTTTGGAACCAAAACAGGAGTTAGATGTCAAAAAACTACTTTGGAGATTCCTATATTTAGAGGAGTTCACTCCATAAACAAACAAAAAAAAAGACAGAGCAGTACACCAAGTATATCAGAATGTAAAGGGTTCAAATATTTTAATAACAATAAAGAGAAGAAGGTATGACATGCAAAACAATGGCCCCCAAAGATATCTATATCTTACTGCCCCAAACCCATGAATATGTTAGAGTACTTGACAAGAGGAATTACGGTGGCAGATGGAATTAAGGTGACTTTAATGTGGGGGCATGATTCTGGAGTACCTAGGCATGCCAGTGTAGTCAAAGGGTCTTCAGAAGTGGCAGATGGAGGTGGAAGAGTGGGCTGGAACCATGAACTGTGGCATGAGAAGGACCCTACCTACTGTCACTGGCTTTGAAGATGGAGGAAGGGTCCATAAGCCAAGGGATATTGGCACTTCTGGAAACTGGAAAAGGTAGGTAGTCTCCAGAAGGAACCAGCCCTGTCAAATCTTGATTTTAGCCTCTTGAAACTGTTAGATTTCCAACTCATGGGACCATAGGATAATAAGTCTGCTTATTAGAGCAGCAATAGGATGCTAATAAGAAGAAGGAGGATGAGAAGAGCTATGTGCATTGAGCATTTACAATGTGCCCATCCTGGGCTAGGTATTTTGCTTGCATTACCTCACTCCGTCCTCGTGGCCCTCCTATGACCCTGGCACCGTTGTATTCACACTGATGAGTACACTGAGGCGTAAAAGGTCACAAGGTCTGATTTCTAATTTTCAGCTCCTGCCCACTTATGCTTAGCATGAATACCCCTCTGTGTTACTGATACAAAAAAGAATAAAATATTTAAGGCACTAGTAGAATTATGGCACATAATTCTACATTTAACCAGAGCCATCAAGCATTGTTTAGAGATTCAAATTTACAAAGGAAATCAATAGGCTGGTGAGACATCCCTGAGTTTCTGAAAAGCCATTATCAATCGCCTCCACCATACAATACTGGAGACTTCCTAGAGGAGTTTGTGGGATTACCTTGCATGCAACATTCACAGTGAATTCTTTCAACCGTACTTTCTGACTGAACCAAATTTGACATTTATAATGGCCCAAGAAAAGCACCTCCCTAATGATACCACATCACTAGATGTCACAGGAATCAAAGGTGACATTTCTAATAGAATTGCTGTCTCTAACGGGAAGGCAGGTGACTCCTTCCCAGAGTCAATGGAGCACAAGAAGGCAAGGAAGTAAGACCCTGCAGAGGCGATGGAGGGTCACACCCATGAAAGCTGCCTTTCTGGAAGAAGGCAGACTCTTGGAGAAGAAGCAACTTTTCTAGAATGTATGCTCTTCATAATCCTTCAGAAAAAAAATCCCAAGTACATGTCATTAGGAGATCTTGATTCTCTAATGATAAAAAACCAAGAGAAGTATATTCTTCTGTGGCAGACAGCCCACAGTCCAAGAAGGATGTGTGCTCCCTTCGGTTCAGATATTCCAGTTCGTCTTGTGTCTAGAGGGAACCATGATACTAGTTCTTACTAATAGAGATCATAAGTAGAAGCAATGTGCATCTTTTCTGGGCTGAATTAGGAAGCTAATGTGCTTTTACATTCTTCTGTTCCCTTCCCACAGTGAACCTGGAAGCCACATGCGGAAAATGTTGGCACCATGAGGGGGAGGGAGCATGTATTCCTGAACCACTGTGTGTGGAGAACCATCCACAGAACACTTGTTGGACTATTACAGAAGCAATAAATTCCACTGGGCTAAGCCACTAAAATTTCAGGATGTATCCTGTTAAACCTGTTGCAGCCAGTAGCATTATCATAATTAAAAAATGCACTCAAGAGGTCAAGAGGAGCATATCTTATGGTTTTGGGCAGCAATACTGATAAGTCTCTGAGAGAGCAAGTTGGAAGTCATTTCCAGCTGCAGTGTGCAGCAATAGAGAATCCTCTGCAGTAGTTTCTTCCAAGGCCTTTTGCCAAAGTTATTAAGGTCACCAATCTTTAAAGCTCAAAGTTGCATCTGTTGGTCTGGAATTGATTCTGATAGAGAAAAACCTAGTAAGGTGCATATCATATGCTTTACCCTTAGAATCAATGTTGATTTTGCAGAACCTTTTCAAGGGAACATCTTGCGTTTAGAAAGTACCTTCTAAACATGCTTCAAAATGCTCCTGAGTCCAACATAGAAATATGCCACAAGAAAACAAAACTTTGCATTTATTATTCACAATGTATAGACCGGGGGAAAAGAGGACAATTCTTCAATGGATCTTCACAGATATTAAATGAGCTTTAGAATATTGTTTGGGGGTATAAATTGTTTTAGGAGCTAACCAATATACCCTCAAGCAAGTAGTGAGGCTTAAAGATAATGTGGATAATCAGGATGCCCTAAAGTTACTTGTTGAAGGAAATTGAGCAGTGGCCTTCAAAGTCTAAAGTGAGCAAGAGTAAGGGAGGGAGACTGAGTCTTCCACAAATAAATACTCCATCACACACCCCCACCGTGAGGCTGCCTGCTTTCACCTTAGAGGAAATGTTTCTGCTCCAGTCGTGGCTTTTGAGAGACTGTCAGGCTCAGTGGAGGATGGGGTTGACCAAGTCTACTCAAAACTTCCTCAGAGGCTCTCAGGTCCTGCCTTGCACCACCCAGGACATGCGAGGGAACTAAGGAACTGGGAAACTCTTCCACAAAGGACCCTATAGACAATTCTAGCCCACCTCAGTTCTTGGGGCCAGGTGTCCACAGATCACTGCTAGAAGGTGGTGTTGTTACTATGCTTATATGGCACAGTTATAATAACCTATTACTATTAGGTTGATTTATATGAAATTTTCACTTTTGTGGATTAGAAAAGGGGAAACAAACCATTCATATGATTCAACTTAATGTGATACAAGATACTTAGAAACCAAGAAGGCAAATAGAACACCAACGTTATCATGGTTCTGGCTCAGAAAGCTCTTACCACATCACGGCACTCTTCAATGTGCCACCCACACATGTCCATCCTCCTTCACCAAATGCCCTGCTTCTCTCCTTAACAGTAAACATCTAGTCCCAAAGGTACCACGTATATGTCGAAAAGGATGCAAAGTACATATTGTATATATCACAAATTTTTCTCTTTAAAAACTAATAAATCCTCAATATAAAAACAGAAAATATGGATGAATAAAATGCAGTCTTGATCTGTCTAAGAAATGGCACAAGTTCAAATAATGCCACGTCTGAGGCATCCACCCTGCCAGACACTCACTCAGCCACCTGCTTGCTCTTATGCGCAACCCAAGGCCAATTTCTTATTGTCACAATGAACTGCTATTCCCAGCACCCCACGCGATTTCTGGCAGCTTCACAATCTTGATGAACAAAAATGAATTACAATTCTTTCTTTGAGTCTTAAAATATTAAAGCTCATAACTTCTGAACATATGCTCTACCTAAAATGTAACTGTGAAATTAAAGATGTGTGTTGTAGTCTCATCCCCATCTCAGTAAATAAGGCTTTTTTTTTTTTTTTTTTTTTTTTTTTTTGCTTGCCAAGCTCAGTTTACCTTGTCTCAATGCCATTTCAGGCATTTTTTTTTTTTATCCTTCAACTTCTGCTGGTGAACATCGTCAGTAAAGAATCTTAGGAAACCAGACAAGAACAAAAGAAGCACTTGCCATAAGCAGTGTGAATTGGGGACAAGCCCATTGGTCCATGTCAAGAATGCTAAATCCTACTAATACTTCCCCCATCTATCTCTGCAGCTACCCTTGCGCGGGTTTGAATTCTTAAATTTGTAAAATTAAGAGGGAAAGCCCATTATCTTCCTCACCAGTAATTCCTAGGTTTAAGAAGTGAATGATGCATTCTACTTTGAAAAGAACTTTGCTCTTTCAGGAAAAACATTTTGATTATCCTTTTTAATAGCAGAAGCCCATTGGTCTGTCCATATTCAAAGTTCAAGAGCGAGAAAGAGACAATCCTTGAATTTCTCTCCACGGTTTCTTTAAGCACACCCAATCCCCCTGGAGAACCTCATGGTGAATTCTGCTGGTTGCCAATCCCTATTGCTGTGCCCCTGGTCTCACTGTAACCTGGTCAGGGCCTTGGGAAACCAGAGCCTCCCCACAGCTGCCCTTCCTTATTCCATTAAAAAGCCCTCCCCAGGAATTGTGTCAGGTGGTTTGAAGAAAGGAACATAAGTCTTTTTCCCACATGAGGACATCGGCCAGATATCACCATCATCCCGGTATTAGCAATACATTATTGACTGAGGATGGTCAAAGCAGTGACTGTGCTAATAAGGGCCCTGAGAACAGACGTCTACTTAGAACAAGGCCGGTGTGCAGGAAGTCCATCTGCTTGGAGACTTTGCCCTTTGTCCAGAGGGAGAAGAAAGGAGAAAAGTAGGTATTATTCAGGCTTGGTCACAATCAATTTTTATCATTGGGCGAAAAGAACAAAAGCCAAAGATCTATTCAAGTCTACTTAGTGGGAGAAAACTTGTAATTAGTATTGGGTGAGTCAGTTCTTAGAACGAGGCAGCAATGGTAGGATAATACCCCTCCAGCCCATAGCGTACCACTTCCAACCCCAAATCCCAGCCCCCGGGAGCTTTCTTTCACCAGGGCAGGCATCTGGACCATGCTTGGAATCTGAAGTTAGTACAGACAGACCCTGCCAAGGAGGGAATTTGTTTCCTTTCAAAGCAAAACACCTGTCTCATGTCTGGTCGTCTCTGGGTAATGTGTTTATGTCACTGTCCACATAGCACCCTGGCCTCATGCCCTGTGGGGACTTCTCTGTCTCTGCCCAGCTTCCAGGGGCCTCCTGACAGCTTCCTGCTTGGAGCAGGAACCACAGAAATCACTGCCATGAGGCTCTTCCCTCAGCCACCTGCTCCCTCCCTGGGCCTCACATCTGAAGACAGAAGGAAGCTTCAGTCAAAAGCAAGCAGGAAGCCCAGCACGGTGGGTCTGGCACAGGGAGGCTCACGGCTGCACATCTCAGCTCTGCTCTGGCACATGCACAACACTGAGCGGCCTCTTTACAGGCGATCCCAAGTTTGCATCCGAGGATTATCTCAGTGTTAAATGGAGCATCATGTAGGCTGCATGAAATCACTTTGAAGAAGATGAGCATGTTATATAATGGAGAAATATTTTGTGATCTGCCACATGATAGCTTGATGATCTTGAAATTGGTATTGAAAACTTTTGAGCTTTGTTTAAACTTTGGCAAAAAAAATAATACCTCACGATCAGGCTCTACTACTTGTAAATTAAGTGATTTGGACAAATTATTTGCCTTCACTAAAGAGCCCCATTTTTACCTAGAAGATGGAACTAGCAATATAATCACAATTCTTACAGAGTTGTTATGGGAATTGAGAAAGCTTATGTAAAATTCTTAGCATAATACTTGGAAGATAGTAGGCATTCATAAATGTTAGACAATATTTATGTGTTTGTTATTCACCTGTTGACTTATTCATTCAACCAAGGTATGGCAACTAAGTAAGAAAAGATGTGTAGAATGCCTAGCTAAATGCACAACACACAGTAGGTACTTGACGCAATTAATTTTATTTCTCTTCTCCTTTTCACAAGTGGAGAAACTGAGATAGAGGGACACAAAGTCCTTCCTACCCTATTTAATGTTACTGTTAAGATCTCTGTGTACCCAGCAAGTCCCCTGCAGGAAGAAATTGAAAGTGGGAAGAAGACAGAGAGAAGCCTAAGACTCTTGTATCTGCTTTAATTGATTTACTTCAGGTCAATCTCAAGGAGTGAGGACACAAGTAGAAGTCCATTTAGCTAACTTGAAAGCTCTGCTCTTGACTTCTGAGGACTGGGAGGTCTTTGAACTCATCTGAGTTTCTAAGTCTTCGGCCAGAAAGGAAAATTTCTCAGCTGCTTTTTCATGCTTTCAGAATGAATTAATTTTCTAAATGGAAAATTGAAGTAATTAGGTTATAGATTGAGTGACATTTACTAAGGTGCAAAGCAAGGAAATTTTTATATCCTTTATTAAACAGTTATTAGATGTATTAAGCAATATGGAGTAATTACTTTTATTTCCCCAAATGTGATTATTCTTTTCATGCCAAGGCAAGCTCAAACTCACAGAGACCCAACAGACCATGACTGCTTAGAATAGAAGCAGGTCACATCTTCAGTGTTCTTCCCAGAACCACCTGGCTCCCTGGCCAGGCGGGTAGAAAAGCACCCAAAGAGAAAGGCATAGGATCTGGTTCTTAAGACAGAGCTCAGCTTCCTTCACACACTTTGGCACAATATTTCTAGGCACCTTAACTTTCATTTTAGCCCACCAACCTATCCAGCAAGGGAATGTACTCATCAATTCAATACCTACTACGTGCCAGACACTGTTTTAAGGTATCCAGCAGTGAGGACAACAGACAATGTGTTCACCTCTGTAGAATTTGCATTCTAAAAAGGGAAGCCAGATAGTAGGGAAGTAAGTGGAACCCACAGTAAGTCAGAAGATCGTTGCCCTGAAAGAATAGGAAGGTCCCCAGTAATAGCAGTAGGGTGCTATTTGCATGAACAGTTGAAGGAGAGAACTCCTTACTAGCCAGCCAGCTGAAGAAGGGTGTTGTAACTGAATGAGTCCTCATGTGCAATGGCCCCAACATAACCTGGGGGGTCCAGGAACCCCACACTGAGTACCCAGAGTGACTGAGTCAGGAGTCACTTGGTAGGAGGCAATCCAAAAGGTTGGGGAGGACAGGCATTGTGAAGATTTTTTTGAAGATTTTATTTATTTATTCATGAGAGACACAGAGAGAGAGGCAGAGACACAGGCAGAGGGAGAAGCAGGCTCCATGCAGGGAGCCTGACGTGGGACTCAATCCTGGGTCCCCAGGATCACGCTCTGGGCTGAAGGCAGCGCTAAACCGCTGAGCCACCGGGGCTTTCCCATTTTGAAGATTTTGAATCTAATTCTGAGGTGACAAGGCATTGGGGTTAAGAGCCAGGAGTTCCAGTCAAGAAAACACACAGCTATCCCTAAAAGAGTAATGGAAGTAGCTTCACAAATTGTTTTCCCTTCCATGAGCCTTGCCTCCTATCTCTGTCTCCTAGATGACAAATGACACCTTTGTCTTAAATGTACAGTTCCCCACTCTCTCAGCTTGTTTTGAGATCTTAACAAGGCAAGGGGGGATGAGACTAGCACCTGGCACAAAAAGTAGGTCTGTTTTAATAATATTGATTGATTGGGAGCCTGGAGAGAAACACATGTGTCTATTGATACGAGTCTGTTCCTTTACCGGGTCTCTGTGTCTCTGAGCCTCAGTCTTCATGTTTGTGAAATGGGTGGATGAGGTAATGCATTTAAAATGTTGACATAAAAAAATAAAATAAAATAAAATAAAATAAAATAAAATAAAATAAAATAAAATAAAATAAAATGTTGACATAAACTCAGTACTCAATAAATGGTAGTTATTTTTATTTAAAGAATGACCTCTTATTTCTAAGTACAATTCCATCCGTAATTCTTTCTTCCTGCCTGAAGAAGACCCCTGGGCTCCCCCTTGGCACCCACGTGCCACCCCTACTTCCTTGCTGGGTTCCACTTACTGCCACTGATTTCCTCAAATTGTCTCTTTAACTCTCTTTCAATCAGGAATTCTCACCAGGGTCTAACTGGTGCCCCAGAGGGCATTTAGCAAGATCTGGAGACAATTTTATTCATCATAACTGGGATAGTACCACTAGCTTGTAGTGGGGGGAGCCTGGGGATGCTGCTGAGCATTCTATAGTGCACAGGACAGCCCCACAGCAGAGACTCACCTGGCCTCAAATGGCATTAGTGCTGCAGTTGAGAAACTCTGCTCCAAATACAACAAATGTGGTGTTGCACTTTCCTTCGCATACACATGTGAAAAAAATATATATATACATAATATAGACAACTGCTTCTTCCTTATGGGCTCCCTCTGGCTACTTTATCCCCAACCTCTCTGGCACAGTTCCTGACTTGTACTACGTACAGTTACTGAGTTGAGTGAGCATTTCCAAAACAGAATTTTATGGGAGCAATTTCATCATGTAACTCCTACTGAAATTCTGCTGACCGAAGTGCCAGAGATCTGAACTCCAAGTAAAAATTTCCATATCATGCTCCTTAAATTTCCATATATAGTTCAAAAGGCAGTTGCAGTCAAAGTGGATGAAACAAGATAAAATTAATCAGTACAACCTCTTGTAAGTATTTCAAACACAGTATTAAAGGCTTAATGGAGAAGAAAAATATGACATATTTAATCTAATCAACATCTCCAGTGAAGGGACACAGAATGCTGCCCAAGATGGCGGCCTTGTTGAAATGGAGCTGGGATCACTCAACTGGAGGAAGCCCTGGGAGCCAGTACAGGGCATAGTCTGCATTAATGTCTGCAATCCCTGCTCCCCTGAGCTGCCACGGTCAAGGCTGCATGTAGCACATAGCATCTCTTTGTGAGACTTAAGTCTATACAGCTTCTTTGCCCGTGTTGGGAAGATGCAGGAGCCAGACCAGGAAGTTGATGTCAAGGACCACATGCTCCACAGCTCGTGCCTCTTTGGAGTACATGAAAGTCACAACCATTTGTGGTAGCCCTGCTCTTTTCTTTCACCTTACTCCAAATCTTTAATATCCCCTTTCTTCAGAGAAACGTATCATTACCACACAAGGGGAAAGTCAAGAGAGAGATTTGGGAGACCGAAACTCAAATAATCAACCTGTAATGGGTAAAGTTGACCATAGGAGGAGGAGCCAGCCCTAAGTGATGGTTTATAAGTGAGTAGGAGGAGACATTGCAATATGCCAGTCTAGTCAACACAGCCAGCGTTTCATTTCAAGGAAACATGTTGGAATACAGAAGAAGATGGGAATCTAGACTACTGAATCTTGACTGGGAAAAGAGTGTATTAGCAGAAGAGGATGTTCGTGTAAAATCTAGAGAAAGGGAAGTCATCGCCATTGACCTTTCCTACAAACCTTTTCTTGAAGCTTCCATATCACAGCTTTCTCCTGGTTAGCTGCTTCTTCATCCAGCAACTTTGTCACCTCCTTCACTCACTGCTCTTCCTCTATGAGTCTTAGCTTCCCCCTCTGTCGAATGGAAGAAATAGCATCTACCTCACCACACACACCTGGGTACATCGTAAGTAGGTGCTTGATCAATGTTCACTTGGCTTCTTTGTGTTTGAAAATCTCCTTTCGAAGCACCTGAGTGGCTCAGTGGTTGAGTATTTGCCTTTAGCTCAGGGCATGATCCCAGGGTCTTAGGATGGAGTGCTGCATTGGGGGCTCCCTGCAAGGAACTTTCTTCTCCCTCTACCTATGTCTCTGCCTCTCTCTGTGTCTCTCATGAATAAATAAATAAAATCTTAAAAAAAAAATTAAGTCTCCTTTTGCCTCTGCCCAAATAAAACTGCCATTTTCTTGGTGCAGTTAATCTTAATTGTGAGAAAGAGAGCCTGTTAAACAAACTTCAGTAATGTGTTCCCAACTTCAAAAGGCATTTGGTATTTTTTAGGGAACTCATAGACAACTCAAAAGATTCAATACTTTGTAAGTTTATTGATTTCAAACAGTATGACACAATAAACTTGAAAAAATTTGGGCTGATATTGGCCAGGAATAAGCCTCCAAAGACGGTATCAGCTGCTGTAGGATCTTAGCATGTCCCAACTGCATTTTCTTCTCCTGAAACCAAAGATTCTCTGAGGGTTACACGTATGACTTTCAGGAACTGTTGGCCAACTTTGCTCATGTTAGCCCTGTTCTAATCTGGCCATGTGGCATCTTCTGCCGGCCACTCTTCCCCACACAAGCACCTTATTACAGACACAGAGAGCTAAGCACTCTGCAGTGTACTCGTCCTGAGGGAACCTGGGATGGTTGACGAGTGGTCACACGCATTGGTATGTTGGACTAGTAGGATGTAGCGGCAAAAACAGCTTCCTGAAGTGTCTGAAGGCTCCTTGTGCCATACGGAGTTAATCTAATTCTATCAAATAGCCCAGAGAACCATATTTGTCTCCCACAATGCCAAAGGTACAACAAAACCAGAATTATCCTTTAATTCCTTGACCTAAGACACTTGTGACCATACATTTGGATGGACTTTCTAATCAGACAGACCTGGATTTGAATTTCAGATCCATCATTTGACACCTTTGCCATTTTGTACAAGTTATCCGATCCTTCAAATTTTAAATGGGCTAAGATGGCAACTATCTCCTTGGAAGGTAAACTGAGATCAGACAGGTAACAATTGAACTCAAGCATCAACACACATGAGCTGAGTTAGTCCTCCTTGTTCATGTTGTTACCACCACTTCCAGGTGAAACAGGACCTCTGGGGTGGGGAGGAAGAAAGGAACAGGACTTCTGAGTTTTATTCAAGCTCCAAGCACCCTTGGGTGGCCCTGGCCAGAACTGGGTAAACAGGCTTCTGCTCCTCTATCCACCACCCATCAACATACATGGTCAGATGTCCTCAGTCACTCAATAATGAATGGATGCATTTCTTTAATATTCTCAGTAAACTGCCCATCCCCTTGAGTGTGATGGTTTTCCTAAAAGAGACAAAAAGAGAGAAACAAGTGTTTCTAAAGGGTGAAAATTCTAATAGAATGGAAGCAAAATTTGTATTTTCTCCCAGTGTTTCAGTAAGATTAATCAGTCATTGCCCACCATCTTCAAATTCCAGGAGCGCCAATCCCCCTTCTGCCCACCTCTGTCCCCCTGGCACCTAAAGTTATGACTCTCCACCACAACATGAAGGGCCAACCCCTCCACGGACCCAAGGATTGGCTGGGTCTCATCTCTGCTCCTTTAAAAAATGTGCTGTAAGTGAAAAGCTCAAGGCATTAAGAAGTGCAAAATCAATCCTACAACATGTTTAAGCAGAGTAAATTCTATAGGAAGCCCTAAAATAATGACTGTGTCAAAGAAAATGGTTTTATCCTTGGCATCTTGGTAGCAGATAAAATTATAGTATTGGAAACTTGACAATGGAGTAATACAAAGGAAATTAGGAGAAGGGGAAAAAAACGTTTCTAAATCTGTGCTTTCTGCAAAGAATGTACTTAGGATCAGCTGCCCTGGGGAGAATGTGATACAAGGGAGATAAAAGTCAGTTTGTGAGTTGAAAGATGACTTTTGGCAGCAAAGCCAAAGTTCTGGTAAAGTCCAAGTGCCAGATGGCCGCAATAAAGCCGGTTCCGGGCAGGGCGTGGTCCCTGATGGCCTGTTGCATAGGGAGGCTTTAAAGAACACTGGAAATTGTTAGAGCCTCTCCTCTCCCTCCCTAACTGCCCAGCTGTCTCTTCTCTTCACCCCAAGATGCACTGTGACCTGTAGGTTGGCCTTCTGAGTTACCTGCAACCATTCCCTTCCTCATCCCTTCAAGCAAGAGGAAGAGGCTGAGCGGAGTGTCAGCCTTGTCATTTGGACAGAGCGCAGACGCCCTGCAGTGATGCCACTAGCCATGGCAGTTCAGCCACCAGCAGCCCAATTCATCAGGAAACCAGAAATGTGACAGTCTTTGGAGACACATCAAGAGACAAGCACAGCCAACGTGGGTTGTCAAATTGAGAAAAATAGAGGCTGGAGGACTGTTTCCACAGATATTCTAATGAGTTTTGAGTTTGGGAGAAGGAGTGGCCCTGATTTAGATAGACTGGCTCCCACATGTTCCCAGATCGAATCCGTAGTATATTCCTGACTACCCTGCCCCCTGTTTCCTACCTCATTCCAACTCAGAATCTATAAAGTTCTAACTGATAGCAAGGTTAGGATATTTTTCTTGAGAATGGGAGCTAGATCAGAGCATATTTCATGAAGTATTTTTATTAGCCCCAGAATGCTGCACAAGTCAATGACAGCAAAAGCAGGTTGAATTAAGCAAATGTCCATAGAGTATCCACTCAGTGTGTGATGTCACATTGGGTGCTTTGGAAGAAATAGTTGAGAAACATGTCATTCATGTCATTAAGACTTTCTGAAATTCTACTGGACTTCATAAGAGACATAAAAGTCTATGACATACACAGCGAGGACTAGGTGTCTGTGAGAAGCCTGGAAGCTGCAGGGCTCGAAGAAGAAAGACAGCATCAGGCCAACGGAACTGAGAAAGGCTTTCTGCATCAGCCATGGAGGATAAAAGTTTAGAAATGTCTCAAAAAAGAATGAAGAGATTAGTGAATTCCAGCCTGAGAGGACCACGTAAACAAAGGCATGGCATCAGAAAGGGCAGCATAAAAAGAATTGATCCACTCGTTCATTAGTTAATTCAACATTTATCAAGGGCCTGTGTACATGCCAGGCACTGCTCTAGACATTGGAAGCAGACTCTCCTAGAGCTTAGAAATAGGTCATATCCAGTAATTTAAAAATATTCCAGAGTAATGAGTGGCCATCAGAACAGGGTGATAGCATAGAGCTCGATGTTCAGACAGATCTGCAGATTGTGGAGCCCACCACAGGAAGGGACAATTCCTGGAGAAAGGATGAGCTGGCATAGGACCCCGAGGTGGGAATGATCTTGACTGTTTGCAGAAGGCCATTGTGGCTGGAACAGAATCAAGAGCATCAATAGTGAACTCCGCGAGCCAGGGTAGGAAGTGTGGATTTTGTCTCAGGTGAGTTAGAAGGCATGTAGAGCAGGCTAAGCAGACAGACATGATCTGATTCACATTTTTGAAAGATGATGCTGGGTGCTAGGTGGTGATGCCGAGATAGAAGTGGAGACTCCCAAGAAGAAGCAAGGGTGGACACTGGCTTGCATGGGAGGCAGTGGTGGGAACAGAGGAAAGCAAGTAGTTGAGGAAGGTCTTCAAGTTCCAGCTGACAGCAAAGGCTGATGGCCTTGGTTTGAGCCTTGAAAAGAAGAATGAAGGCAGCGCCAGTGGCTCAGTGGTTTAGTGCCTGCCTTCAGCCCACGGTGTGATCCTGGAGACCTGGGATTGAGTCCCACATCAGGCTCCCCGCATGGAGCCTGCTTCTCTCTCTGCCTGCGTCTCTGCCCTCTCTCTCTGTGTTCTCTCGTGAATAAATAAATAAAATCTTTAAAAAAAGAAAAGAAGAATGAAAGAAAACTTCCAGACTTTTGCCTTAAGGAACTGGGAGTCTAGTGTCTAAGATGGGGATGCCTGCGTGAGGGCATATTTTGGAGGAAATTCTATTTTGAACAGATTAAATTTGAGATTGCTGTAATTATTCATGGTAAGATATCAATAAGTTTTGAAAGAGAAATATGAAAATAAGGCAGTAACTGCAATAGGATATGGAATAAGCCTTTTTGTCTTAAGATCAACTGGAACATTTTTCTATACTTTTCTCCATCCAAATGCAGTGGATAAACCAAAACTACAGGTGACGATTCATAGCTATTTATTTATTTGTTTGTTTAAAGATTTTATTTATTTGAGAGAAAGAGAGAGAGAGAGATCACGAGCTGGTAGAAAGGTCAGAGGGAGAAGCTGAGCAGGGAGCTCGACTCAGGGCTAGATCCCAAGACCCTGGGATCATAACCTGAGCCAAATGTAAATGCTTAATTGACTGAGTCACAGAGGCTCCCTCAATAGTCATTTCTGACAAAAAAAAAAAAAAAGGAAATCAAACAATTAATTGTTAGAAACTCCAGAAATGCAAATTAAAACAAGAATGAGATAATATTTTTTACACAAGAGCACAAAAAATTTAAAATATCAGTAACACCTAATGTTGATGCAGATATGGGAAAATGGGCATTCTCTTTGACAGAAATGTAAAATGGTGCAACATTTTTGGAAGTCAGTTTGGAGATAGCTTTTAAAAAGAATTGGAGCAATTGCACTCGAAATGTATGTTGCAGAAATGTGCACATAAATGATCAAAGATGAATGATAAGCACATTCATTACCTCAATGAATAAGTCATCTTACATCTACAGAACGAAATACTCTTTAAACATACTGACATAGAAAGATATCTATTTTAAGTGGAAAAATGGTAAATTGAATGATAATATGTAGCCGACATAGAATGTTTTATTATAAATATTTCTATTTGCCTATGCAAACATGACAAAGAGTTATCACTTCTTCACTGAAGCTGTCTTGGGGAGTTAGAATAAGGAGTGGGGGATTTCCTTTCCACTTCCTGTATTTGAGTCTAATCTGAATCTATATAATGAGAAATACCACTGTTAAAGAACAACATTAGAAATTAAAGATAAGTCTTAGAAATTTAGACAAGACTGAACGAACAGAGAAGAAGTACCTTCTCGGTGCTGGTGAGCGTGTGGGAAATGGTCATCTTCACACACTGATAGTGGGAAATTGGACGGGCAGATTTTTTGAGGACAACCTCAGCCACACATACTAATTCCTTTGAAGTATTTATATACTTAGATACACTAAATACATGTCTAGGAATCTATCTAGGGGCCAATCTGTAGCGCACACAAAGATTTATGGAAAGGATCTTCATTGCCACAATACTGATCATAGTGAAAAACTTAAAAGAAACTTATTGATACTGATGACTTTCTAAGTCGGACTCAAATATGCAATGGAAATGTAAGGAAGCATTGAAAACCATGTTTTTTAAATTAGCAAATGAAACGGAGAAAGGTTTACAATATGCATTAAGTATAAAAAAGAAAGATGCAAGTTTCTTCTCGTTGCATAATCCTTGTTTACACACCCATAAATGTATACACACCTCTTTAAAAAAATAATATTAAAAGAAACTCATCTAATAATATTAGAATAAAAATAATATCAGATGAATCTGTTTATTCTTTTCATAATTCTAGTTTTTCCTCTATATTCTTCCATGAGCATCCCTTTCTTTTACAATCAGAATGTGTTACCAAGGGAAGAAATAATGAGTTAGTATATTTGTTTGTCCCAAAGCATATTGGATTTTATTTTGTCTTTTTGCTCAACTTGAAAAGTTGCCACAGATAACTAAAGGGAAAATGGCCCCTATAAAGCAGCTGCATTTCACACACTCTTTTCTGCCCATTTTTTACACAACGCCACTCATCTTACCCATGTCGTGATGCATTTACATTCGGGGTGCAGGCCGCACACCTCCCTGGTACCTGGAGATATATGAGCCCACGCTCTGGGCAGCATCTGTTAGTACAACAGAAGGTCATTCCTCAGCAGAAATTGAAATGGATGCTATTTACTCTCGTGAACACTGATTGCATTACAGACTCAATAAATCACATGCCTACGTGTGGAACTAAGGGTCCAAGCAGTGGCAAGCCAGGGTCCCATGTATATGACATCTTGTCCATCTTTACCCAAAGTCCCAAAACAAGTCTAGTTCCAGCCAAAGTCAGATCATTCTGGGTATAACCCATACCGATTGACACCCAATTCCCCCTAGCCACCAGAATTTCATGTAGCCGAGTGTCCTTTGAGATGTCGCAGACACTTCACATGGTGCAAGATATGCTGCAGATTGTTTCAGCCTAAGTGGGGACCCCACAGTGGCCACTTACAGCAAGTCACTTATACAAGTCAGCAAGTCTACACACCCTCCTCGGGAAGCTCCCTGCTGGAGTTGGCAGTACCAGAATTACAGAAGCTCCCTCCTCTCTATATTCATATTCTTAAACTCAGCAAGTCATGTTCTTAGTCCCTGTGAAAAAGTTACTGAATATCAGGTAGGAAGCTAAGCACATAACATTCATTATACAATCTCATCATGGTAACAGTCCTATGATAAAGGAGCTTCTACTATCCCCATTTTATAGATGAGGATCTGGGACTCGAGAGGAAAAATGTGCCCAAAGTCACAGCCCATAGTTGGCGGAGCTGGGACTGGGATCCAGCCAATCTGGCTCTGAGTGCCCAAGCTTACCTGCTCCGCAAGCTAATATACCACACGGGCTTTGATGCTTCCAGGGTCATAGGGGTACTGTCCCAATGATGCATAGCGAGTGGGTTTCTCATGTCCCTTAGTACACTAAGCTTTTGGTGATTTTGATTGTTGTTAAACCTCCCTATGAGACTTCCAGGAGAGGGAAAGAAGAGCAAAACTTCCTGGGACTTGTGTTGCTGTAATGTTTCAGTTCTACCATCATGTTTCCCTTGGTGCAAGGTTGTATCTGAACCACCATACATCTTCGTGCATCCTCAAGCTCTGCTGGCTCCAGAGAAGGAGGGATCCAGAGGGTCTGAGCAGATGTACAAGGTGACCCTCTGGCCTGGGGCAGCCTCTCTGGACTGCTTGAGCAGGATAATGATTCTTGCCCTTATGGTCTTCACATGCTAATCAGAATTAATTGGTGAAAATCATTTTAAACTCTGGGTGCTTCATGTATTAGTGCTTAATTACAATATATCATTTGCTCAGAACAAGTACTTGGACTCTGGAGATGAATTCTCTGTCCTTATCCCTTTAACAAGGATTCAGTCCTAGACTTCCGTTCAATCAACTCCTTCCTGATATACAAGAAACAGAACAAATGGTGATTTTTACCTCGCTCTCGTTTCTTAGTTAAATGGATTAACTAGAAAGATAAAGAGCCATTTTTAAATCATAAACCTTTTTTCCCCTTTGCAGGCGTTATACAATCACTCCTTTCACAGAGCAGTTCTTGCTATTTGGTGTGGTCACATAAACTGAAGCTACAGAACATTCTAGTGCCCTTATGAGTGTCATTTGAAGGCTTGCTTGTAAACTTGCTGCATGTCATGGAAGCCAGTCACTGCCAATGATCTCCAATCATGTGCCACAGGACAAAGGTCCATCTGCCTGTCCCCACCCTTCCCATCAGAAGTGACGTTTCCAAAGAGCCCCTTCTTCGATAGACTTCCAGCATTCGCATTCAAAATATTAAACACAACCACAGTTACAACTGCAGGAAGACACTCCTGACAAGCAACCAGGACTTGGCATAAAGAAATCCAGTCATGCTCTGCTTGGTGGATCTCGAATACCTGAGCATGCGTACCTGGATTTCTGTCACTGGTGAGGCCCACCTCCAAATCCTTTCCTGTCCGCCCACGTTTCACTAAGTCAAAGGAAACGATTACCCTATAAAAGGTTCAAAGTGTCTATGTCCTCAGTGTCTCTAACCCATTACAAAACTTATGCAACTAATGACTTGGCATATGTCCCAGATCCTAAACTTGGGAGGTGTTTCAGGCCTTCTGGGCGTAGCCTGATGAACACGCCCTCACCTCTGCAATGACCCCAGACGGCCACTAAGCTCTTGACCGCTCCGCTTCCTCCCATGCCTGGGCTGGCCAGCCCAGGGTCACTCTTCCAAATGCAGCCTCCCAGAAGTTGCTGAAGGATAGATCCCAGCAGAAAACCCCAGACTCAAGGATGCTTGAAGGTTAGAGCATTAACATGTAGTCACATTTTACAGATGGAAGAGTAATGCAGAAATAATAAGAATCGTCCTCGGATAACGGGATGAGTCAGAGGAGGTTCCAGGAATAGACAGCAGATTTCCGTCTCCTATTACCAGCGGCATTACCAGGAGAAGGCTGCGAGGGCACAGTGACCTCACACATGTTCTCAGCCCAAAAATATTTATCTTGAGTCCTTTTCCAACTCCTCACAAGCTGTACTAAACTCAACTTTACATCTTTTTTTCTTAAAGTCGACAATAGAAAATCAGTGTGAAAATCCTACTTAGGAATGTGTGTTTATGAGTTTGTAACTTTCTTTGGGGCTACTGGTCATAAATCCAGAGTACAGCGGGCCCTGCTCTCTGGCCGGCTTTATGAGAATGCCAGAAGCAGTCTGGAAACTTCCGTGTTAGGTTGGCAGATAGGCAAGTGCTGCTGAAGAGCCATCAGCTATTATATTTGACACGGACACAAGGAGTTCCCTAGGGCCTGGAAATGGCCAAACTTAGGTTCGATGAATAAAGGAAGGAGGGGGAGTAGGCAGACGATAGAGAGGTAAGGAAAGAAGGAGGGAGGAGGAAAACCTCATTAGTAGTAATTACAGACCAGTCAATAAAAGTTTGATGTTGATTAAATATTACAATTTATTCCAGGAGCATCTGGGTGGCTCAGTGGTTGAGTGTCTGTCTTTGGCTCAGGGCATGATCCTGGGGTCCCGGGATCAAGTTCCACATCAGGGTCTCCATAGAGAGCCTGTTTCTCCCTCTGCCTGTGTCTCTGCCTCTCTCTGTGTGTCTCTCATGAATAAATAAATAAAATATTTAAAAAAATAATTTATTCCAAATAAGGGTTCCTTTGGAAATGCAGGCTGAGAATAGTGAATGTGATGGAGAAAATCCTGTCAGATCCCTTCTAGCTCCTTCTCTGACAATGATGCACAACATAGAGAAGGGTAAGTAATGGGCATGGTCTATTAGGGCTTCAGGAAGAATGTGGATTTTGGAAACAACACAGAAAGCTGATCGTCTAGGAGTCTCAGGAAGGCTTTCCTGAGCCTGTGGGGACATGGAAAAGTCACGGTGGCCCACGGAGCACCAGGATGGGGCACTCATAGCTCTCACCCTGTCCTCCCATCAGGATGGGGGTCAGGATCAGGAACTGACCAACATTTGTCTGGACAGCAAGCTCACACATGTGGACACAAGAAGGGATCCAAAGAGACCTTGATGAATGACAAATCAGCCTTAAAACTACAATGAGGGACGCCTGGGTGGCTCAGTGGTTGAGCATCTGCCTTTGGCCCAGGTTGTGATCCTGGAGTCCCAGGATCAAGTCCCGCATCAGGCTCCCTGCATGGAGCCTGCTTCTCCCTCTGCCTGTGTCTCTGCCTTTCTCTCTGTGTCTCTCATGAGTAAATAGATAAAATATTGTTTTGAAAACTCACACACAATGAAATTTAATTCTGACACAACTCGGTGTAAAAGCCAACACTCAGGGAGCTCTATCACTAGTTCTGGCTGGTGTCCTGATTTTAAATGCAGAAGGAAATTAAGATAATGCAGTGCCGCCAGGAAGGGGTCCAGGTGGTCTTTTCTTCATTTTATTTTTTATTTTTATTCAGGCGGGCTTCTTAGATGTCCCTGGCACAGTGACACTTTTAAGTAAATACATGGGTGCTTCCAAAGTGCCACAAGGTATTTTCAAAACTCCATTTGCTTAAAATTAAGCATTCACCCTGATGTTTGTTTTGCCAAATTGATTTCCCAGCAAACTGCATTGTTATATGTGATGGAAAGATAAACATCAGACTAGTCCCAATGAATTATTTGAAATTCCTAATTAACGTCACCTGAATCAATGAGTCCCCTTTATACAGAGAGAGGGTACATCAGCCTTCCCCAAAAGAATGCTCTAGTGGAACTAGTCCTAAGAAATTCTATGAAAAAAGGGCTCTAACACAAATGTAATGACAATAATATCAGCAACAACAACAACAGCAACGGCTACAACAACTCACACATGCATATTTTATACCCAGCACTGTTCTGAGAACCAATGTCTCCAGGAAGCTCAGCAAACCCCAACCCACTCTTATCTACACCCAGTGCATGTTGACATTTTACACTCAGATCCTGCACAAAGGGAACCTATTCAACTTTGTTTTATCTGATATATCCTAAGTTAATTTGACAAGGGAACCGTATTTCTGCATAACATCCATTAACAGCAGTTGTGAAATGCTGAGGTATATTCATTAATCCATTCCACAAATATCCATTGAATGCCATTTTTTGCCAAGCCCTGAACTAAAGCCAAGTATTAGAGAGAGAAACTGGTAGAGAACTAAAGATGCAAGTAAGACACATCTTGGAAGAGTAAACTAGTAGAGCATATAACACAGTCTTATTTTATAAGAACCTGGAGGGTAAGGCACAAATATGCTTTGCAAAGATCATCAAACCATACGCTGCCCTGGCCAGCCTGAGTCTGGATGGCATTTGCAGTCTGGTGAGTTTGCCCACAGACAGGCTGAAGAATTTTGAGAACCTCTACCTCTCACAATAAAATTTATTTTAGTTATCTTTCAGTAAAGCCCTCGAATAATGTAAATCCACATCGAGTACAAAGGAAATTTGTTCAACTTTGATGAAAATTCCCTGTCCCCATGATTAAGTGCCAGCACAGGCTACCACGAGAACTCAGTCCTTGAACTCCCCACTAATAGAATTTATTGCCATCTTTATTATGTGGCTGGCCAGCGTTGCTTGAGGCAGGTGCTTGAACTAGTATATCTCTGGAACTTCATTCCAGACCTTTATCTGTGCCTGAAGAATAATGATAAAAAAGCATGTGTATGCCCGTGCATCTGTGTCTGTGTGTGTATGTGTGCACATGTCTGTATAGAAGGCAAGCAAATGATGAGTGGGAAATATCAGAAAGGGAGACAGAACATGAAAGACTCCTAACTCTGGGAAACGAACAAGGGGTGGTGGAAGGGGAGGTGGGCGTGGGGTGGAGGTGACTGGGTGATGGGCACTGAGGTGGACACTTGATGGGGTGAGCACTGGGTGTTATTCTATATGTTGGCAAATTGAACACCAATAAAAAATAAATTTAAATAAAAATAAATAAATAAACTTTAAAAAAAGAAGGGAAGCAAATGGACTGCAAAGATCACCCTCATTTTAAATATCAAAGCCAAAAGCAACTTCCCACCCTTATTTAGAGAATGCAGAGAATACAAAAAAAAAAAAAAATGAGGCCATAGTTCATAGTTACCATAAACCTCGGTTTATAAATTGGGGAACATTTGCACACTTTGCTGTATCCATTACCCCCAACTACAGTAATTTCCATTTCCCCCAAGCAATAATTGAGAAAGTTAAATCTAGAGTAAGAACCAAAATGTCAGCATCCCCATTCTCTTAAATGGTGTCAGAGCTCTTAGCGCTTTCATTTAAAATCCTTTCTCTTGTTAAATTCCAACAATTAAGGACAACCATTTAAGTTGCCCCTCTGGTGTAAATGCCATGCTCCAGAGTCCACCCTGCTCTTGAGATTTGACTCCATGAAAACCTCAAGAAGACAAGATGGTAAGTATTGATGAAAAAGAGATGACAACGAATGTGACATCCCACGTCCCTATTAATGCTAACCCTGGTGCAAAATGCATGAGGTCAGTTACTCTGGGTCTTGAGCTTGGGGGAGGACACACTGCTCAGGGTAGAGTTAGCATGACAACAAGCAAATCAACAAGTCTCTAGAGTTTTTTGTGTGTGAGAGAGAACATGCACACATACATGCACACAAGCATGTACACACAATCATCATATAAACTCCTCTGCTAGCTTTAAAGACTGAGCCTCCCTGGTGGTTTAGTTCCCAAAGTGTCCTCACTACCTCCAAGCTCTAATGCACAGACACACACACACACATTCCCAGACTCCACTGGATGTCTGTCGCTGTCAGATTTTGCCATTTGCCATCTGCATCAAAAACATGAGCACCCCCTGCCATTTGCCCAGATCCTATAGTGTCTGTACACAAATAATTCCTCTTCACACCAGTGTAGGGAAACACAGGCCTTGCTATATCATCGATATTATCTGCTGCTTTTTCTACAGTCATGTTGGACTCAGAAAGAATATTATTGGAGTAAATCTCAACTCATGTAGCTGTTAACTATTTAGATGATCTGTATGTTCCAAAAAAGTTGGACTGGTTCGTAGCTCTAATGAAGACTGCACTTTAGAACATTTATAGCCGTGACGTACCATCCCTAGAATAATTTAGAAAATTTCAGTCTTAGCTGCCAACACTCCCCAAGCTAGGCTCAGAGAATCAGTCCTCTGTTTATAAAAGAAGTGCTGCTAAGTCTCCTGCAGTCTGGGGATGAGTTTTCATTTTGCTACTTTGTCTTCCTGGCATTTGTTCCCTGCAGAGAATGAGGGACAGGAACCCTATCCCACAGCCCAGCCCCTCCCCTGGCCTGCCAGAAACACAAACTCCCGCTCAGTCTGGCCCTTGTTTGGTACCTTGCAAGAGAGAGACAATACTTTGTATGAAAAGAAGTGAATTTCCAGAACATTCCTTGTTAGGTAACATGTCCTCCCCTGCTCCATCCGTCAGTATCCCCAGGTCAGACCTTCTCTGGCGCTTGCCTTCAAATCAGACAACGAGAAGAATTGGAACTCACTATCCTTCATTGTTATTGAGCACACAATTTCCAACCCACCAGCCTGGAAAGTCACTAAGCGACCCTCGGGTCTGAGACTCTGGAGGACTCTTTCTCCTTGCTGCCTGAAAACCTAAAGTCCTAAAATAATTGTCTCCAGTTTTCATGCCTCTGTTCTGACGGTGGGCAGTGGTTCCAACCTTCCATATCACTTTTTGTCTTCACAACGCATCTGTCCCTCCTTCCAAACCTGAGCCTCCCAGCAGGATAAGGTCCCAATTCAAGTGCCTTTTAACATAAACATGTAACTTAATTGTTATATCAGGTGAACTCAATGTATAAAATCTGATTTGCACACCCTTTCCAGAAGCTATGATGCCTGGCTGTCATTTCTGAGACACTGGAAAATCTTCATAAAAATCCAAGGAATCTCAGTGACTTCTAACTGGTATATGAATTTTAGGAAAAAGGGTGTTTCGGAAGACAGGAAGCTGGGAGCTGGGTTATCTTGAGAAGGGGGCAACGAGATACCAAGATATACTTGAATGTCACATAGTGTGGACTATGTAAGTGCCAACCACTCACATGAATATTTGTATTCGTGCCCCATCCTTCCTCTCTCTTGAGCACTCTTTTGTGTGGCACAGCCCTACGGAGTAAAGGAGAACCAGAGTCTGCATTTCTTTTATGTCAAATAGAGTAAATTTCATTTCTAAATGTTCCTGGGCCACTTTATAGAGCTCACACTGCTTTTCCTCTTATTGGCTTGGATCTTCTGGATAATTTATTTAAAAGACTTAACTGGTCCCTTATGGCTAGACTCTATTTTAATTTCTAAATTGACCACTCTTCTCAATTGAATTTAAAAATGAAGAGGCTAGATGTTTCAGGCTGGAGTAGTGACCTCATCCACTAATGTTGGCTGGTGGGTCTTGACAAAGCCTGGTGCGTAGGCAGCATCCTTGACCCTGGTCCTTAGGATCAGTCCCACAGAGAACATCTCACAGATACCCTGAGCCTTCGTGCTTAGTCCTGATACCGGTGAGGCATCGGCCAGGTAACCCAATCATCCAGAATGGCATCACAGAGATGTCAATGCAGAATAGCATTGACTATGTGTGAAGCAGTTGCTAGCAATTCCAGAGAATACAGGAAGAACTCAGCGTGGCCCCTGCCCTCGGATTGTCTATAGCATATTAAGGGAACCAGAATCACCAAATTAATGTAACATATCAAAGCATGATGAGTTCTAGAATGAAAGAATAAATAAAATCCATACACATGCAAAGAAGAATAATTCCAGCAGAGAGGATGAAAGAGGTATAGTTGAGATGAGGCTTTGGGGCTCAGAACATGGGGTGTCCTGCCTGCTTCACCGGGTGACCCAGACTGTAGACTCTGAGGGTCACTGGACTTTGGGATACCATAGCCACTCCATGCTGACCCTGAATGAAGTTGGACAGCATGGGTCTGGGTGATTTCTAACACACACTCAAAGAGGGGTGCCGAAGCTTACCAACTATGAAAGGTAAATTCAGCCCATCGAGACAAGTAAAATGTGGTCCACCCCAGATTCTGATACTTTTTAATCTTTCTATCACAAGAGTCTTGCAAATAATCACTCGTCTAGTTCCCAAATATCAAGATGGGTCAGATAAGCTTAGCAAAAAGTATTGAAATCTCTGCTGTGTTAAATTATGAAAGACTCTATTACAGGAATCATGTCTGTTTGTAATGTCATTTTATTCTTCATCTTTAAAAATTCTTTTGGGATATAGTCTTCTAATTATAAATATAATATAGTCTAACATGTAATATTAATAAAATACACTAAAAGTATAACAAAAGAAATAAAATCATCTGTAATCCCTCCACCCAGAAATTACCATCCTTTTACATTGCAAGGTATTTTTTTCTAGCCCTTACTTATAAGAAGTTAATTTTGATATCACATGACTGGTTCCATACAATGGCTGCTGGAGGTTAACATTTAGCAATGGTTTTAAACTAGAAAATGTAGCAAGATACACATGTCCACAGGGGGAAAGAAAATAATATGGAGTAGGTAAAATGAAATGTAGAAAAATATTTGTGTCACATGGCATTCGTATGGGCAAAGATGTGATAAAAAGTAATTATTAAGATATTAAAAATGAAGTGGTTCTTTTTTTTTAATTTTTATTTATTTATGATAGTCACAGAGAGAGAGAGAGAGAGGGGCAGAGACATAGGCAGAGGGAGAAGCAGGCTCCATGCACCGGGAGCCTGATGTGGGATTCGATCCCGGGTCTCCAGGATCGCACCCTGGGCCAAAGGCAAGCGCCAAACCACTGTGCTACCCAGGGATCCCAAAATGAAGTGGTTCCTAAGTGATAACTAGAAAATGGGTGGGATGCAGGGGTGAATTTATTTAAGGATAAGCAACTCTTGCTAATCACACCCAAGAGTTCTCCCTAACTAGGCTCTGCACTAAAGCAAATGTCACAGAAGAATGGAGGCTTTGCCCAAGGACAGAGCCTCAGCCAGCCCTCCTCTGGCAGTTGGCCTCTTGCTCTCTTATTAAGACTTTGAGGTGAGCCATCAGGAAACTCCCACAGGACATTAGAGCAAAAGCCAATGAGCCACCCCTGATTTGTTAGTCCTAGGGTGGCCTGGGGTGCAAGTTGCCTCCAAGAACGACTTCCTGGAGAGTTGGGACTCACTCTGCACACTCCAGGGACTTTCTCACAGAGCCCCACGAGCTCAGAGAGCCTGCGGAAAGGTAATGTGCCGAGAAGGGCTTCCACCTAACGTCTGTTAACAAATGGTCTGCAGAGCACCAGGGAGAAGTGGCTGGAACAGAATGGTCCCTCCTCTTCCCAAGAACTGTCCCCCCACCCCCGCCATGTCTGACTTTCCAACTAACCCATCAAGGCAGAGCTTCTTCTGGGCCAGTCATCTGGAGCCTGGGCTGCTCTCACGCAGTCTTCACTGGGTGGACAGTCAATGATACGTGTCAACTTCTCTAGGCCACGGCACCCAAATGTTTGGTCAAACACTGGTCTAGATGTTGCTGTGAAAGCAGCTTTAGATGACATTAACACCCAAATTGGTATACTTTTGAGTAAAGCAGATTGACTCTCTGTGGTGTGGGTGGGCCTCATCAAAACAGTTGAAGGTCTGAAAAGCAAAGACTGACCTCCCACAGGAAGGAAACTGTCCCCAGATGGTCTGTGGACTCTGATGGCAACATCAACTCTTCCCTGGTTTCCAGCCTGCTGGCCTACGCTGCAAATTTCAGATTTGCCAGGCCTGCAATCATATGAGCCAATTCCTAAAAATAAATTTTTCTCACTCTATCCCCCCAAATGTGTGTGTGTGTGTGTATGTGTATTTCAAATTTAAAGCCATGAGCTATAAAATTGCTAAATGTAAACTTCCAGCAATACTTTTGTAGAACCATTTATGTGACATCAAAGTTAATTTTTCATAAGTAAAGGCTAAAAGAAAATACACCACAATATAAAAAGATGATAATTTCTAAGTGAGGGATTTGCAGGTGATTTTATTTTCCTGTTTTTCTACTGTATTTTACTGATATCATACATTAGTGGGTATTACATTTATAATCAAAAGAATATATTAATAAGAGTAATTTTTTAAGACAAAGAATATATCCTATCAGTTCTGTTTTTCTACAGAACCCGGACTAATAAAGCCCACTGGTGTGAGCATTTCTTGCCACTCATTTGTCCTTCCTTAACCAGCCCAGCACACTCCCCACTGCTCCCGGCACAGCCCGTGGAAGTGGGGACCCCCTTTGCATAAACAGCACCAATGCTATCGTTTCCTTGTCACTGATGAAAAAAAAATGGGTTTATTGCAGTTTGGATGGCTTCCTCCAGGTCCCAGATGCAGGGCTAGAGAGAGTGACCTCACCTAGACCATAGTTCCCCTATAATGCATATGAAGCCTTGACCCTGGCACTCCTACACCCACCAGGCCCAGGAACTGGAAGGCAGGCTCCCTCTGCAGCTTGCCCTGGGGGGAGGGGTGCACTTCCTGAGGCCTCTGCTGTCCTGACTCTGGGGACCCCAAAGGGAAGAAATGTTGTTCTTGAAAATGCCTTCAATGGTTCTGAAACAGTTCACAAGGACCATTAATACTTCACGGAATTTCTTTTCTTTCTTATTTTTTTGCCTGGAAGGAAGAGGATGCTGGGCATCTAGAAAAACTCTGTTCATGTGCTCCAGGGAGGTATAGCTAAGTTTTTAATTTCTCCACCTCATTCCTTGCGTCTATCCCCAGGCATATTACCTCAGTCTAATTCCAGAGTGGAAATAAAACTTGTACAGAAAGTCTGAGCAAAGTCACTTGCAAAGGCAAAAAAACCCCCCACGAATATCCTTGTTCCCACAGATTCAATCTTTAGTGCAAGACCTAAGGAGCTTCAGAAATTTAAATCAGACCGCACAATTAATGACCAGAAACTCCAATTTCATGTTAATTAGTTTTAATTAAAAATTTTCCCTCTGCTTATCTACAAGGGCTTATAGTCAGCATCCCAGCAATCTAATCTTTGAATTCCCTGCATCATATGCTTTACCTTTGCAGCTGAACAATAAAATAAGTCTCTGAACAGCACCTGAGTGGCCTATTAGGGCAAGGAGAAAGCAGGTAATAAGGCAAGAAGAGGGACACAAAAATACACACTGTAATCTGCACAGGAAGACGATACCCAAATGGCAGGAAAATCCTTTCAGATAATCCAGGGGTTAGCCAAATTTTCCATTCTAACGCAACAGAAGACACTCACCCAGACTTCCCAAGGTGACCACAGCACGGTGATGGGAGCGTCAGAAATCAAGGAACAGGAAGGTTATAAAGGAAACTGCTTCTGCCATCTATCAAGCTCTACTGTCCTGACCTCTGAGGCAATAAGGGAGGGGAAGCATCTGGGCATCTGGGTAGCAGAGAGCTGCCCGGCAACGTAAAAGGATGAGGGGGATCGGCCTGTTTGGGGATAAGAAGCAATTCTTAACATGAAAGGGAATTGGTCACTGCATCCATGAGCATTTCACAAGAGACCGCAAACAGGCCAAAGATGCTAATTCACTTCTCCAAACAACCCGCTATCCTCTCTGCCACAGGTCTATTTTATAAGCATCATCATTTGTGGAAATTTCACTCATATCCATTTTGTGGGAGGGCAATGAGAAACATCCATTTTAAGGCTCTCAAACAATCAAGAAAGTTAGCAGCTAAGACTGTCAACCACACAACTGCGCCTGCCTTCAGTGAACAGACCTGTCTTGCTTCCAATCAAAGCTCTCTCTCTCTCTCAGGGTTTATATGCATCCACTTCATTTTATCGTAGTTTTGAGTGTTTCCGTCAACTCAGCCTTACCAGTGGAATTAGTTTTCCCCTGAGCACTCAAGTCATGATTCTTAGAAGGTAACAGCTGTGGGCCGATGGATCCTATATATTTCTTTGGAAACTACAGTTGTTTGGAAGGTCAGCCATCAAATGGGGCTCATTTTTCACCAGAGACAAAGGCAGTGCCAAGGTCTTTTCAATTTGTATGGAATTAGGCTAGTTTTATACAAGTGATAACATGAACACCGGAGCAGTTTCCTGTTTAAAAAAAAAAAATACGCTAGAAGATTTATATCTTTAAAAACGATGAAACGTTGATCAAGTAGTCAAGTGCTAATGACATTTGTGAAACAAACGATAAAGCAAAAGTAATGGTTGCTTAAAAAAAAAAGATCCTTATTAAGACGATCTTGTTATTCCAAGATTTATTATTTACACTAGAATTCTTATAATTACTGAGATAATAGGCTGCTAAGGTTAGAAAGAGAGGTAACAGTGAGTGTAATAAAATAATACTTTTGACTGTGTGTTTGTTAATTCAGGAAAATTCAAGGAAACTTGACAATAGTTTAAAGCCTTTTTTTAAGCACAGAAAAGGGCTCATAATGCAATTGCTGCTTTCATTATGGACACTTTTCTTCTTCCTTAGATAGGTCTGCTTGCTTGCTTGTTTTTTGCTTTACCCTCACCCCCCACCCTCCTCTTCCGTCTGGTCTGTCACTTTCCTCGGACAACCAGTGTTCACCAACTGACATAACATTTCTACCTGTAGCTTTCTGCTGGGTCACATCATCACAGCACAAGCATATAGATCTAGTCATCTAAAAGGCTGTTTTATTTAATCAGTGCTTTATAAAATGTAAGACTTTGCTCTGCATTTGGCTTCTCCCACCTACCCACTATGTCCTGGAAATCCTATGTTCTCTGATTTAGAACTTCTTCTGTTCTGGAACTGCAGAGTATTCCATGGTATTGAAACGCTATCAAATTCTGGCTCCTTACAATGTCACCAAACCAACCTGTTGATCAGCCAAAGCTGAGTTTATTGCTTAGTGGGGCAGGCACCTGCTCAGCAGAGCCATGGCAACGTCTCAGAAAAGGAAGAGCAAGGTAAAGATATTTGCTGAGATTTTAAAGTTGGGCTTAAGGAGAATCTTATGGTTTGGAGGCTTGGTTAGGTTGGGTGAGAATCATTCATAATAATTTTCTATTTCTGGTTTTTGTAAAGTAGCTTAACCTTTTAGAAGCTGTGTTGGAGTATAAATGACATACAATAAACTACACTTACTTAAGTTAGACAATTTTATAAGTTTTGACATATGTATACATGCATGGAACCACCATCACAGTCCAGAGAGTGAACATATCCGCCACCCCCAAAAGTTTCCTCATGCGTTTATGTAATCCTTCCTTCCCACCCCTGGCCATTACTCTACCCCAGGCCACCACTGATCTGCTTTCGTCACTGTGGGTTCTAGTACCCTAAGTGGAATCATACCATTTGTACTCTTTTCATCTGGTATCTTTCACTTAGCACTAGTACTTTCAGATGTATTTGTGTTGCATGCATCGATAATTCATTCCCCTCAGAGTTGTAAAGTATTCCATTGTCTGTACCTGACACAGTGTGTTTATCCATGCATCTATGCAAGGTCATTTTGGTTGTTTACAATTTCCAACTTTTACAAATAAAGCTGCATTAAACATTTGTGTACAAGCCTCCATAAGGACATATGCTTTCATTTCTGTTGGATAAATATCCTGGAGTGGAATGATTGGATAATATGGTTGATATTTACCTTTCTTAAGAAACTGCCCAAGAAAATAAAAGAAAGAAAGAAAGAAAGAAACTGCCCAAGAAGACGTACAGACGGCCAACAGACAAATGAAAAGATGCTCAACATTAGGGATTAACATCAGATGCTAATCGTCAAGGAAATGCAAATCCAAACCAAACCACAATGAGCTATCACCTCACACCGATCAAAATGTCTAGGGTCCAGAAGACTAGAAATGGTAAGTGTTGGTGAGGGTGTGGAGAACAGGGACCTTGAGCCTATTGGTGGAAATGTAAATTGGTGCTACCAGTACGGAAAATAGTATAGACAGTCCGTAAAAAATTTGAGAAGAATTACTATATAATCCAACAATTCCACTTCTGAATATTTACTCAAAGAAAATGAAAATACTAATTTGAAAAGATATATGCACACCATGTTCACTGAAGCATTATTGACAACAGGCAAGGCATGGAAGCAACCCAAGCATCCATCTGTCAATGAATGGATAGAGAAGATGTGGCATATATGCACACACAATGAAATATTACTTGACCACAAAAAGAATTAAATCTTGCCATTTGCAACAATATGGATGGACCTAGAGGGTATTACTATGCAAAGTGAAATAAGTCACACAAAAAAGACAAATACCATACAATTTCTCTTGTATGTGGAATCTAAAAAAACAAAATCAGTGAACAAACAGAAACAGAATCATAAAATAAAATGATGGTTTCCAGAGAAGAGGGGTTGGTGGGACGGGCAAAATAGGTGGAGAGGATTAAAAGGTACAACTTTCCAGTTACAAAAATACAGAAGTCATGGAGATGAAAAGTACAGCCCAGGGAGTATATTGTAAAAACATTGTATGGTGACAAATGATGACTATACTCACCATGGTGACCGTTGGGTAATATATAGAAGAATTGTCAAACAATTGTGCTGTACAACCAAAACTAATATAGCACTGGATGTCACTAACAATAAAGAGAACAAAACTGCCCAAGTTTTTTCCAAAACTGTATCATTTTATATTCCCACCCCCATGGTATACAGAATTTCATTTTTCCACATCCTCACCAAAGCTTGGTAGGGTCAATCTTCTTAATCTGAGACATTCTAATAGGTGTGTAGTGACATCTTATTGTGGTACTAATTTCATTTCCTCAATAGCTAATAATATTGAACATTATGCTGTCATAGAGCAGAATGTTCTGTGTTAATCAGGTCCTGATGATTGATAGTGCTGTTTGTCTATAATTTCTTTGTTGACTTTCTGTCTCCTTCTTCCACTAACTTTGAGAAGTGGCTATGGAAATTTTCCACTATAATTGTGGATTTGCTATTTCTTCTTGAAGTTCTTTCCATTTCCAGTTCATATATTCTGAAGCTCTGTTATTAAGGTCATAAATATTTACAGGTTGGGGGCCCTTTTGACTAATTATCCCCTTTAAAATAACAGGAAGAAGAAATGACTTTCTCTATTTCTGATAATATTCTTTGGTATCCTTGGTATTAATATAGACACTGCAGCTTTCCTTGGACTGGCCTTTTAGCATGGGATAGCTTTTTCCATACTTGCATACTTAATCTATTTGTGCCTTAAATTTAAAGTGTGTTTCTTGTGAACAACTTATAATTGGGCTTTGCTTTTCATGCAATTTGACAGTCTCTGCCTTTGAAATTGGGTGTTTAAATCATTTGCATTTAATGGGATTGTTGATATGATTAGGGTTTAATCTATCATTTTGCTCACATCTGTTCTTTCTTGTCTTGTCCCTCTTTTTCTGTATTTTGGGCTAATTGAATCTCTTTTATGATTCCATTTTATCTCTTTTTTTTAGCTCATCAGTTGTTACTCTGCTCTGTTATTTTGGGTTGCTTTAGGATTTACAGTATACATCTTTAATTTATTACAGTCTACTTTCAAGTGATATTATACCATTTCATGTATAATTTAAGACACTTATAAACCATATACGTCAATTTCTGCCCTGCCTGATTTTAAGTTATTGCTTTAATACATTTTACTTTTTCATATTATAAGCACAATAATACATTGTTATTATTTTTGTTTAAGCACTTGAATATCTTTTAAAGACAATTAATAATCAAAAATCCTTTATAAGGGTGTTTGGCTGGCTTAGTCAGATCTCAAGGTTGTAAGTTCAAACCCCACGTTGGGTGTAGAGATCACTTTAAAATAAAATCTCAAAAGGGGTATTTGGGTGGCTCTGTCAGTTAAGCATCTGACTCTTGATTTCAGCTCAGGTCATGATCTCAGGGTCCTGAGAAAAAAAAATATGTGAAGGAAAATGATTACTCATGATGAAAACTATAAACGTGCAAATTCAAGAATCACAACAAACACCAAGCACAACATGAAGAAAACTATATCAAAGCACAGCATAAGTGAATTGCTTAAATCCAATGCTAAAAGCCAAACCTTAGAAGTAGCCAGAATAAAAAGTCCCAATGTCTACAGAACAACAGATAGAAAGAATAACAGCAGATTTTTCACTGCAAATGACAAAACAGAGGAGCAACGTCTTTAGCTTTGAGGATCCCAGTTCAGTGCTTATTATATCACTTGAAGTTTACTCACAGATCACTGATGCTCTTTTCATTTAAATATTTCCCTGTTTTGTTCTGTGTAGTTCCTATTACTATGTCTTCAAGTACACTAATCTTTACTTCCACCATGTCTAATCTGGTGTTAATCCCATTCACTGTGTTTTCGCTACAAACATTATAGTTTCTATCTGTATCATTTCAATTTGAGTCCCTTTCCATACCTCCAAGTCTCCACTTAATTTTTCTTTTAAATATGGCATAGTATGGGGCACCGGGGTGGATCAGTCAGTCAGTTGAACGCCTGCCTTCGACTCAGCAGGGTCCTGGGATTGAGCCGCACATCAGGCTCCCTGCTCAGTGGAGAGTCTGCATCTCCCCCTCCCTACTCCACTCGTTCTCCCCCTCTCTCTCTCTCTCTCTCTCTCTCTCTGCCTCCTCTGAAATAAATAAATATTTTTTTAAAAAGGAAAATATGGCATATTGATATAATAACTTTTTAATGTATTTTTCCTGTAAATTTGAACATCTGGATCAGCTCTGGGTCTGTTTTAATTACTCATGTATTCTCCCACTGTGGGTCATGTTTTCCTGTTTCTTCTTATGCCTGACATTGCAAATTTTATCTTTTTGAGTGTAGGACATTTTTGTATTTCTACAAAGATTCTTGAGTTTTGTTCTGTAATGCAATTAAATTCCTTATAAACACTTTGATCCTTTCAGATCTTGCATATTAATCATTTGTTAGGCATGCCTGGAGCAGTGCTCTGTCTAGAGCTAATTGTTCCCTGCTACAGAGACGTGACCTTCAGAGTACTGTCTCCAGTGCCCCATGAGTTGAGTTTGCCAGTGTGGCTGGTGGAAACAGGCTAATGTCCCAGCCCTTTATAAGCATTCACTGTCTCCTACAGTCCTTTCAAATGGCCCTTCTTCTGCCTTCGACCAGTTTCTCCACATGTCTATGGTGATCTGCATTCTGATGAATAATTAAAGGAGCCTCTCCATAGGCCTTTGAGGATCTTTTACTATGCTCTGTACTCTAGCTACTTTGCCTTCCCAGACTCCCTGAACTATCTTCTTGACTCAGAGAGGCTATGCATTCATCCTCTCTGGGCTGCAACCTACAAATTCTCTCTCAAGGTAACAAGTTTACCAGCTATAAGGTACATCTTGTTTTATAACCATCTCTCAAGGATCACTGTCCTATCCAGGGTGTGTTTGGATTGGTTTGGTTTGGCTGTTTCAGGCAGGAGGGTCAATATGATTCCTGTTGTTCCTGAAGAAAAGTGCTCTGTGTAATAGTTTAAAATTGATGGCCACAGAAGGCAATGATTTTGAAGCAAGAGGTTCAATGAGTAAATTGTAGTTTGATGCTCTCTATTAAATATTATTTGACATCTTTCTGAAAGTTATTTGCAAACTTGGACAAAGATCCCTGAAATAATAAAAATATGTTAATAAGAATATTATAATAGTAAAGTTATGCTAAAGTGAGTAGTATGTGATGTGGTTATAGAGATGCGTCTATTTCTCAGTATCTACCTTACTGTCATTCTTCAGCCTGCACTAAGGAGAGACCATTAATGAAATCTGCCTATTTCTGTGAAAGTTCAGCTACTAAAACTAGTTCCCACAAAAGTTTCCCAAATATTGTTTTGGTGGAGACATTAATTTCCTTTTCCAGATATGCAAGATAAAATTTTTCAATATTTCTAGCTGTTGTGGTGCTTGCCAAATCAAAAGTCACCTATTGGTTGAGTCCAGGTACCCAGAAAATCAACTGATTAATTAATTAATTTTATAACTCCATTACAAAAAAAAAAATGGAACAAAGGGAAGCTAAGTAGCTCCAAAGGAAAATGTGTAAAATCCCACCAGTTAGTTGGATTGTATTCTGTAACAAGTAAATCGTAGCAGGATAGTGGGCCCATGTCACAGAATGACTAAGAATGCCAAAAAAAAAAAAAAAAAAAAACAATATTAAGAATCAAGTGTTATAAGTAACATAGGTCAAAGTAGCCTTAACCTGACTGGAAAGGAAAGAAGATCTCTAGAAAAATTAATTAACATAAGAATGCAGATTAAAGCATAACAGTCTGTGGTCTGGTTCTGTGGATCTCACGTGAAAGATGTCTGTATTTCATGCAATCATCAACCTGGTTCAAAGTTCTGAGGAGAAGCTGTTTCATTCTAAAGATCATCTACTTCTAGTGGTTTCTCAGAACCTTTGCTTTGAAGTCTCCAACAGAAAGTTTTCTGTCAGTTGGGGATAAGTTTTGCCTCTTTAATTGAGATATATAACCCAAGAATCATGCCGTTGGAATTTTTTGTTTTAGTTGTTAATAGTGCTTAATAACATCCTTTCCTTTGGGGTTTAGGATGTTTCTTTGGTGTCTCCTCCAGAAGACCAGGTATCTCTAGGTTTTAGATGGTGTAAATTGTCTAGGACAATGTTATAGAAAGGCTGCTTGCACCTGATGATACAGTTGGGCATATTGCATAAGTCCCTGCAATATTTGACCATGTCTACTTACAATAGTGTGGAACCTAGAATTGGAAATGATATTCACTAATATATGGGCCTGTCTCTTAGTAATTAATGAGCAGAAAGTCAATGAGTCCTAGAGTCATTTGACCTTGTCACTAAAGCCAATGGTAGTACCTTAAGTCATCGAGGTGCTAGAACACTTGCAAGTTTTGCTGATTTGAATTTTAGAATTCTCTTTTTCATTTATTTCTTTCCTAGAGTTTCTGAGCAAGTGGCAGGGCTTTGCAAAACTCTTTAATAATAGTCCACAGGGGAATAGGGAATAAAATGGAATTCCCTGTCACTTGAGAAATAAGTAGTAATTCTCAAAGTTGTAAACACAAAATTAAATAATTATCTTCCCATAATGAAAATTGGAGAATTTTAGAAAGGAAAGACTTCAGTCCATCCTAAAAATAATCATGCAGTGTTCAAAAGACATATTCTAACCCACTTCAGAGGGCAGTTGTATAAAATCCATTCAGAGTTGAGTGAAATGCTCGTGAGGTTTGGGCTCTTGCCTATGTCCCACCTTTACTCGCCTTTACAATTTCATCAGATTTTTGCTAGTGACAATGAGATATGTGCCAAAGACCTCCCCCACTTTCAACCTTAACAATTTTAGTAAAATTTCCCTATTGGTGTTAATTTAGTGCATTGGCCATTTTTCCTTTTGTGTTGGGGAATTTTATATAAATTTTTTTACAAGCTTCTATTAGGGATTTTTCTTACTTTGGAGTTGATCTCTTGCATCCTATAATAGCCTCCTTGAGTCCCTCCAAAGATTCAGTCTCTTGGTGTATTACGAGGGTTAGAATCTCTGTGGGGGCTGCCTGTCTGACATAATAATCAGCCAGGACATTTCTTTTAACCTCCATGTTACTCCCTTATATTTGAGCATCTACTTTTATAACAGCTTTAGGGAACTCTTTGTCATTTGTTGATATCCTGGCCATTAATTGAATTCCTACTAAGGTCAAGAACTCTGTTTACAGAGCATTCAACAATCATGCACTATCTTCAAAGCACAGCTCTTCCAGAATGTATACTAACCTCCCATCTCCATTCTGCCCTTTGGACAGATTTTGCATCCGTTAAGGGGTCTTTTTCTACAGATGAGGTGAGATTTGTTTCAGCTTAACTCGTCTGGTATTTTCCTGTTTCAGTCCTAAGATAAGACCCATCAACAACCAAGAGTAAGTCCACAGTTTCTAAAGGGGTATGGATAAATCTATCAGGGGTATGGATAGTTCGCAAACAGAGATTAGGGAATCAAGAGTTTTCCTTTCTTCAAGGTAATGAAAGAAAAGTAGCAGAATTCAAAGGATTAATGAATGGAAACATGTGAGGAAATGGAAAAAGTAATAGGATTTCATGGGACCTAAGCCTACTAGCTAAGAAGTATTGTGCATTCTTAGTGTGCAGCAAAGATTGTATGCCATGACAGACCAACAAAATTAAAGGAGACTCCAAAGTCAAGTCAGCAAAGCCTCCATTCGCCCAGCCACTGTGGTCATTGTTCAGAGACTATGTGGTTAGGATTTTGCAGAGTCAAGAAAAACAGTGGAGAAAGCTCTTGGATACTGATGATTCCCATGAAGCTGAATCAGAACATGAAGGGTTTGTCTCCTATGTAAAAATATATAGAAATGATTAGGTAGGCACAGAGTGGGAAGTTAATTAAGAGCTAATTTTAATTTACAGAACTGAGAGAGATCTGGTTACCAAGGACTTGGTTAAGTCATATCATGGCATGACAATTTCAGAAAGGTTAGGGGCCCACTCTCTGTAGTAACAAGTGAGACCCAGAAAACTTCTTACTTGTGTCTTAGTTACTGGCCTGGAGGAGCTCTCAAGGTTCTGTTGCCTGTGATAAGAGATTTACCTCCTTAGGATAAAGTATGTGCTAGGTAATGAAGGTTACTACAGTAAAACTGTAGCTTCTCTTTAGAAACCTTCTGCCATTTCTGAGCCAAAATAGTAGGTAGATAGATGGAATGAATCTGTCTTAAAGCTTACAAACTTACCACATCTTTCAAATACAACAAAAAGCCATCTACACATTAGGCAAGAATAGAATCAAAGGGAAATTTAAGGTCCTTAAGAATGTAGCTGAGGAAAAGCAGGTAATGCCTCAGTAAATCCTTGGGGCATAGCAGTGTAGTTTTTCCCAAGAGAAGCAAACAAATATTTACTATGTTGGTATAAGGAAACATGAAAGAAAACAAACACAATGTACACCTATAAAATATAAATCCTCAGTAGGCATCAAAGACAAACTAGTATTTGGGTTTGGTACTACAGTGAAAGAGGGAATGACTATTCTACTTTTGGTTCTGAGATCCTGAACAAGTCTACATCCCTGCACAGTATTGATTTTTGCTTGTTCATCTGTATTTGGTTTGGTTTCTGCTCTTTGTTGCTGTTGTTGCCTGTGCCATTTTAGTAGGAGGGCCAGGGTGTTATGAGAACTATACAAGACAGGATGAGTCTTTTCTCTATTGAACTGTCTATTGGCTTCAGTCCTTCTTTGGCTTCTGATGTAAGAGGGCATTATATTTGCATAATCACTCCAACTTACTCCTTTTCTTTCCTTAGCTCTTACAGGTCTATTCTTTGGCCAATGTCCTGTTTATATCTACAAACATCTTTAATAAGTCTCATTCCTTCTGGCTTCTTTTTTTAAAATGAGATATAATTCACATATTATAAAACCCATCATCTTAAAGTATGAAAATGATGTTTTTATTAATAGACTCACTATGTTCTGCAACCGTCACTACTATCTGATTCCACGACTTTTCCAAAAAGAAATCCCACATCTATCAGCAGTTAATTCCAAGTCCCCTCTCCATCCATCTCCTGGCAAACACTAATCTGCTTTCTGTCTTCTATAGAATCACCTGTGCTGGACATTTCATATAAATGGAACCATACAATATGTGGCCATTTGTTTCTGGCCACATATTAATGTTTTCAACTTAATGTTTTCAAATTTCCTCCATGTTATAGAATATTTTGCTGCAGGACAGCATAGATGCTGTTTATGGCTGAATACTATTCCACTGTATGAACATACCACTTCTGTTCATCCATTCATCAGTTGATGGACATTTGGTTTTGTTTCCAATTTTTTGCTATCATAAGTAATGTTGCTAATGAACATTTATGGAGTGATCATAAATAAGAATATTTTGGTACACATTTTTGTATGAATATGTTTTCAAATCTCTTGGGTATATATCTAGGAGAGGAATTTCTGTGTTATATAGTAATCCTATGTTTAACTTTTTTAAGGAACAGCTAAACTTTTCCCCAATGCCTACATCATTTTACATTCCCACAGGAATGTGTGAGGGTTCCAGGCATCGCCACATCCTCATCAACACTTGTTCTTGTTCAATGATGATGATAGCCATGATAGCCATCATAGTGAGTGTGAAGTGCTATCTCATTGTGGCCTTGGTTTTAATTTTCCTAATGACTCATAAGGCTGAATTTATTGTTTCTTGAATTTACTTTCCATTTGCATATCATCTTTGGAGAAATATTTATTCAATCCCTTTGCCCACCTTTTTAATTAGGTGGTCTCATTATTTCTTTTTGTTGTTAACAAGAATATTTTTATATGTTCTGAATAATTAGATCCTTATAGATGTATGATTTACAAGTATTTTCTCATTCTGTTTATTTTTTCACTTCCTTTCCCAACAAATTCACATGTAAAAAAAGACATCCATTGTCTGTATGTCTTCCCCATGATGTAAGTTTATTTAAGTCTCCAGAAATTTTAGAAGCTTAGTTCTTTGTAGAATATTATTATACTATTCATTAGTCAAAATAATAGCAATTTTCTATGTGAAATGTCTACTCTTATCCAAACATTAGTGCTAAAAGAAAGGTTAAAAGAGGTGAGGTTTTTAATAAATAATAATTTTGCATGTCAAAGAAATAAATGGAGTATTATTAGACCATCTAACTAAACAAATACCACAGACTCATAGTTCAGTTCATTGAACAGCCATACGATAGGCTAAAGCATTCTAATAATTTCCCCTTATGTTAAATGAAAATTTCAAGAAGCAATTATTCTTTTTTTAAGATTTTATTTATTTACTTGATAGAGAGTGAGAGTCAGAGAGATCACAGAGGGAAAGGCAGAGGGAGAAGCAGATTCACCGCTGAGCAGAGAGCCCAATGAGGGGCTCAGTCCCAGGACCCTGAGATCATGAGCCAAAGGCAGATACTTAACCAACTGAGCCACCCAGGCGCCCCAAGAAGTGATTATTCTTATGACTAATTAGTAACACCATGAAACCAACCAAGCCTTAGGCCACGTACTAAACTCATCCCATGGTTAGTCTGAGCTAAGAACTCTAACACCTCCAAATTAAGTTGACTGACTTACCTCTGAGATCAAAATGGAGGACACTTGGACATCTGGGGAAAAAATATGGAAACTTGCCTCTGAAAAATGAAAGTGTACTTCCTTTTATACAACAGTTTTGCTCCCTAAAAGTCGTGTGTAAATTGTGCTGTTCTCTAATCTATTTTATATGTACCAGAAGTCTCATTATTTAAAGATATATTTTGGTGATCCTTTTAAAAATAAAGAACTCTTTTAAAATAATATAAAATTTTTTTAAAAGGAGGGGAGGTGCCTGGATGGGTCAGTTGGTTGAGTGTCCAACGCTTGATTTTTGGCTCAGGTAATGATCTCTAGGTCATGAGATAGAGCCCCATGTGGGGCTCCACACTGAGTGTGAAGCCTGCTTAAGATTCTGTCTCTCAAAAAAGATTCTCTCCCTCTGCCCACCTTCCCACCCCCACGGTCATAGGCACCCTTTCTCTCAAATAAATAAATACATACATACATACATACACACACATACACATAAAATAACTCTTTGTGAATAATAGTTGCTCTCTAGTTAATCTGTACTGCAAATCTGGATTTTTAAATACTGCATTTTCTTAAAATAGGGCACACCCTGCTATGAGATGATGGCTGAACAATACAGATTATTCTACAAAGATGGAAAACAGAGATCAGCATGTTCTAGGGTGTGGCTTTGGTTCCTGCCATTTTTGAGGAATGTGTTAGGTCTGGAAAGGATCCAGAGACGAGCAGCCACAATGATTAAGTTAATGGAAACTAAGACCCTTGAGAAAACATTAGCAGATTCAAGCTTATTTAACTTGGAACAGAGGAAACTAAAGTCCCACCTATTCACTATCTTCAAGAATATACAATGTAGAGAAAAGCTTACAGTAAAATATGAAGTGAACAAATAGAATATAAAATATGACTATGATATGTAAAGATAAAAATAAATATGAAAAAAACAAAAATAAATATGAACAAAAAGCACAAAAAATGATGAAAGCAAATACATTGATGAAATTATAGATAAAATGTGTCTCTAACACTTTCTTTAATGATGTTATAATATTACATTGCAATGTGTAATATCATAATTATGTGATATGCATATAGTAATAATATAACAATGTTATATGAAATACATAAAATTTAGTGGGACAGTTTAGATAAGTGTGCATGGCAGCCATGGACAAGACAGAGGAGAGAGAAGACAGAGCAAGATCCTCTCCACTTCTCAGATCACCTCCTGCCTGACTCCTCCATTGCTGCTTCCAACCTGTTAACCTCAAGGATCCCAACACTGCCTCCCGCGGGTTTGCTAGGGACATTATGCATTCTCATTCTTTGATTGGTCGATCCAATAAAGATTAGCTGACCACCCCCTGTATACCAGACTGGGGATGAACTGGGACAAAATGCCACATCCTTACCCTCACTGAACTTACTGCATTTAAAGAAATGATTACAACAGAGCACAGTAAGTACAGAGAGAGCAGCCAAGGGGGATGCAATGGTGACTTTAGAAGGGGCGCTGGCCTATATGTGTCGGGTTAAGGAAGGATTCCCAGTAGAAATTTCACGAGGATGTGTGAGGGGATGTGTTGGGAGCGAGGCACCCTAAAAGGTGCAAGAAGGAGTTTTCAAGAACTGAAGTTGAAAAAAGAGAGACAAGCGACATACCCAGAGAAGGGGGCAACTGCCAGGAGTGCAGGGCATTATCCGCCATAACAATGGGCTCAAGGTTTGTCCTTTACAAGCTCCTGGAGGGCTCTGAGCAGGAGAATGACCTGGTGAAGCTGCCTCTCAGGGAGAGGAGTATGGTGGCTTAGCCCAGGACAGATTGGAGGAAAGAGCCGCAGGGGGTGGCAAGGTAGGTTCAAAGGACATTCCAACACATGTAGCAGAAATTATCTCAGCAGTGGGGCTGAAGAGCAGGGGACAGACTGAGGAGTCACCTAAGAGGTGGAGACTGAGTCTGGGGAATGGTTGGTTGTGCAGGGGAAGAGGGTAGGGATCCAGGAATGTCACACATTTTTATGAAACATGCAAAGAATTGGAAAGGAAATATAGGTGTTCCTTAAGGTCAAGAAGAGTCCACCGCATCAAGTTTCTGGCGGGGCAGGTGAGAAGGTGTCTTGGTGAACTTGGAGATGCTGAATCAGGAAATGTGAGCTCAGGAAGAAGGGAGGTAGGAATTGGGCTGTGTGGGAGCCAGCAGCAAGGAACTGAATTCAAGTTCTGCCTCGGTGACTAACTGCAGACCTGTAGTCGGGGGACACTATAGTGGAACTCCTGTCCCTAAGGAGTCCCTGATCTCTGAAGGAGCTCAGACAAACAGGGCAACAATAGTACGGTGTGTATCACCAAGGTTAGCACAGGACAGGATCAGATGCCAGTGCAGGTGCCGGAGATAGAAATGCCCAAGCTCAGTCTTCAAGGGCAGGCTTGACAAGTTGCACATACAAAAGGGAAAAGAGTTTCTAAGAAAAGATGCACATGATGCAGAGCTGGAGGCAAGAGAACCAAAAGTAAGAAGGGAAATGGGAGCACAGATTCCCCCCTCCAAAAGTTGGAGCAGGAAGGAGCAGGAAGTGCTGGCAGAGGAGATCAGAGAGCTAAGCAAAGGGTAGAGCATAAAAATCCTTGAATTTTGGAACATGTTGCTAGAACTTTATTCTATGTAAGGGAAAAAGGAGAAGGAAGGTTTTTTTAAGGGTTTTTATTATTATTTATTTATCTGAGAGCAAGAGTGCATGAGCACAAGCAGGTGGGAGGAGCAAAGAGAGAGGGAGAGGGAGAAGCAGACTCCCCTCTGAGCAAGGAACCCCACACAGGGCTCAATCCCAGAACACCGAGACCATGATAAAAGGAAGGAGTGTAAGGCAATGCAATAATCTGTCCACACGTGCATCTCTCAGAGGTTGCTGGCAGTTTTTCTATTTCTACAGATGGTCAAACATAAAGAGACCGGTTAAAATCGTAGCATGTTTTTAAAATATGACAAAGACCTTCTTAGTTCTAGAAGTAATGATTAAGAGATACAGTGCTATGAAATAGCTTTCCCTAGAACTTCATTTTGTCATTATAGTCAGTGCATAGTATGTGCACAGGCTTCCACTCTGAAGGTACAAGGTCAAAGTCAAGGAAAACTGAGTCTTCCTTCTATGCCCAGACCCCAGTTCCTTGTGAATCATCTCAGATAGAAAGTCAGACTTTCCCTCCTTCTCTCTCAACCTTCTTTCCTCTCTCCCTTCCTCCCTCTCTCCCTCCTTCTCTCTCTCTTTTCCCTCTCTCCCTTCACACCCTCCCTACTTCTCTTTATCTCTTTCGCACGCACGCACACACACACACACACACATTTCTTACACAGATGGTAATATTCCAAATATGTTGCCCTGTCACCTCTTCCGTATAACATTTCTTGGAGATCATTCCCTATCTGTATGAATCGAGCTGCTTCTTTCTTTTTAACAGATGCTTTATTTCCTCTTATGTAGTTGTATCATTAGTTATTTAACCAGTTTCCTATTTTCCTACGGATGACTTCTAGACTGATGACACTCCTTTGCTACCTTAAAAAAAGTGCTACAGGGACACCTGGGTGGCTCAGTGGTTGAGCATCTGCCTTAGGCTCAGGTGGTGATCTCAGGGTCCTGGGATCAAGTCCTGCATTGGGCTTCCTGCAGGGAGCCTGCTTCTCCCTCTGCCTATCTCTGTGTCTGTTATGAATAAATAAATAAAATCTTTATTTAAAAAGTGCTACAATAAATAGCATCACATGTGGCTCATTTTGCGCAAGTATGAGAACGTGTGTAGGATAAATTCCTAGAAACCGGAACTGCTGAACTATTGGTTCCTAGAAGGGGATTCATATTTCTCATGTGAACAGAGGTTGTCTGTTTGTCCTTCATGAGGGCTGTACAACTGTGTACCCCCCAAACAGTCAGTACTGTCTCTCTACATGGTTGCAGAATCCCTGTGATATCAAACCTCTAAGTTGTTGTCAATTTGATAGGTGAAAAATGTTACTTTAGTTTAAATTTAATTTGACTACACCTTACAAGTGAAGTTGAACATCTTTTCCTATGTCTAAAAGCCACTTGAGTTTTTTCACTGCAGCAGATCATATCCTTGGCCCACTTTTCCAATGGATCGTTGATAAATTCAATAGATTTGTAAGAGCTCTTTATGTCTTAAACTAAGCTCTTTGTAAAATGAGTTCCAGCGGGTTTTTTTTTAAATTTTTCTTTTATTTGTGATCCTTTTGCCATGTATAATTTTCTTTAGTTTTACATAACCAGGTTTGTCAGGCCTTTATTAAATAAATAACTTATGGATTTGGGGTTATATTTCTAGAGCTTGTCTGTGCCAAGATTTTTTTTAAAAGATTTTATTTATTTATTCCTGAGAGACACACAGAGAGAGAGAGAGAGAGAGAGAGAGAGAGGCAGAGACACAGGCAGAGGGAGAAGCAGGCTCCATGCAGGGATCCTGACGTGGGACTCGATCCCAGGTCTCCAGGATCACGCCCTGGACTGAAGGTGGCGCTAAACTGCTGAGCCACCCGGGCCACCCCAAGATTATTTTTTAAAGATTATTCCACGTTATCTAAACATTTCTCTAATTTTATTATTATACATATAAATATTTTTCATCAAGAAATTACTTGGATATAAAATAGGAAATCCAATTTTAGTTTTTTCCAGATGTTGGGTATCATTGCTTCAAAGCCATGTTTATTTTCCCCGTTGATTTGAAATCCTACCTTTACAGTATACAAAATAATTAGAGTGGGCCTATTTTGGTTGCATTGACCTATCTCTTTATACAGTAAACCATACTATTTTAAATATAAGTTGTACAACCCTCATGAAGTATGCCCCTCTTTATTCCTTTATTTCAAAACTTCCTGGCTAAATGAATATGTTTATTTTTCCACAGAAACTTTAAAGTCAGCTTATCTGACTCCCAAAGAAAACACTCTTCAGTAATTTTATTTAAATCTCATTAAATTTATAGATTAACCTACAAAGAACTAAAGCGTTATGATATTCAGTTTTTCTATTCAAAATATAACAAACTTTTATTTGTACGAAACTGATTTTGTGTCTTTCAGTACAGCTTTAATGTGTTTTTCATGTGCAACTGTTATTAACATTATATCCATGCATCAGTCTTTTTGGTCACTATTTTAATGAAGCCCTTTCTTCTACCATTTTTCTACTGGTTTTTGTTTATATGCACAGAGACTGCATAGGGGTGATATATGTATGTGTGATCTGTGCATGTAAATCTACCTGGCACCTTACCTATGGTTTTTCCAATGGCTTTCCTGGATGTTTCAGTTAACAGTCATATCATGTGCAAATAAAGATAATTTTATCTCTTTTTTGCAATGGTTATATCCCTTAGTTCTCTCTCTCTCTCTCTCTCTCTCATCATATACCTTTGGCTAGCATTTTTGAAACAATGCTAAATAACAATCATGATAAGCAGGTACACTTTCTGATTATTTTTCACTTTAATAGGATATATGTCTACTAAGTGTGTTGCTGCCTTTGGGGCTGACACGTATGAGCTCTTATAAATATTTATCCCTTATGCCTCTTTTAATCAAGAATGCGTAATGAATATTAGCAAAAGTCTTCTCAGCACATTTGGAAATGATCTCACCATTTTTCTCTAAATCTGAATTTGAATTTGAACTCCTGAAACAACTCCTCTGTATTTATTTTATTCTTTTATAGTGTTGCTCGATTGTATTTGTAATATTGCTCACCTATGAAGATGATTGCATCTGTAGCTTTCTTCTGGTATCCTATCTGTATTAAGGTTGACGAGATAATGCCAAATACATTAAAAGAATTTAGAAGTTGCTCTTTTTTTTTTTCCTTTTTATATATTCTACAATACCTTAGTAATGTTGGTATTATATATTTCTTAAATGTTTGGTAGAATTTCCCTATGAAATAATCTGGGCCTGATTCTTCTTTTTCAAAAAGTAGCTCTTGAAAGTTTTTTGTATTTCGTCTGCAATAACTGATCTCTTTAAATGTTTCCCTTTTGGAGGGTTAGTTCTGACAAATCATCTACTTAAGTGTGAAATTACTTATATAGAAATAAGGAAAGTAACTTGCTATTATTCTTTAATTTTTGCTTACTTGTAATTATTACCTATTATTTTATGCATTTGTGCTTTCCCACTGTTTGTCTTAACTGGATTTGCCAACAACGCATCTATATTTTTGCTTCTTTTTTTTTTTTTTTTTTATGTATGATAGTCACAGAGAGAGAGAGAGAGGCAGAGACACAGGCAGAGGGAGAAGCAGGCTCCATGCACCTGGAGCCCGGTGTAGGATTCGATCTCGGGTCTCCAGGATCGCGCCCTGGGCCAAAGGCAGGCGCCAAACCGCTGCGCCACCCAGGGATCCCTGCTTCTTTTTTTATTTCAAAGATCTAGATTTCATTTTTTTAAGATTTATTTATTCATGAGAGACACAGAGACAGGCGGGAACATAGGCAGAGGGAGAAGCAGGCTGGCCGCGGGGAGCCTGATGCGGGACTCGATCCCACGACCCCGGGATCATGACCTGAGCCAATGGCAGACGCTCAACCACTGAGCCACCCAGCAGCCCCCAAAGATCTAGCTTTTAAATTTATTTATCACTTCTATCAGTTTTTGTTATTTTCCTTATTTTTCAGATATCCTTCCGTTTCCATATTTATTTTTTCATTTCTTCAGTGGCAGCTTACAAAGCATTTATTTTGTCATTATCATCATGGTTTTTATTGCTGTTGTATTCTTCATTTACCAAGGATAGTGATTTCTCTTTTTTAATTTCTTGTTTGTTTTATGATCAGGGAATGTTATGTACACAATTTTTATTCTTTGGAAATTAGTGTATTGGGTTTTTCTGATGAAATTTTTTTGAGAATTTTAATGACACCGGAAAAGATATATTCTATTTATGGATAGACTTTTGATTGATTTCAATTAGATATCCTTTATTAAATGTTACTTTTTGTCTGCTTGATCTATGAATAACTAAGAGAATGAATCAAAGTATCCTTCTACCCATAAGTCTACCCATTTGTCTGTTTCTCCTGGCATTTCTGCTTACATGTATGTTTATTTACCTTTTAAATAATTCTGCTATTTTCTTCCATACAGGAGTTCTGTGATTGTCTTCCTTGTCAACTGTACTCTTTACTGTTTCAAGTGCCTACATTTATCTTATTAGCGCTGTTTAAAGTCTGATATAAAACCATGACCTCTGGATTTATTTCTGTCTACATTTCATAGAAATTTACTTATTCTTTTACTGTAAACATTTTTTTTTTGTTTTCTTCATTTTGTCTATGTCTCCTGAATGCATTATTCCCTGTGATTCCCTATGTGGAACTGAATGTTGCTATAAAGTCCAAGACTAGTATGAATGCTTTATTCTTAGGGGGATTTTTGCTTAATAATTTTTGCCAAAAAATTATTTCCTTTTTTTTTTTTGATCCAATAAACTTACTAGGATATCTCTAGTATATCAATTTGTGTCAATTTCTCCTGGAACTCTACTTTTCCTTTCAATCAGTAGATTTTATTTAGGTTTTGAAATGGGGTATCTTCTTATATCCTTAAATATTTTTTCTATTGTATTATTTTGATTTAATCTTTTAGGGACCCCAGTTTTTTATATCTTGAATATCATGTGTCTTCCAATCCTATCTTTCTTATCTCTTACTGTAATTTTTTAGCAGTGTGTATTATCTCTGTGCTGCTTCCAATAAAATATTCATTGATGATAGTTTTATTTTTCTTTTCATTTCTTCCCTACAGCTCTCACAATGCATGTTTATCTTCTTTCATGTCATGATTTTTGCCCTCAGCTCTCATATCTCTGCTGTCTGCTCCAGCTTTATAGAGGCCATTGCTTAGATTATTTCATCCTTGTTCCTTTCTTTTGTTTTTACATCTGTGGACATTTTTGGTCACAATTCTATTTTTTTAATCTTTTTAAGTTTTTTTTAAAGCTTTTATTTATTTATTTGAGAGAGAGGAAGCACAAGCAGGGAAAGGGGCAGAGGGAGAGGGAGAAGCAGGCTCCCTGCTGAGCAGGGAGCCCAACTTGGAGCTCAGTCCAAAAACCCCAAGATCATAACCTGAGCTGAAGTCAGACGCTTAACCAACTGGGCCACCCAGGCACTCCAGTCACAATGTTAATCTGCTTTATGATATTTTATCTTGTATCTGCCATTAGTTTTTCCTTTTTCCTTTATCCTTTTTTTCTTATAATGGTTTTACAAGGAATGTGTTATATTCTAATCTGCTGATGCCCCTAACCCCAGACCAGTTCATTATAGAAGGGTCATGAGGCAGAGTTGTCTTATAGGCTGGTTGGAATTCTCTTTATTACACATCATGAGTTTTTTGGGTGTTTTTTTTGTTTGTTTGTTTGTTTGGTTTGGTTTTGTTGTTTTGTTTTGTTTTTTGGTTTTTTTTTTTTTTTTTTGGCTTTGGGTTCTCTCTATACAACTGAGATCTATAACAAATGATCTGAAAATATGGCCAAACTTTGCCATATTTTCATTCATTTTCATCTTCCTTGATTTTTTTAAGCAAATAATTTGAGGAAGCTCCTTTCTCCTGAGATAAGACTTTTCAATTCACCTCTCCATGTGCTCCTAATGCCTTGGGAAAGCGTGCTGTGCCAGCAATCTGCACATATCCTTGCTCCACATATTACTGAATCTATCCTTGACCTTCAGTGCATTCTTTTATATATTGTGGCTTCAGTCATATTTCACAGTTTCACCAAAGTTGGTAAGTGTGTATGTGTGTGTGTGTTTTCCTTGTTCTCCCTTTTGCCTTTATGTGACTTCGTTTTTTTTTAAGATTTTATTTATTTATTTATTTATTTATTTATTTATTTATTTATTTATTTATGAGAGACACACACACACAGAGAGAGAGAGAGAGAGAGAGAGAAGCAGAGACAGAAGCAGAGGGAGAAGCAGGCTCCATGGTAGGGAGCCCAATGTGGGATTTGATCCCGGGACTGAAGGCAGGTGCTAAACCACTGAGCCACCCAGGGATCCCTTTATGTGACTTCTTAAAGCAAAGGAAACTACACCTTTACTTTGTCATCTGATGTAGAGAAGTACCCTTCCCACTCCACACAGATCTTCTGAAAAAATAGTTTTCTGGCATAGATAATTATTCTTTTACTTAACAAACACATGTGGTTAGAGCTTATGGAATATTAGGTGTTGTGCAGGTGCTACGGATATGACCTGCCTGGATATGAGAGCTAGTCTTTCAGTAGCTCAGATGGGTCTATGGGATTATTGGGTGTGCTCTGCCTTTAGCTGGTAAAGCCTGAAATGACAACAGACCTGTGGACTGGTGACGAAAGTCATATCCCATAGAAACAACAGCTGAATTTCAGCAAATCCATATATGATCAAACTCCTGTCCTGGAGCCAGCAATTTACTTTGGTTTGAAATCTAAACCCCAGGCAACAGCTGTTTCTGACCCTCACCCTAGCATGGAGTCTTTCTCACAAATGGCCTTCACAGCTGGGAGTTTCAAACAGTCTCTTCTTTCAAACCAGTTGTTCCCTAAAGCATTTGTCCCCGTCTGCCCAGGATTTTCCAGAGTCAGGACTGGTATTGCTGGAGTCGGGCTGTTGTTCCATACTGAGGCACAGGCCAGCTGCCAGCCCAGGGCCAGCCGCGGATCTGAGGCCTGGCCCAAATGTATCGACTTACTTGCAGCTGTGCTTACCAGAGCCCAATGGGACCTCAGCACAATTCCCCTATGTGTTTAGAACAAAGCTTCCTCTGATACGGTGGGAGCACACACTAGGCTATCTGCAACTCTGAGAGCAGGGAAATACACTCACGTCCAAATAGACTCTGTGAAATCGATTTCTCATTAAGGTAAAAAAAGATTAAAATGAGACAAGAAAATACTATGCTTTTACAAAATATGTGTTTATTTAAGGTTGTGGAAGGGCTTTCCAAACATTTTCAAATATTCTATCTTACTATCCCCCATAGCAGTTAAATCACTAGAAGTTACAAATATTCTCATTTAAAAAGCAAACAGGGTGATTGATTACCTCAGGTGGGAAAAGAGTAATGCAAAGGATATTATGCAAGTGTTTTTGGACAATCAGCTATTTCAACACAAAGGGAGAGAGAGGTTCCTGATTAGGCAAGCCCTGATAATTAAGGGTGACCTTCACAGAGGGAAATGTATTCAATTTATCCAAGAGTTAATAATGGAAAGTCATCTCACCTGAGAAGGATGCATGGTAAGCAAAATGAGGCTCTTCAAGGAATCTGTTTAAATTGGAAACTCTATTCTGACTCAAGTTTAGTTTGATGAGACCCATGTAGTGATAAGCATTTTTTTCTTGATATCCACGTGATTTTTTTCAGACTCTTAGAAAATATTATTTTTAGACTATTACTCAATCTCTAAACCCCTTAAACTTTAACCTAATGTAAAGAAGACTCCCAATGTTCCAATGCCTCTTTTCAGTTAAAAAAAAAAATCTTTGGGGCACCTGGGTGGCTCAGTGGTTGAGCATCTGCCTTTGGCTCAGGTTGTGATTCCCAGGGTCCCGGGATCCAGTCCTGCATCAGGTTCCCTTCAGGGAGCCTGCTTCTCCCTCTGCCTAGGTCTCTGCCTCTTTGTGTCTCTCATGAATAAATAAACAAAATCTTAAAAAAAAAATCCCAAACCATTTGAATGAGTCACTAGAACACATGAATATGCTTGCAGATGAAACAAAACAAATGTGAATGTGAGCAATGGAAAGACAAAAGGTTCTTAAAATTCTTTCTAAAACTAATAGGGCACATGATTTGATGAAAAGTATTCTTACCAACATCTACTCAGTTCTGGAGTTTTGAGAAGACCAGGCGTGTTCAGGGTCCTATGGCCATAGACAGTCCAGGACTTTAGGAACAGAGTTAGGGGGCCCACTCCATACAAAAACTACTAATTATTTTTGAAAGAGCAAGTATAGCATATGCAAATGGCACCGTCTGTTGTGATTCAACATCTTTTGTTCAGTTTCTGGAAGGAAAGTAAAAAGCATCTTCTTGATAATAGCATGTTCAGGAACCATCAACAAGGACACCATCTTTCTTTGTGTAAAATCCTAAGAACTGTTTTCTCCCCCTACGTGCAAAAGCATATGACAATGCTTTGCATTTGATCTGACTTTCACATGGTAACTCACATTTCTAAGGCAGCGATGTGGGAGAGGGACTCTGATTCACTTGGGCTTTGTACATAGTAGGACCTTAATACGTGGTTGTTGGGGGAGCCTTGAATGTTGATAATGAAATAGACCAGCTTCAAGCTCTGCTGGGAAGCACAAGACAAAAGCCTTTACATTGGAAACATATGGCCCTAGGGGTCCCCACCTTCCGGTGCCCTCACCCTTGTGTCATGCTCTCCCTTTGGATGTGGATGGAAACTGCTGGCTCGCTTCTAACCAACAGGACATAGCAGAAGGGATCAGATGACCCTTCTGAGATCAGAGACAGTGGCTTCCCCTTCCCCTTGCCTTCTGTTGGGTGGCTCATGCATGGGGAAGCCACTGCCATGTTGGGAGGCAGCCCTTCAGGGAGGTCCAACTGAGTAAGTTTGGAAGTAGGTCCTGCGTCTGTGTGGAAGCCTGAGATGGAGGTAGCCCTAGGCATCACATTGATGGAAACATCCTGAAACTCCCAGGTTCCTGAGCCACAGAAACTGTGAGATAATACATGTGCATTCCAGCAGCTAACCTATAGAGTAATTTTTTAGTAGCAATAGAAAACAAACACATATACCTTTAAGCAAAATATTTCCAGTTATTCCAGGATAGCTAATAAAGAACAGCACATTCTGATGCTTCAAGATACTTAGAAATCTTATTTTAGAAGAAGATTGTTTCACCCTTCCTGACATGGTATCAAATTCCAAAGTATGTTCTCAGGACCTCCGGAACCAATTGAAATGTGGGGAAGACTAGCCTTTGAGTGACATTTGAAGCACCATTAAAAGACTTTCAAAGTAATTCACAGAAGCAGCTCAGACCTTCCCCTCCACACCATAGAGATCACCAACCTTCCGGTCACCCACCTGGTCACACTCAGTCACCAGTCTGTTCCCTCTAATTCCCCTCCCCACTCCCCACCCCATGAGATCAGCCATAAACCTCCAGGGTTTATGTGTCAGGGTTGGCTCTACCTTTCAGGTCTGTGCTTGCCACGTTCTTGTAACCTCCATCAGCAGTTGCCACAAAGACTTCCTAGCATTTCCTGTCAAGCTTCACCCTGCAAGGCATCATCAGACAGCCTCTCACTAACATCATACACCCTATTAAACCTGAAAATAACTCCATTCTATTCCTTTTATTGTCTCAAACCTGGTCTGACCCATGCAAGTCCCCATGCATTCCTCGTCCTTTTTCCTTGTATGAAATGCCCTATGTGATCTTCTTCCTACTAATTCACATTCATCTTCAAAGCCCAAATCCAAACAGAATCCCTCTGAGAAATGTCCCTGCTCTGGTACACTTGGTATCTCCTGGGTGTCTGGAAGCATAGACAAATGGAATGTGTTAGTATGCATGATTTTGTTCTCTTCTCCTTTCAACTAAACTGAAAACTTGCTGGTACCAGCCCTTAGCCTTCTTCTATTCCCACCACATTTCCTAACAAAAACTGCACACTCTGGATGCTAAAGGAAAAGAATAGAAGATGCATATGATTACCTGGGTACCTGTTGTGCGCCAGATGATGGGTAAGTGTAACTTCTTTAATCCATACAGTGGTCCCCTGAGATGCATATTTGTGTCTGCGTTTAACAAACAGGAAAATAAAATTGGGTAAGTTGTCCTACTTTACCCTTCTGGTAGAGTAGGAATATGGATGTAGGGCTGGAGATTGTTAGGTCTGTCATTACATTTGCCACATCACCCAGTACAAAGCTGAGGATTGAAATGCACTTAAATCAGTGTACTTTCCCATGATGAAATGCTGGGCAGGGGGCACAATGATTAGGAGCAGACCTGGTGGGGACTACCTACCTACATCCAAATTTTACCTTTACCCCTTCCCCAAGCAAGCCAATTAGCTTCCCCAGGATAGAACTCACCTCTTTCCAGGGGGTGCAGAGCAGCAGCAAGTCCCAGGGCAGGCACAAGAATTAAAGGAGCTAATGCAGACGCAGTGCTTAGCACTTAAGAAATGGCAGATCTCTCTTCTTGTCTCGGCTCTGCCTTCCTTCCTCTCCCCAGAGCTTTACCCAAAGGCGTGCATTCTATGACTTTCAAAGTATAATTTTTTAAAACATGCCCAAAGTTATATTGGCTTTTATTTGTGACTTGCTTGAATTATTTTCCCCTGCTTACTGTATTTACTCTGTACAATGAAGTAGAAAACAGAACTCATCCAATCAGAATTTTCCCAACCACGAAGCCGTGTGGACTGATTCAAACTTTTAAGGGCAAGAGACATTTTCAAATCACAGGGAAAAATGCATCTCATTCCTGCTAAGGCAAAACAAGCAATGGCAGTATTTTTTAAAGATAGATGGTAGAGAATGGATAGATGAGAGAGAGAAATGATTATATATATATATATCATAGTGAGAGAGATAATAGATGATAGATAGATAGATAAATGATAGATAGATTCAAAGAGATGAGAGACATGAGCCACCATCAGTGAAATGCGGATATGATTCAGACAGACATAAAGCAGTAGCATTTTTGGAGGTAGAAGCATCCCTAGATTTCATCAAGTCTCTGCTCCATCCCAACTGACCCAATATTATAGATCAGAAAGATGAGCTTCAGGAAATTGTCGCATTCACAGAGATGGTGACAGATGGGACCTGAGACCCATTCTCTCCCCCCGCAGCACCGACTTTCCCACGGCACTCTCGTGGACACACTGAGGTCTCAAGTTAGCTATTTTTATATCCTCGTCTTGCAATACCACAGCCCTACTTACTTCTAACTCCTCCAGTGAAACAAAATCATCTCACTCTTCCCAAACGTTCACTCTTCCACCCACAAAAGTAGCATTTAGACGTTGATCTCACTGGCACCTCCCAGTAGCCCATTATTCTTTGCCGGCCACACATCCTTGTTCCTCAGCCTGGGTGGGGGTTTCTGGCTCCAGCTGACTGTTATCCCATTCCAGAAGTCTCTTAGAATAGAAGGGAACTAGATAACAGAACAGCATTTGAAGGTCTGTCTGTCTTTACACAAACACCTCCCGTCCTGTCCTGTCCAGCCATGCATTGTTCCCCTGCTTCTTTTCCAGCCAACCCGGCTCCTCGTAGCCCTGCAACACCTACCACTCCTCCCTCCCTTGTATCCTATTATTCTGCAGGGTCTAAGGGATGCCAGGAAAGTATGATAGGAAAGATTTTGAGATTTCTTGCCATGCTCCAACGGTTTCTCTCTAAATTTAACTATATTCTCTTTTGATCCTTTTTTTCCTTACTTTCTCTACATGTGGTCTCATGTCTCTCTGCATATTATCACACCTAGCTCCACGTCTTGTTCTGCTCCTGTTCTGTCACTTGCACATAGCAACATCATTTGGTTCCAGGAACGGCCGGACAAGGTAGCCTGTGATCTGGTTCTTAAAGTAGCTTGTATGGACTCACCCTCATGGCTTAGTAGATATAGCAAAACTACTTGAGAACGAGGTGTCACAAAAGCTTCTGAAAAAAATATTGATCAAAACTCCTGATAAAATGCTGTTCTGAAAATGCTTATTTTTTCAACATTGCAATCTGGGAAAAAGTAGGCAATAATTCTATCACCTGATTTGAAAATTTAGGAGATTGAGGAAGGAAGTTCCTATTTCCACAGAGACCTTGCCCACATTACATGCTGAATAATGGAGCTGTGACCAAAAGTCCAGCCCTTCTAACTTTCAAAACCACGAGCCAGTAAACTTTACACATAAAGGCCCAGAGAGTAAATACGGTTGGCTTTGTGGGCCACAGGTTTGTGTAACTACTCGGTTCTGTGTTGGAGGAGGAGGCAGGCTTCCCTAGCATGTAAGCAAATGGCCAGCCATTCCAAACAATTTGATTTACAGAAACAGGCAGGAGTTCAGATTTAGCCTGTGGGCTGTAGATTCAGACCTCTGCTCTGAGCCAGCACCATATCATAATCAGTGGGAGCAACGCCTCGGGGGGAAGGGGTGGGCAGCAGACACCTGGCATGCAGTCTTGATAGGCACGCGGAACGCATTTGCCCACAAGCTTAGATAGAGTTTTGGTCTCAAGGATGAGACCCCATTAAAGTTATTGGAGATTCAGTTCATAAAATATGAAAAAATAGCAGTGGAGAAAATACCCAACTACAGAGACAGAGGTAGAAGTGCTACACCAACCACCGTGTCAATAGCCTGCTTGACTCAGATCAGAGAAGAGGCCAGGAGGAGGTGACTGGTACCTACTAAAGGAGACACAGATATGGAAGCTCGCCCTCCACAGAGAAAGATCTGGATAGTTTAAAACAAATGAGATAAATGGATGCCTAGTGACATTTAATTCACCTCTGTGGAGCTGCTTCTCCAGGTCACAGGACTTTGGAAAGCCATCTCTCATTATCATGCTCATTGCTATCATACTCAGTTTCCTCCTCATCCTCCTCCACCTCTTCCTTCTCATCCTCCTCATCCTCCTCATCATCAGTATTTATAAAAGTCACCCCTTGTTAAAACATTACCCTTTCCACTTTACAGGAGGTATTTAATTACTCCCCAAACACTCTTAGAAATAGGGATTTAAGTGTCATTCAGGTTCTGCAGACAACGAACATGAGACTCAGTGGTTAATAACTTGACAGCAGTCATATCACTAGAACGTCGCAAAGCCCAGATTCAAATCCAAGCCTCCACCATCCAAAGCCCATTCTATAAACTAGAAAAGCTAAACCACAATGTTGCTCCTTTACTTTGCAATATGGCACATGAATCCTGCTCAAAGATGCTCATGACTAAAATCCTTTATCACCATCTGGGCCCATCATGAGCATATTGATACCACAAATAGCTGTAGATTCAAAAGAACACCAGTAGTTCACCCTTGCCAATCCCCCTCTGCAGAGGTGAAGGGTTAACAAGCTCACCCGTGGTGCCCGGAGCGGAAGCATTTAGTGAACAGCTGGGAAGACCTACTGCCCTTACACTTTAATGCATATGTATAGCATCGCCCTCACTAGCCCTCCTGCATTTGTTTGCAGTGGGTTTTTTTCTCCACAAGGAGACTGTGGAAGAAGCCAGCTGGAGGGCACACAGGCTCCAGCCCGAACTGTCTCTCTTCTTGGAAATAACCCTGGTACAAAACAGAATCTGCTCCTAAGGGGATCGTAAAGACTGAGTTCTTCATAAACTACCAGAAATAAAATTCAATTTAAAACAAAAATTGAGAAAAGACTCCCCATTACCTGGAACTGACAGTGGGCTGGGTTTCCTCAATTAAGCAAAACTGTTTTAGGTGCCATTGATCTTCTGAGCAGCTACTGGCAGTTACAAATGGACCCTGGTGGGAAACAGACCAGAAATACACCTTCATTTGCCATAAAGGGGGCTTTTATTCCAGTGTGCAATGCGTTTTGGGATTAGCAGGAGCCTGGCTACATTTCAAAGACAAATTAATGTCTTCTTGCCCAGCTGGACTTACCACCCTGGGGGTACCTGTCCTAGAGTTGGTTCTCTCAAGTTTGCCAACATTCAAAATGGCACTTTTAGGACATAAGTAGGTTTGGCAGTGAAATAAAAGGGCAACCTTGTATATAAGGTAGTGTTTGCTTTGACACAGACCATCCCTTCTCTACATGACAGCTTTATTTTCATGAAGGCATCATACTAAAGAGAGAGAAAGGCCACACAAAAAAAGATTTTCTGGGAAAGCAAATGTAAAAGGAAGACCAATTCAGATGAAACTGCATCAATAATTTGATATAGTCTGTTATTTTCCTGCCCTATCAGGAAAATGAACGCAACCAGGCCCACCTCTCTTGAGTTTTGAGTGTAAATTGCCTCACTGTATGTGAATTGTTCAACATGGTCCAAATTTGCAATTTGCAAATATTTGACTCTAAAAATTATGTTCAGGAAAAAAAGAATTAGACTTATGACTTGAAATATAAAGATTTGGAAGTACGGAATGATTGAAGGTTTGGATTTACAGAAGGTGGCTTCTGAGTTTCAGAAGACTTTTTACAGGAATTTTGTCATTAGAAAGAGAGGATTACCATCTACATATGATGAAAACAGTGTTCTGATGGATCTAAACCACAACAGAGTTTTGCACATCTTATGAATTAGAGCTTGAAATAATATACTACAGCCTCAATGATAGCAGATCTGTTTTTCTGCTCCCCCTTTTATCACCAAGACCTAGCCCAGTGTCTGCTCCTGGCAGAGTTTAGTATTTTTTAAAATAGGTGCATGAAGAAAGGAAATAAAAAAGAGAAAGAGAGAAAGAAGAAAAGAAAGAAGAAGGAACATCTCACACTAGTAGGTTGAAATTATCATATGCTCAAACAATCAACGTGTATAAGTAACTATATGGTGTACGACACACAAATGCACAATATGTCTGTCATGTGCTTCATAAGAAAAGAAAGGAAGGCATGGGTAGAAAAAATTCTTAGATCGAAACTTGGTAATTGAGGGCAGAACTACAATGTCAAAACAGAGAAAGCAAAAAATCCAATATGTTCAGAAATATGTGCCTTCCCCCACTGCCCTCCCCACCCACAGGCCAGCCTCCATGTGGAAGAATCATGACATTATGATCTGGTTCAGCCTAATGAGAACCAGAAAAGAACACGGAAGAATAATGTATCCACCGAAAAGTCTCAAGAAAACCTGCTTTAGGCTTCCCAAATGGAGGTACTTGGGCCTTTTTGATTTACCTTTCTATTATGGGAATATAGACAGAATAGTATAATGAATCCTCATGTACTCTTCTTGCCCAGCCTGAATTGAACAATGATCAATTCACGGATAATCTTACTTCTGCTCTAACCTTGCCCACTCTCCCTAATTTAGTACTATGGCATATCACAAAGATGTGCTCTTTCTTCCTCTATATCCACACCCCTATGGTGTGGTTCCCTAGCACTGTGTCATTAAGCTCTGGGCTTGCTTTGACCAATGGGATGCTAGCAAATGGGACACAAGCAGAGATTTGCCTGAAATTGCTTGTGCCATCAGGGTCACCCCTGCTTTGGCACTTTACCCTCATCATGAAAACATGTCTAAGCCTGCTGAAGGAGAGAAATGCAGTCAACCAGAATTGTCCCCTCCAAGGCCATCTTAGATTAGCTGACAGCTAGCTGATGCCCACATAAGTGATTCAAGCAGAACTGAGAATTGCTCAGTTGGTACCCCCCAGCCAAATGTCCCAGACTTGCAAACAATAACTCTCAAACTTATATGCCATTGATGCTTTGTGGTCATCCTTATTATAGGTAATGGGTACAAGTGTGAATCTCAAAAATGTAACCATTATCACAAAGCATTGCAAAGATCTCGCTTGACTACCACAACTTTTGAAGGAATGGATACATGGTTTTATTCCCATCTAGACTAAAAAAACAAAAAAAACAAAAAAAACAAAAACAAAAACAAAAAACAGTGATAGCCAATGAGATCGATTCATCAAAGTTCACACAGGGACAGAATTGAGACCTAAAGCCAAGAATACTGTTTCCTGGGTTCTTTCCACCATATTGTCTTTAAGAAGATTTTTTAAGTGTTCATTAAATTAACCTAGACAGGAAAGATTCTTTTGTCCTTTAAATCGCTGAGTAAAAAAAGTAGCATTCAAAAAAAGTAACAGAATGTTAAAGAAAAATATAATTACCTACACATAATGAAAACTCCAAACCAAACTTGACAAGAATAGGAATCATAAGTGGATGTTGCCGTCACCTTTTATTAATACTCTAATGAAAAGCAAAGCTGAATCTGAGACTGAGACTGGGAAGGATGAGGTTTATTCAAGCACAATATTAAAATATTTATAAATCAGCAAGTTTGACGGCATCCCTAGCCTTGGAACTCCATTTATTGGCTCTACTGTTAAATATGGTGAAAAGCTAATAGATAATACACCTACAAAAAGATGTCAGTCATTATGATACTGATAATGATCAGAGGGTCCCAGACTCTGAATGGCATATCTACTCAAGAGATTCTACTCAATTCTATGACATTTGTTTCCCTCACCATCCCAAATCCTAGGCCTGAGGGCCCTGCTATGTATGTTCTAGTTCCCCCTGAATAAATAATATTTAGCCAGCCCAGGGCCTACTCTCTCATTGCCCTACTCATCACCAAGGACTAGACAAAATTTCCTAACAACACTTCCTCAGCACCATCTGGAGCCTCTAAATAACTCTGAAGATCAGGGAACTTATCTACATCTTGGTATGCTTGATATCCAACCAAGCTCACCATAGACTTTGACTCATGAACAACAGACAAGGATCATCATAATGCCATTTTTACACATGTGCAAACATGGGCACACACACACGCGCACACACACACCCTTAACTAACCGTTAGGTCCACTGAGGGGAATGGAAGTGACCAGCAATGAAACACAGTACAGCATAATACTCTACTATTCAGCTTCCCTCGTTAGATGGAGTCCTAGTCTCGGGAAATTAGAATTTACATTAGTGAAAGAATCTGGCTTACATATTAAGTTGAGAGCTTGAGGGGCCCCTGGGAGAACTGTCTGACAACTTCCATCTGAAGAATACCATCCTCAGATACAAGGGGTAGAAAAAACAAAGACTTCCCTGAGGTCACAGAGTGAGTCACAGGAACCACTGGACCAGAACCTAACCCGATAAACACTGGCACCCAATTCAGAATCGCTTAGAGACAGAGAAAAGAATATTTAGAATCTGCTGGTACCATCGTTTAAGTTTTGAGCTATATTCTAAGCTACTTTTTAGATCCCTAGGACTCCTGAATTTTAAAGGCACCCCCACTATAAACTCATGAAAATATACTGAATAAACTTTGTTAAATATTCTGCATATACCTAGTGATGGATAACACATTAAAACCTCACTACAAAGTACAAAATACATTGTAACATTAAAAAAAGTAGAAAAATATATATTAATGAATTTCTAATCTACTTTGTGGTCTATAAATGTACTATTAATAAAGGAAGGTTCAAAATTGAATTATCAGCTGTCCAGGAACTTATGTGTGGCTCATAACTATACATGTCCAGTGGGCTTCAGCCTGGTGACATTTGTGCAATGGCAAAATTAAACACGGCAGAAATGCAATGGTGCACAGATATCCAACTACCAGTGCAAATCTGTATTTGTTCCAAGAATGTCCCCAAAGTCATGCGTTTTTCCATGTGTAAATTAGAGACTCTGTTTTGATAATTTGGCTTGGTGTCTTTGCAAATTGTTCCTTCTTTGTCATTCATAATGTCACAGCTGTTCTTGTCAGAAGGAGGACAAAGAGTAGAGAGATAGTCCATTTAGTCTTTATTGCTTGCTCTTCTGTTTAAAAAAGGATGAAAAAAAAAGAAAAGAAGAAAAGGGAACCCTTTTTTCTTGAGGTTTCTTGACATGCTCTTGTCCTTGACAGAATATGTTCTCGTATCAGCCCAGCTCTTGACACCCAGGAAGCCACACTGAGTGACCTAACCCCCCTTTGAGGTCTGCCCCAACCCTTGAGCAGAGAAAGACGTGGGCCCTTTCCCCTTGAAGGGATCCCCCGTGGCAGGCTGGTGGAGTGGATCACAGGCTGCTTGGAGTGTGATTGTGCTTTTGCTCTGAGTGGCTGGATGTGAACAAGCCTGTTAGAAATGAAACATGATTGCTTTTACCAAACCCTTCCAGATCTGCACTTTGGTGCAAGAGTTCATCTTGGCTTCCATCTTCATTATGCTCCCTGCCTCACTCCCTCCGGAGTACCCATTCTGGCCCGATTTCCTTAAGGAACTGCCGGCTGATGAGAGAGACTTCAGAACTCCTTGAACAACTAAACAATTGCATCCCACCCTTCCTGAAGCCAATAAGGATGTTTGCAGAAACCCAAACAGCCTGGGGAGGTGTCAGGAAGTGAACCAAGGAAGGCATGCTGTTTATAGGCCAGAAAAATTGCAGAGATTTTTATTCTGGTTTGGTTGTTTGGATTGTAAAGAGAATACAGCCCCTCCCGGGGAAATGCTGGCAGTGAACAGGCTATCATTCAGAGAGACTACCTCCCTAACGTCTGGCCGCAAGCCTCAGGGGGCCACGGAGGGAGACAAATGATGAAAGGATGGGAAAAATCATTGCTCACCTAGTATGGGGGGGCGGGGAGTGAAACAAGGAAAAATTTAGAACACACTTCACAATCTCTTAAATATTGGGACTTGCCAAGTGCTTTGCCTACTCAGATATTGGAGCCTTACTTATTTTGGAAATGCTGTAAAGCTTTCATTGCCTTAAAACTAAGGAAAACAAGGAAATATGCTATAGAAAACAATCCTGGCAGCATTTGGCAGACTATAAGAGACACAGAACCCCAGAAATAGTCCAACACTGAAGTTCCTTCGATCGAAGTATGGATCAAAGAATTATATTGTCTGTGGGATAAAATGGAGAAGTACATATGTTATGGAGATGAGACATAGGATTTTGAACAAGATGATGCCTTAAACATCATCTAGGTGGACTCTCAGGCTTTCTGTGTTTATTATGCGCTGGAAACAGATCATCCCATTTAAGCAACTCCATACTCGAGGATTAGATTCAATGAGATTGAGGAAATGAGGAGGCAGGAGAAAAGATAATACATGGATAATAACTAAAGCTGTAGACAGAGGGCGATCCATCAGGTATCAGTGGAAAGAAGGAGCGTGGAGCCAGAGACTCAGGGTTGCATAGGTCTTACAAAGATTCATTGAATGTGAGTGTTCTTTTAGAGCCCTTTACTTTTACTAAAGCTATTTATCATTAAATCATTACAGAAAAGCTTAAAGTAACTTTAAAATCCCCACAACTGGGCTAACGTGACTATTAGTTTTAAAAGGAAAGACTGTCTACCAGAACCAAAGATCACTTGCAACAGCATTAAAAGATTACAAGGCTTTTGTCTGGAGAAATAATTCTTTTGAAAATAGATTTTTTTAAAAAAAAAGATTTATTTATTTTAGAGAGAAGGAAAGAGAGGAAGAGTGGGAAGGACAGAGGAAATGGATAAAGAAGATGTGGTTTATGTATACAATGGAATATTACTCAGCAATTAGAAACGACAAATACCCACCATTTGCTTCAACGTGGATGGAACTAGAGGGTATTATGCTGAGTGAAATAAGTCAATCGGAGAAGGACAAACAGTGTATGTTCTCATTCATTTGGGGAATATAAATAATAGTGAAAGGGAATATAAAGGAAGGGAAAAGAAATGTTGGGAAATATCAGGAAGGGAGACAGAACATAAAGACTCCTAACTCTGGGAAACGAACTAGGGGTGGTGGAAGGGGAGGAGGGCGGGTATTAGAGGGGAATGGGTGACGGGCACTGAGGCGGACACTTGACAGGATGAGCACTGGGTGTTTTTCTGTATGTTGGTAAATTGAACACCAATAAAAATTAATTAAAAAAAAAAAAGAAAAGAGAGAGAGAGAACATCTTAAGCAGACCCCATGCTGAAAATGGAGCTGTATACAGGGCTGAATCTCACAACCCTGAGATCATGACTTGAGCCAAAACCAAGAGTGAGGTGCTCAACCAACTGAGCCAACCCAGGTATCTCATCATTTTAAGTAGACAAGAATTCAAATTGTACTTTCCAGGGTCCAAGAAAATCCAAGAACACACATGTGCTCATCACTGCCCTCAGCTATGGGCTTCTGCTTCACAGGAGACCCAAGCTAGCCCTTCAAGCTCCCACTTCCTGGCCTTGAGAGCAGCATCTTGTGCTCACAATTGTCTTCTATCTTAGTGTCTTTCATCATATTACTGGAGCATGCTGAACTCTAAGATTAAAGATCTTCCCATGAAAGTGAGATTATTGGATAAAGAGAGACAGAACTGCATTATTATCCATACCTTGGCCTTCACTCTGGTCCAAACCTGCTGACAAAGGAATAAAAGAAGACGTGTTCATATTCAACCTCGGCCATCACACCTGCGACACTCTGCTTTTCATAACAATTTGAGCTCCTGGGGTTCCAGTTTTTGCTTTCAAAGAGGAAAGGAGCAGCAGAAAATATCCAACCCAAAATAGCTGATACCACTGTGAAATAGCACTCTACGCTCTATAGGAATAAAATAGCTTGAGGACTTTTTTTTAATATCCAATAGGTTCTTACAAAGATGGTGTCAAACAATCCTTGGACATATTGAGGCCACAGCACTTTTAAACACTCTGGCCTTAGAATAAACTGTAGACTAAAATATTTCCTCCTTAAATATTGGATTAGTTCCTCTTCTTTAAATTGAGTTCAGAGAATGGTGTTTTTTGTTTTTTGTTTTTTTTCTCCATTGAGCATTATTAGTTTTCCTCTCAAGTCATGCTCACAACAGTCAACACACACACACACACACACAAACACACACAATAAATCATTACAAGTTCTATTTTCTGAGTTGACTTTTATGAGCTGGTAATGCATCATTGGCTCATCATCAAATCATGACCAAAGCGAACATTAATGAGCTTTACTTGCCACAGCTTCCAAAGACAGCACACACGGACAGTAATTTCCAGTTCCCAGGGATGTGAGTTAAATTTGCACTGGCATTATTGAACTTCTGTAGAGCCTTCTGCATTAAAAACAATGAATTTCCTCACACATCAAAAATGTCCACACATCACCAAGTTGACAAAGTATATTCATACCTTATAGTTGCAAATGGATAAATGGTGTTCCCCCAAAATTCATATGTTGAAGCCCTACCCCAGTTCCTTGGAATGGAACTGTAGTTGAAGATAGGATCTTTAAAAGGGTGATTAAGTTAATTCAAGGCCATTAGGATAAGCCCTACAGTATGACTTGTGTCCTTAATGAAGAGGAGATGAAGATACAGACAGACAATTGTGCACAGAGGGACAACCACATTAAGAAGCAGAAACAGGGTAGCTGTCTGCAAACCAAGGAGAGAGGCCTCCAAGGAAACCAACCCTGCCAGCACCTTGATCTTAGACTTCCAGCCTCCAGAACTGTAAGGAAGTCAATTTGTGTTGGTTATGTGGCCCAGACTATGGTATTTTGCTATATAGCCCTAGCAGACTAATACACTAGTCATCTTCTGTAAGAGGAATGCTTGTAAAATCTTGTCCATCAAATTCAATGGGACAGCTGGCCCACATTAGTCCATATTTTATTTTGTCAGATTGCTTCATGGTTATTTTTAAAGGATCATAGATCTCCTAACTAGATTCCTAGTCCAGCCTGGAAATATAGAAAAGGGGACAGTAAAGGCAGAAAGCTTGTTTACCTTCTCAACTCAAAGAAAAATTAGAGTGATAGAAATTGAGCCCCAGAGCATTTCACTCATCTTGCTTCCCTTGTCTCTTTTCCTTTCTTCCTCCATGGCATCATCTGGAAAGGAAGGACTATACAATCTAGTTCAAAGTGGCTATAAGGATGGAGTGAATTAATATAATGGAGTGCTTCTCAAATGACAGTGGAGAATAATATGTGGTGGGCTAGTGTCCAAGAGAAAGAAGAGGGAAAGAAGAAAGCTCTTACTACGTGTCAAATACTGTCCCAAATTATTTACCTAGGCTATCTGTCTAAAACAACATGATAATCCGGTGGGGGTAGATAGAATCATTAATTTCACTTTACAAACGCACTTACTAACATCAGAAGGGTTAATCTGCTGTCTAATTTATACTGCTAATAAATAATAAATCTTGGGAAGGAAGGACTCTGGGATTCAAGTTCTAAACCACCACAGTCCTCCCAAAGTTTGAATTTTTTATTCTTGCTCATAAATCCATGCTAATTTTGCATAGTAATTTGATACATATGTAGTATACACATGACTATATATATATGTGTGTGTGTGTATATATATATATATATATATATATATATATATATATATATATATAAAATCTCTTCTATTAGAAAGACAAACAACAACTGGTAAGAGGAAAGAAAACAAACAAAAGAGGGGAAGACAGCAGAAAACAGAACCCAGCCACCTGAGTGAAGCAACATGTTGGCAAGTATCAGATGGTATAGAATTTTTAGGGATCAGGGGTGAAAAATTAAAAGAGACAAGAGTTTCACCAAGCTGTTACTGTCTGTGTGAAGGACACAGAGTGTTGGAAATGGAGAGGAAGAAGTTTAAAAGATATTTCTGTGCATTGAAAATGTATTCTTTACCTTGTCCCTTTCTCCCACCAATATTTCCTTGATGAATGGAATTAAATATTGTAATTGCCATAAGTTTCTTTTTTATTCTAAGTTGTGTTTATTTGAGCTGACAATGAGAAAAGATTGACCACATAGTCCCCAGTTATTCTTGGGTAATGCTTTCCACACCATTTTCTAGGCTTGCTGCTCTAAAGTCAAGTTGGAGTCCATAGCTTGTTTTCTATTTATTACCCAATACGTGACCAAGAGTGTGTTTTGAATATGAGCACAAGAAGTGTGCTGAGTCCAAGGCATTTGATCCTCAGAAAAATATCCCAAAAATGGAAGGATGTTCTACCGACCAGGATAGCTTGGATTATGCTCTACAGCAAATTGCACCAAATTTTCGGTGTCTAACAAAACAGAACTGTTTCTCACACGAAGCCTGATGTATTCTCATGGATGATAACACTCCTACAAGAGGTAGCAAAGAATTCCAGATTTCTTTGATCTGTGGCACCTCCATCACAACATAAGCCTTCAGGGTTAGCCAAGACAGGAGAAGAAAACATGGTGAATCACACACTGTTCTTCCACTTAAATGCAAAGGGAGCTCAGAAAGGTAATCTTCCTGTTTCTAGAAAAAGGAGGAGAACTGTAAATATTGTTGGAAACCAGTAATGTCTGCCATAAACACAGTAGAGATCACAAAGAGATTCATTTTATTATTTGAAAGAACACACACTGATTGGGACTCAATTCACAGTATCAGACATATGTGGTGATATGTAAGTCCACTTAACAGAAAAGTCTAAAACCTTCCACACAGTACAGCAAACCAGATGTTATTCTTTACCCCAACTTCCATGGACACTCATGTTCTTAGTTCCCCATGGAAGGCAAAAGAAGAGTGGCAGCAGACATACTGGGGCTCATTTCGGGCCTGGACAGACCCACCTATCAGGTTCCTTGAGAGCTGGCAGCTGCTGGAAGACTTGACATCAGGCCAGTTATGAACTGTTTCAACAGCTTGATTTCAACTATAAACTTGAGAAAGTCACAGGACACGCCAAGACATGGACCAGAGACAAACAGATTTTTGAGTCATGGTTGGCGCTTGCCACAGGAACTGTACAGGGATGGAAAGCTCTGAAGCCAAGAAATCCTGCTGCCTACGAGGGTTGATAAAATCTCTTATTCAGGCTCATCCATGAATTCAGCAAAACCTGATTTCTGTAGTGGAATACCTCACTGTGTTAGAGTAAAGAACTCAGTGGAGAGTCCTTGGCATCTGTTAGTCAAATTCTAAAACCCACATCAACTCAAGCCAAAGGACTGGAGTTCAGGGACTCAGAGAAGCTAAGGCAGACACTGGAGGGCCGAGCTGCTGCCTGTGGAAGACAGAGTGACCAGAGACATGGCATCTTTTCTGTCTTTACAATGGAATAAGATTGTGCTTCTCCCCTTGTTGTTTCCTCAAGAGACTGGAAAAACACACTGATTGCTTTTCAATGGTTTTTTGGATTTGATTTGACATTTTTGATTGACCAAGCACAGACTAAGCCATGTAGAGCTCTAGCATAGCTGGTGTGCAAACATTTCCTTCTCTTTAATGAATTTCCAAGGTGTAAAATTACCACCATCAGAAGACATGTTCTTTTTTTTTTTTTAATCCCTACTGTTTTATTTTTATTTTTTAATAAATTTATTTTTTATTGGTGTTCAATTTACCAACATACAGAATAACACCCAGTGCTCATCCCCTCAAGTGCCCCCCTCAGTGTCCGTCACCCATTCACCCCCACCCCCCGCCTCCTCCCCTTCCACCACCCCTAGTTCGTTTCCCAGAGTTAGGAGTCTTTATGTTCTGTCTCCCTTTCTGATATTTCCCACACATTTCTTCTCCCTTCCCTTATATTCCCTTTCACTATTATTTATATTCCCCAAATGAATGAGAACATACACTGTTTGTCCTTCTCCGATTTACTTACTTCACTCAGCATAATACCCTCCAGTTCCATCCACGTTGAAGCAAATGGTGAGTATTTGTCGTTTCTAATGGCTGAGTAATATTCCATTGTATACATAAACCACATCTTCTTTATCCATTCGTCTTTCGATGGACACTGAGGCTCCTTCCACAGTTTGGCTATTGTGGACGTTGCTGCTATAAACATCGGGGTGCAGGTGTCCCGGCGTTTCATTGTTCTATTGGTCTGCTTGGGTCACCATCACAGAATATCATAGCTTGAGCAGCTTCAACAACAGAAATGTATCTCCTCATTGCTCTGGAAGCTAAGTCTGAGACGAAGGTGCCAGCATGGCTGGGCCTTGGTGAGAGCCCTCCTGCTGACTTGTAGGTGGCTACACCCTTGCTGTGCCCTCATGTGGTGGAGAAAGCAAAGACAAGCAAGACAAGCTCTCTGGTGTCTCTTGTTACAAGGGCACTAATCCCATTATTGGGGCCTCACCCTCATGACCTCATCTAAGCCTAACTTAGCTTCCTGAAGGGCCCATCTCCAAATACCATCACATTGGGGGTTAGGGCTTCAACATATGAATTTGGGGGTGGGGGCACAGTTCAGTTCATGGCACATAGTATGTTCACCTGCAGCTTTAGGTGTCCCCAACATACTGCTAAGCACAGTTTTGTCTGGGGTTTTTGTTGTTGTTGTCGTTGTCGTTGTTGTTGTTGTTGTTGTTGTTGTTTTAGACAGGGAGAGAGAGACAGAGAAAGAGAGAGACAGACAGGAGGAGGGGCAGAAGAAGAGAGAATCTTAAGCAGGCTCTGTGCACAGGTTCAATCACACAACCCTGAGATCATGAGCTGAGCCAAAATCAGGAGCTGGACACTTAACCAACTGAGCCACCCAGGAGTCCCTAGGGAACCACAGTTTGTCCTCCCTCCATGCCAGGGGCCTTTTTCATCCTGTACTCTCAGCTCTCATTTCAACAAATGCCTCTATATATCTAAAACTTGCTCAATTAAGAGTCAAAGCCTGCTTTTGCTTTTACTTTCTACAAACTATAATTATCCTGTCATTTAAATTCTTGTGATGGAATTAAATGCCCACCTAAAAACATTTTCATTATCAAACAAATATTTATTATGCAACAGCCTTGTGCCAGGTGTTCTTTTGGATGCCAAGGGTTTGACGTTCACTAGAAAAGCTGCCCTGTCCTCATGGAGCTCACAGTCCAGCAGAGGGAGCAATGGCTGAGAAGCAGGCAGAGACATGAATAATAATGCATTTACAGGCTGTGATAAGTGACCGTGAAAATCATAACGATTGATGCCACACATGACAAAGGATAGCAGGAAGGCTGCTCCCTCAAATATGTAAGTCACAGAAGGTCTCACAGCAGAGGTGACATTTCCGTTTCGACCAGAAGAACTAAGGCCACCTACAAGCTGAGAGGGGAGCTTCCCAGGCCAGCAAGTTCAAAGTCACGATATCTGGAGGAACCACGTGGGCTGGCAGCAGTGGGAAAGGGGGGAGCACATGGAGACAGTGAAGCCAATGCCAGATGTCACAGCGTTGGTGAGGAATTTGGATCTGACTCCCAATGCCTTGAGAGAGTTAGTATTTCTGGAAAACTAAATATGAATATAACTTCAAATATGTAACTTTCTTGCTAGAGTACTTTAGTGTATATTTATAGAACATGCTGGTTAAAAAAGGAAATTTATTCCACAAAAAAAAAAGGAAATTTATAAGATAACACCTTTCAAATACATAAAGGGCTAAGAAATTAGTGTATGGCTCAACATGAAGACACTGGGTAAAAGGATAATTAACATTTTGTGGCCATCTGCAGAAAGTTAGAAAGGTGCCTTCTATTGTCGGTGGTCTTGGCCCCCACCCTAACTGTGCCTGTTTCTATTTATTTGCGTGAGTCACTGAACCTCTGGAATATACTTTTAGAAATATGCAAAATTAAGATAAATGTTTACCAGGGAGCATGTTGGGTTTTTTCCTTCAATCAATCATTTATGTAACAAATATTTACTCAGCACCTGCGGTGTGCCAGGCACTCTGCTGGATCCTCAGCATATAGTGGTGAGCAGAACATACCTAAGAGCCTACAGTCCTTGATTATAAAGTCCAGTGAGGAGAGAGATGATAAACTAGTGAGTGCTGTCAAAGAAAACTACAGTGAACTTCAATAAACATGGAGAATCACTGCAAGGACAGACCATCAGCTGAAAGGATCAGATAAGTGTTATTTAAAAAACCAGCATCTTCCCTGATCTATTGGGAGGGATGCTCAGGGGTAACTAGGAAAAGAAAAGTGAGAAATTAAGGCAAAAAAAAAAGAGAGAGCCAAATCAGTCCCAGAATTTTAACGTCAACAGGGCCTAGAGGTGGTATAATGCCCCTGGGTCCCTCACCCCAACTATTAGGGGCAGAACTGTGTCACCTAGAGATTCATATGTTGAAGTCTTAACTCCTTGTGCATCAGAACATAATTATATTTGGAGACAGGGCTTTTAAAGTGGTGACTAAGTTAAAATGAGGACTTTAGTGTAGCCCCTAATTCCACAGGACTGGTGTCCTTATAAGAAGGAGAACTTGGAGGCAGATAAGAACTGAGGGAAGACCACATGAGGACACAGCAAGAAGGAGGCTCTCTGAAATCCAAGTAGGAACCCACTCAGCCAACACCCTGATCCCAGATTTCCAGCCTCCAGAACCATGAGAAAGTAACTTCCTGTCATTCAAGTCCCCAGTGTGTGGCATTGGTTACTACAGCCCTAGCAAACCAATAGAAAATCTAATTCTTCTCCACAGCAAAACTCAGGAGAACTCTCTCCACTTACTCACCTCGCATTCTGTCCTCAATTCACTCCAGACATTTCCCAGTCCTCACTATTCTGCACATTTTAGTATCATTTCATCTCTTCCTCCTTCCTGAAGCACTTCTCCACTAACTTCAGGTTCTTTCCTTTTCCTGGTCTTCCTCCTGTCCTCCTGGCCATGATTTTTCCCACTCTGCAGACTTCCATAGTGGAGTTCTCAAGGGCTCAATCCTCTGTCCCCTTCTGCTCTCCCCTACACTTCCACCCTGTGGGAGAAGAAATTACTGGATGCTATTCTTAGAACAAAGGAAGCCCATAAAAGATTTTAGAGAATGGATAGAGACACTCCATAACATATATTTCAAAAACATCACTGTGCATGCAGTATATAAATAAAAGTCAATATGGGAGCTGAGTTAGAAGGCAGTAATAAGAGTTAGACACATGTGGTAGCAAGGAGGATGAATATAAGCAGGCAAAAGCAGATATATATGTAAGAGTTACTTAATATATTTAAGGGTTGAAATCCCCAAGATTCAGAAGGAAAGGAGGAAATGTTAGAATTCTGAGGTTTCTCAGGACGAGATAGATAATGGTGACTTTTCTGATAGGAAATCCAGGTGGAAGAATGACTTCTGGGGACAGATCACAGGTTCAGCTTTGAAATAGTGAAGCACCCTTAACATATGCAAGTGGAAATGTCAAGTGGGCAATTAGACAATATGCATCTGGAATTCAGAGAAGCCGGTTGATCTAGAAATTTAAATTTAAAAGCCATTGGAATATAAATGGTGCTTGTAGACTGCAACAGCCATAAGTAAGGATGAGCTCTTCCTGCAAAAGTAGAGTGGGAGGGAAAGGAAACCTGACCAAAAAAACCTGCACAGGAAGCAAAAGCATGGTAGAAGAGGATAAGCCAGAAAAGTGGACTGAAAAGGAGCATCCAGAAGATGGGGAAAGTATAAATATCTGGTGTAGAGGAAGCCAGTGGTAGGAAAGAAGGTAGCGATGCATCACACAAAATGCTGCAGAGAGAATGCTAAAACTGGGCAAAGTACTATAGACGTTTCTCCAAAGAACACATACAAATAACCAATAAGCAAATGAAAAGATGCTCAACATTGCTAATCAGGGAAATGCTAATCGAAATTGCAATAAGATACTACCTCACACCCATTAGGATGTCTACTATGAATAACAACAAGAACAAATCATAAAGTAACAAGTGTTGATAAAGATGTGGACAAAATGGAACTCTTGTGCACTATTGGCAGGAAAGTAAACTGGTGCAGCCACTGTGGAAAACAGTGTGGTGGTTTCTCAAAAAATTAAAAATAGAGCTACCCTATGAAGTAATACCACTACTGAGTGTATACCCAAAAGAATGGGAAGTCAAGTCTGGAAGAGGTGTTGGTATACCATGTTCATAGATGCATTATTCACAACAGCAAAAGGGTGGAAGTAGCGCAAGCATACTTTGGCAGATGAATGAATTTTTTAAATGTGGTCTATACATACCAGAGAATATTATTCATCCTTAAAAATGATGAATATTCAGACACATGTTAATGTATTTGAACTTTGAGGAAACCTTGAGGGTGTTATGCTAAATGAAATAAGCTAGCACAAAATAGGAAAATAATGCATGATTTATATGAGGTACCTAGAATAATCAAATTCATAGAGACAGAAAGTAGAATGGTGATTGCCAGGAGCTGAAGAGAGGGGAGAAGAAGGGCAATTGTTTCATAAGTATAGAATTTTAGTTTTGTGAGATGAAAGTTCTGGAGACTGGTTACACAGAACTGTGAATATACTTAACACTACTGAACTCTACACCTAAAAATGGTTAATGGGGTACATTTTATGTTATGGGTATTTTACCACAATTAAAAAATAAAAACTCAGCTATGTAAGTGTAATCCTCATATATGAATAGTATAAAATAAATTATATGTTTCTGTAGCTAAAAAATCATCTAGTAATTACACACACTTTTTCAAGAAATTTGGTTGTGGAAGAGAAAAGAGATAAAGAAGAAACTAAATGACAAATGCCAGATCAAAAGAGATGCATTTCTTCTATAAAGATAGTAGATGCTCAAGCATATTTAAATAGTAATAAGAATATTATAGAAGAGAGAATTAAAGCTAGAAAGAATAATCGATACTGAGACATTTCTCAAAGATGGGAATAGAGGCAATGTGGAATGTAGACAGAATGGAAGCGTCCAACAGTAGAATAAGCACCTCCTCCAAGTACAGAAGGAGGGAATGAGAACAGGAGTGAACAGGATGGGCAGGTGCATTGTTTGGTAGCAGAAAGTTGATGAGCAGGCCACTGGGTGGCTCAAGGGTTTAGTGCCACTTTCAGCCCAGGGCGTGATTCTGGAGTCCTGGGATGGAGTCCCACATCGGGCTCCCTGCATGGAATCTGCTTCTCCCTCTGCCTGTGTCTCTGCCTCTCTCTCTCTCTCTCTCTCTCTCTCTCTCTCATAAATAAATAATTTTTTTAAAAAAGAAAGTTGATGATGAGCTTGAATCGAAATACTTTCATTTTCCCTGAAAAGAATCAGGGTTCACTTCTGAGAGGGAGGATATTGTTGAAGCTTTAGACTTTCTGGAAGAGGGAAGAAAGTTTGAAACAGTCGTTAAGGATTACTGGGAAAGGTGGAAATCCACTCAAGCCTGGTGTTCATGAATTTATCAGGATTCCTGTGTGCCTGATGGTGTGAATTTCTCAGCCTTCCTGAGATGCTCAAGTAGGCACCCCAAAAATGTATTGTTGGGTTCATCTAGAGCTGGAGTTATGACTAAAAAAGCTACAAGACAGGGAATTTGTTAGTTAAGTGACAATTTGATGGACCAACAAATCTAAGGTGGATATGGAAAGAAGTAAAGAGAGACGTTAATGGATAATGAGAAGGTTAAGAGTGAATAAATGGATTGATGGGTCAGACAGCTTAATGGGAGCAGCTACTGAGTCAGAGATGGACATGTATACCAGCAGTGCTGCAGTGACACTGTCATCAGATGAGAGGGTGGTCATCATGAAGTGGGAGCTATTGGGACTAGGAGAGTCAACACTCTGGGAGGGCGGGCCACCAAGTGTACACTGTGGTTGCCCAGCTGTAAGGCAGAACAGGGTGAAGAGGAAAACAGCAAAACAAGTGACAAAAGTCTTCATTTGTCAAGAAAAAAGGAAGGGCCACTTTTTAAAGCTTTATCCATCACATTTACTTTATGTGTTATGTATTATGTGCTGACTTGTGGCCCCCACCAATGTTGAAGTCCTAGACCCCAGGACTTTGGAAATGACCTTATTTGGAGATAGTGTATGTGCAGATATAACTAGTTAAGGCAATGAGGGTGGACACAGACATGCACACAAGGAGAAGGCTGTGTGAAGATGAAGGTGGAGATCAGGACTGTGCTTCCACAAGCCAAGGAGCACGGAAGGCCAGCAGATCCCTGGAAGCAGGGGGAGAGGTGTAGAGGGGATCTCCCTAGTGGCCTCAGAAAGAACCCATGTGGGCCACACTTGGATCATGGACCTGTAGCCACCAGAAATAAGATACAATGAATCTCTGTTGTTCAACTCACCCAGCTGGTGGGACTTCATTACAGCAGCCCTAGCAAACTAATGCATTTGCTTTAATGTATCCCCATCCTCATCTGCAAAAGCTATTTTTGGAAGGACACCTTGGGTCCAGGTTTCCTGTCTGGCCAGACATCCTCACCAAGTCCAAGGAACAGAAAGTCCTTGAGAAAGTTTTTGTCTTCTGGGTAGACCATCACAGGTAGAACATTCCAGTACTAAGTAATGTCTATTATTTACACTTTTCTTGCTGCTACTGTCAAGTTTATATACATCATCGTATGATCTTATATCATCTTCATAAACACCATGCAAAATAAGCATTATTGTCCTCATTTTGCAAATAAGAAAACCAGAGAACAGAGAAATTAAGGATTTCCCCCAGGAGCAACCAAATATCAAATCTGGAATTTGAATCAAGGCCATCTGACTTGAAAGCTTATATTTCTTCCATGTTCTGGTGTTAACTGAAGTTAACCCAGAGGCAGGGCCCCCCTTTCGCCCCCAGGGGATGCCCATTCCCCCAGTGGGGATGCTGAAGTGGCTCAGCAGTCACTTCCTCAATCTCTTATCAAAAGTCCTTGACTTTGGGGTCAGTTTTCTCCTTCTCTGTCCCCTCAACTTCATGCCTCTACTTGTCCTCTTCCTCTAACAACTGTTTTGGACTCTGATTCACTCCATGGGTCCTCCAGGATCTGGTTCCTGCCTAGCCCTCCAGCTGCTTCTCTCTTCATTTGCCACTCTGTTCTCCACACACAGGCCTCTCTGTCAAACCCCCTGGCCTTTGCAGATGCTGAGCCCTCCACCCTGCTTCATTCTCAACTTAGCTGGAGAAATCTCTCCTGCTCTTCTGACTGTGTTTAGATGTCCATCTGAAGGAAGAGCCTTGTCCATTTTTCCTTCTCCCTTCCCATTCATTCAACATTCATAAAGTGTGTGTCAGTCACCTGGCTCAGGCTCTGGTGTGGGGCAGTGGGTAAGACAAAGTTCCTGCCCCAGGGAGCCTGAGTTCTGGTGAGGATAAAGAGGCATAGTCACTCCAGTGTCTGCTACAGAGTGGGAGATTAACACGTACCAGGGCATATGTGTTGAGTTCAGTGAATTCTGTTCTTGGTGTGATATTTGACTCTATGGAGAAGGAATCTAGATTCTTTTCTAAAGTTGGCTTTCTCATTTTTGAAAAAACTATTGCCAAGGAACTATTCATTATGAGAAGTGTTCAAAGGTTACCCCTGACTTTCAGGTATGCACTGAAACAGGCCTCAATCAAATATGTACTGTGTGCAAGCTTATCGTCTAAATTCCAGACAAAGGTAGCAGGCAGATGGTAGCCTCCGGCATTACCAAATGCAGGGCAGGAGCTGGAAGCTTGAATGCCAAGAGGGATAGGTCAGGCCTACGAATAAGTGAAGGATGTCTTCCGGGGAGCGTGGCATATCCAGAGTCAGCCCCACTGTAGGCCAGCAAGCTCATTTCCACAGGGAAACACAGGCCCGTGTTGGCAGATAGACTGGCCTTTACAGAGAAATCTGAATTTTTAAATGATATCTCCAGACACTATTTTAATCCTGACAACAAATCCCTGACAACAGGGTATAATTCTGGCCCCACTTTGGCCCACGGACTCTCAGCCAACCTTCGTTTGGTAGATTATCATTGCTTCTGTTTTGTTTAACAACTGGACTTTCTCTCTTGCCTTCCAGGGAAGGCTCCATGGTACAGATTGTTGATTAAGTTAATTTTATCATGAGGTGATCCCAACATGTGAGTCCATTGGAAATATTCAGAAAAACAGAAAGAAGGGAGCTGGACGTCACTGGTGTCCACAGCGAGCAAGACCTATTGTATGTTCCTCATCAGGCTAGCGCCAGGGAGAGAGCTTCCTGGAAGAGAAGGGGGAGGGCAGAGGGAGGTGGCAGGGAGGCAGAGAAGCGCTGCTGCTGTTTGGGGTGCACAGTTTCCATCTGAGGTGACCGCAGCCAAGTAGCAACATGTTAAATGAGGTTGACAATGTGTGAAGTGGAAAATGTCACCAGCAGAAGAGAGACACAGTGAACTTTAGTTCTGATTTAAATTAATGGAAACTCAAGGAGAGAAAATCCTTCCAGTGCTCCAAGAAAAGTCACAAGGTTGCAAGCTCAGACCCGCCTGAGCAGGTGTCTGCCCTGGCGTAATAGAGTCACTTCTGCGCATTTTGTGTTTATTTGCGGACAACACTGAACTATTTAGACCCATAAATACTTCAATTACCGAGATGTCATCTGGCGACCACACTTTGGGCTCCACTCTAACAAACTCTTTTTTTTTTCTTTTGTCCTTTCCATTCTTTCCCATCAGGGCCTGGAGGAGCCCAGGAGGCTAAGACAATCACAGCAATGATCGAGCAGCCGTGGGAAGGCGAGGGATCTGGGCATGAGACTCTTGGTAGCACAGTGGAAAATGAGCCAACAGTTTCTTTGAAATGTCTTAACATGCAAAACATACGTGAAGAGAGGGGAAAGCCTTAGACAACAGTTAAGGAAAGGAGTTACTTCCCAGAGAAATCAACCACGGCTTCTTAGGAGCAGGTGCATGGCCAGCCACTGGGGAGTCAGACCCCTGACCTTGGTCACGTGATCAGAAGGGCAGCCCAGAGGAAGGAATCAGTGGCCCGACCTTCTTGGGTTTTCCACAGGTCTCCTCTCTCACGGAGGCACCGTTCACTCTACATGACCTCACTACAGCCCCAAGAGGACACATGTAAATGTGGGTGGCAGGTGCTCGGGAGAGATCAAGCTTCTAGTTCCCTTCCCATGTTTATTATTCCCCAAACCAGGCTCCAAAAATACCCAGCACTGATAACTTGGGAGTGAATGCTTGGCAAGGCAAGAGAGCGGGAGAATCTGGACATCAACGAGTTCTCCAATGAGAAGTCCAGGTTGGAGAGAAAGGAATGGATGTGACGAATGACAGCAGGTTGGAAGGGTTGCCACTACCGCAGGAAGGAACCTTCGCGTGACATTTGGGATGCCGAGGCAGCTGTTAAGAGGGCTGATTAGCATCGCCTTCAGGATCCAGAGGAATGAAGAGGCGGTGCAGAGCTGCTTGGAGAATTAGCATCCTTAAGTAAGAGACATAAGTGTAATGGGAACAGAGACGATCCTTAGTGGCTCATCCCAGGCTACTGTGCAATAATGTGAGGTTAAACACACACCAAGGAAGCGGGGGACGGCCAGGGGCAAAGGTATAGGTGAAACTCACCTGTTATTAGAAATAGACGTTTGCTGGGCATTTATATGCAGCTAACCCTCAGACTTGCTTTGAATCAGACAAATGAGAATATCTTTTAAAGGTAACATATTAGGGATGCCTGGGTGGCTCAGTGGTTGAGCATCTGCCTTTGGCTCAGGGCATGATCCTGGGGTCCTGGGATTGAGTCCCACATCCAGGTCCCCATAGGGAGCCTGCTTCTCCCTCTGCCTGTGTCTCTGCCTCTCTCTGTGTCTTTCATGAATAAATTAATTTTTTTAAAAAAAAATTTTAAAAATTTTTAAAAAAAAGGTAATGTATTAAAGCTCATTGCAACTGCATGCAAATTCTGGGGATGGCTCCTCTGTGCACACGTGGTAGGGATCACACCCCTTCCTCTCGCCAGGGGAAGCCTGCAACAGTGAGCACCACTCCTCTCTGGTAAGGCTGCCTCCTCCAGGGTGCCAACTATCTCTGAATTTCAAAGCTAAGAAGAGTTGCCTTTTGCATGTGTAGTATTCACCTTCCCAACCAGAGAGCAAGTTTTTAAGACTGAGAACAATCCTGTAGCTCTCAACGTGCTCCCACCTCCTCGCGAACGAAACCACTCTAGAATTTGCCAGTGGATTGCTCTGGGAGCCCAGGGCTTTGTCACGGCCATGGTAACGCACCACGCCAATCCCTTTCCAGGCCTGACTGTCAAGAAGAAACCATTTCGACGTTTGTGAGTTATCAGGAGGACAAGTATTTCTAATCAGTGACAAAAACATACAAGTACATGTTTTTGAAAGGCAAAGAGTATTTTGACAACTGGATTTTAATGACACCTGGCATGTGAGCCAGGCTTCCCAAGGCCAGTCCAGGCGGGTTCTGTAAGAGAACTTTCTATTAGGAGAAGTCATGACAATGTATTTTTTCTTTCTCTCTCCCTTTCCTGTGATTGCAAGACTTCCACCCTCCACCTGAAATCCTCCTGAGTCTGTGGTGGGGACAGATTCATAAAACTCTGTCAGAGCCATGAGGCATCACTATCTGCCCCATCTCCCTTCCTGGCCTTTTCTGGGGTGTTCTGGTGTTGTGACACCCCTTGACTCTCCATTCCACCTCTACCACTGGTAACTCCAAGAATGTCAGCCCTGCTTCCCTCTACAGGCTGCACACACTCATGACAAGGGCATTGCTTCTTGCTGATCGTATCACGGCTGGCCAGGGTCTCAGCGCCACACACAGCGTGGGAGCCACGGTGGGTGGTGCTGCCAATGGGGATGGGCTGCCAGCCATGCCGATGCCCCCTGGAGCTGGGAGCCAGCTTGGACAAGGCCACTTGTCCAAAGGGCAAAGATATTGGGTTGCCCCACCCCCCCACAGACATTTCAAGAGGTGGTTCTTGGCTCTCTCTGTCTCCCCTCCACCTGCGCCACAGGAGGGCGAGTGGAGAAGGCAGGCATTGGGCAAAGATCATTAACAAGCCTCCATTCATAATTCCCTTCCTCTGTTCCTCCGTTAGCATTTCTCATTTCTCACTTTTTTTTTTTTTTTTTTGCCTTAGGATAAGTTTGTTTCCAGGGTGTTCTGCAGGTCCTCCTGCCCCCAAAGCCCCAGGGAACACCCTCAAGCTGGGTCTGAGCCTTTTAAGTCAATAGTACTTGGGTTCAAAATGAGGCCTCCTGTTGCCACAGCATCCCTGAGACACAGAACAGCGTAGGAGGCACATTGTACATCCCCCACCTCCCTCAGTTCTGGAAACCAGTGGTGCCATTTAGTAAACTGAGAACCAGAGAAGTTAAGCAGCCTGCCCAGGCTTGCACAGCTTTAAGTGATGAGATGAACACTTAAGTTGGGGTCTGGTTCCAGATCAGGGGCTCTTCATATCTCAGATTTTTACTGACTTTTGATCTCTGATGGAAAGGGGCAAAATTGGTGTGAACATTTGCAGAACAAGGATCAGAGAAGTCATCCGGTATGATTTTCATGCCTCTTTTCTTTCAAGGGCAATATGAGCACAATTCTGACAGACTCTCCAGAGCCAAAATGAATTCGTAACATGAAGGGGTTTGTAACTCATGGAGCCACCTAGAGCTGACACAGTAGATGGTCTCCAGGTGCCGGGTCTTGAAGCCACTCCCCTCCTCACTTTTCCCTACTTCCTTCTTGCAGCTCAGCATCCCCAAACAGGTGAGGATTTCCACGTCAAGGTGGCATCTGACCAGCCTGGGTTTGGCCTCTGGGAACAAGCCTAAGGGACTTTTGGAGAGGACATCACTGTCCCCATATTTTCGTTTCAAAGCTCCCCAAAAGTACAGAATGGGATGGACAGCTCTTCATACCTTTTTTTTTAAGACTTTATTTATTTATTTATTTGAGAGAGAGTGTGTGCAAGCATGAGTAGGGGGAGACGCAGAGGGAGAAGGACAAGCAGACTCTGTGCTGACCATGGAGCCCGATGCGGGGCTCGATCTCATGACCCTAATTTCATGACCTGAGCCGAAATCAAGAGTCAGATGCTCAACGAGCTGAGCCACTCAGGCGCCCCTCCTCATACCTTTAAAACAACCACCTTCATGGAATAGTTTTAATCCCTGGACTCTAAAAACAAAAACTTCACACTTTGTTTCTTCAGAAGTATTAAGATCAAAGGTTAAGGATATGCATTACTTTGGGTTTTGTTTTCTTAAGTGTGCTCAGGAATCACAAGACTCACTCATTCCACTCGGAAATTTTCCAGGCTTCTTAGAAAACTATTCTTAATTGCAAACCCACTCTATGAAGACAGCATCCATCCCATGGAATAAGGCAGCCACTCCTGCAGCTGCATCTGACAACCGCCCTCTGGGTGGGAGTCACCTGAGAGATGGCACAAGTGGCCAGGAACTAGAACTGCAGCTCAGGGCTCCGGAGGCTCTCCAACAGGACAACCAAGAAAGTTCTTTTCACTGAAGACCAAGTTGGATAACATTCAACTTATTAATTTCCGATGTATCATCCAGAGCTAACTGGCAACGACTTTCCTAATGCAACATGCATATACTATAGGACTCATACAGACTTTTAGAACAAGAAGAGATTTAGTCTTACAGATGGCCTCCTCTGTACCCCATTTACAGAGAATCTCAGATAACCCATGGCAAGCATAGGAGTAAGCCCCCAGCCCCCCACTAACTCCAGAGTGGGATTCCCCACAGTGCCAGGCAGGCTATGCTGTGGAGAGAGAGCCCACAACCTCAGGACATGAGAAGTAGAAAAGGAAGCAAAATAGAAATAAATCCAAATTAAATGGATGGTGATAACAACTATCATTTATTAAACACCCTCTGGGTGCCAGACATGGGTTTGAGGATTTATATACATTAAATAATGAAATCTTCACACTAAATTATTTACTTTACCTACATCTTACAAATGAGAACACTGAGGCTAAAGAGGTTATATGAAGTGGGGTGCTGTGGGAACAGGTGACAAAGCCAAGACACCAGCCCGGTTCTTTGGGAGACGTCACTTAGCCTTCCTCAAGGTGGGAAGCCCAAACCCAGGCAAGTGATAGGACATGCGTGTTGTCTCAGATTCCTTTCCTTTCATCCCCTCTAGGCGCATATGCAATGTAATCAGAAAAGACAACATTCTTGCCTAATGAGAGCTTGCTGGAATGAAAACAGGGGCAGACAGAGCAGACCTAGGAGTGTTCCTGTGGCTGAGGATAGCATGCGTGGCTCTGCATACAGATCACCACACGAGCTGTCATAACTGGTCCTCGTGACAGTGCCTCCAGCAATGGGCAGGGCTCATCCCCTGGGCAACCCAGCACCCCAGATGGCCCTGGTCCCTGCAAACCTGCTCCAGCAAAAGGAGGTTTGTTTGGCAACCAAAGAAAAGGAAATGCCTTCTAAAGTGTAAGCCCAAAGTTCTGGGGCTCCACTACCAAAGCTCCCATTTTTAAATTAGGGACAATGAAATGCCTGCATAATGCAGCTCATTTAAAAAGCAGTGTTTAGTCACACCACTTTTAAATGAGTCTCTTTGTGTCCAGTGTTGATTGAAGTCAAATATGGCTGATTTAAATCCTGCCTATAGCCATGATTGGTAAAACCTTATTAATGCCTACTCTATTCCTTCGGACATTGTTGGTATATGGTACATACACAATTTGGGCAGATCCAGGTTGACATTTGCCTTTGAACCATCTTTAAAAAATGAATTTGCTAAGCATGCGGTATAATTAGTATTATGCAGAAAATGCTCACTGTAAATACTCATATTCAATCATTCTCATTTGTGAATTAGCGAGTTGCCTGAAGACATCTGCCTCTTACTCTTTTGTTGCTTTGGTATTGAAATACCATGTATTCTTTGATGCAACACAAAATTTAATTTCTTCATAAAATTTTGAATGCAGGTCCTCTCCCCGCCCCCTCCACTGGCTGTTTCTGCTTTTAACATGTAATAGAGGGTTTGCAAAGGAAGCTTCAGCAGCAGAGAGACAGGGCGGTGCTGGCCAAGCAAAGCAGCCAGGCGGCAGGGCACGATGGAGAGCCCGCCCTGAGCAGGTGAGGGGGCAGGTGGACAGAGGCGCAGCGTCGGCCTCGCAGGCCCTGCTCCTGGAGCCCCGAGGGCAGCTGGCAGCTCGCGGTGCGGGTAAGGATACAGTCCCTGTTTGTTCTAGACTGGCTGCTGGGAAATGCCCACTGAGCTTCCACCAGCTGCTCCGAGCGCCTTTCCAGGCTGTGGGTTGGATGACATTTTCCCTAACCTTTTTAACAAACATAGGGTGAGGACCACACTGTTTGGCTGAAAGACTACATTTCACAGGGAAAAAAGGGGGGGGGGAGGGGAATTGTTTCAGAGCTTTCAGCAAACGGCACTAATCACCATAATCCCACAGCGTGGCCACCACAAGCAGAACCCGGGTGTCTGGGGCGGCCTCTGAGCCCTACACGTCCCCAGGCCGTGGGCTGCACCGCCAAGCCCCCAGGTGAGCACTCTGCTGGGGCCAGATGGGATTCCTTTGCTAATCCACCTCCCTTGTGGGGAAGGGAGGCGAAGGCTCGAGCTGTCAGGAGGGCCCTGCCCAAGGTGCGAGGAAGGGGGATCCTCGCCGGCTTCCAAGGGGAAAAGGAAACCGTCTACAGCTGGTCCCTGAAAACAGTCAGGAGCAGAGGCACCTGCTTGCCTATAGCCACACGGGGCACATCCCTCCTCGCTCCCAGCGGCTCCTCCTCCTGGTCCCACTGCTGTGTTCAGAGCAGCCCCAGCCAGCCTCCCCATCAGGGTTGAGTGTGTCTCCCCCAAATCCGGATGCAGAAGTCCTAACCTCCCCATCTGGTACCTCAGAGTGTGACCTTATTTGGAGATGGGGTCCGTAAAGAGGTGATTATGTTAAGATGAGGTCATTAGGGGCACCTGGGTGCCTCAGTGGTTGAGCATCTGCCTTTGGCTCAGGTTGTGATCCAGGAGCCCCTGGATCGAGTCCGCATGGGGCTCCCTGCAGGGAACCTGCTTCTCCTTCTGCCTGTGTCTCTGCCTCTCTCTGTGTGTCTCTCATGAATAAATAAATCTTTTTTTTTTAAGGAGGTAATTAAGGTGAGTGCTACTCCAACGTGACTAATGTCCTCATCAGAAGAAATTATATGAGGGGGGAGCACAAGAGAAGGTGGCCTGCGGGCCAAGGGTCTCAGGAGAGACCTGCCAGCACCTTGACCACAGACTTCCAGCCTCTGGAACTGTGAAAAACTAAATTTCTGTTGATCAAAACTCACAGCCTTTGGCACTTTTTATAGCAGCCCCCGGCAAACTCACATAGCCTTCTTCTGAGATTTTCACCTCAGATTCTCAGCAATTGGCACAGGCTGTCTGTTTCCACATTCAAGAGAGATGAGCCTGATGGCTCCAGTTCACCTGCAAAGTCCAGCCCCCCAGACACAGGCCGCTGCTGGCGAGGCCATGATCCGTCTTTGGGTAAGAGTCTCCTTGAGCTCGGTCAGCTCAGGCTGAGGAGGACAGGGTCACAAAGCAGACCTGGCTCAGTGCAGGGTCTGTGGGGACCCAAGGTTCCAGAGGATAGGCAGTGGCCTGCAAGTTCCATGACGGGACACCCCAACACTCAGCACCACACATCACTACAAATGATGGCCCGCTTCCCAAGGATGGGCAGTTCCGAGTTAGATGGGTACATTGTCGCTATAGCTGTACCATTTCAAGCAGGATTAAATTGGGGTATTTGTACCACCTTAAAAGAAAGCACTGTATGAAAGCAGACACTGGGTGCCAGGGGCTGGGACAGGAGGAAATGGGGAGTTAGTGTTTAATGGAGACAGAGCTCCCATTTGGGATGATGAAAAGTTCTAGAGCTGGGCGATGATGATGTTGCCCAAAGTGTGACTGTCTTTTACGTCACTGAAGTGTGCGCTTAAAAATGGTTGAAGTGCTAAATTTCATGCTATGTGTATTTTATAATAATAAAACACTTGAAGGAGTATGCATTCTAATGGAGATGAAACTTTGTGCCCTAATGGAGTCACATTTCCCAATTGTGTTGGAAAAAATCTGTCCATAGTCCTTGTGAGAAAGTATTAAGCCCAGAGAGGAAACAGTCTTGAGTATCCTCTGCTGAATGAAGAGCTACAAACCAATTACAAGAAGCTCCAGGCTCCCAAGGGATATTACAAAGGACACATGCAGGGTCACCTTCAGGAACGAAAAAATACCCAAGAGTGGCTGCCAAGTGACCATCCACCCACCCCCATCCTGGCCCAGAAGCATTGATTCTGAATCAGTCAGAAGCAAAGGCTGGATACATAGTTTCATTCTCCTCCTGGAGCTCAGGATACCAAGGCAATAATTTTCACTTATGAAAGTTATATATTTCTCATTAATATCCTCCTCAACTCCTTTTCTGGTTTGGGATTCTAGGAATTTCCCCCAATGGGAAATTGCAATGGGACAGTTAAAATAGAGAAGTTGCCAAATGCATGGCTCATTTAGAATCACAGAGATGAAATAGCCGAGTTTCCTCCTTCAGACCCTTAGCAGGTGGAGCTTTGGAAGAAACGTCAAACGTGCCCTGTGCACAGATATGTAGAAATAAAGAAGGGAGAAAAATCAATATGCTTTCTTCTCAGCCCAGTGCTGTGATGGAGACATGAGAAGAGGAAGAAGTGAGGAATGGAGGGAATGTAGTGAATCTGGAATTCAAAGGCTAAGTGAACACTGCCCCAGATGCTCAGGCATGATGTGGGGAGAAAGGATTGCTGCACGGTCAGAGACCTGGGGGCAGAATTATCCAGGACTAAGGGAGGTCCACCTCCCCAGTGTGCTGGGGTGCATACCACAGCTCAAGGGGAAAAGCATTCCTGCAAGGGACGGTATTTTAAACAAAACGGTTGAATGCAGGTGGAAGGAGACAGAATTTTCCATCCCAGGCCTCACTGGGTCTCATTCACTTGTATAAATACGTTTGTGTGTGCATGTGTAACTGTATTGTGCATGCACTGTCCACATAACATGGAGACACGCATGTGTATGATGATCAGTTTGGATTCATTTCCAGAAGTTGGTGCTGCTCTGTCTTATTGAGAAAAGCATTTCTGGGATGCTTGGGTGGCTCAGCGGTTGAGCGCCTGCCTTCAGCCCAGGGCGTGACCCCCAAGTCCCGTGATCGAGTCCCACATCGGGCTCCCTGCATGGAGCCTGCTTCTCTCTCTCTGTGTCTCTGCCTCTGTGTGTGTGTGTGTGTGTGTGTGTGTGTGTGTGTGTGTGTGTGTCTCATGAATAAAGAAAGAAAGAAAAAAGAAAAGCATTTCTCATTTACAATGACAGAGACAGAGCTCTCCTCTCAGCAGGCCCTTTTGGGGGAGCTCTGTTAACCCTCTACTCTTGACGGCTGAGTGGCAGTGTGAGCATCATTCTGCAGATCCCAGAGCAGGGATTACACGCACCAGATTCCTCCCTGTGGTCCGAGTCCCAGGCCTTGGGAAGGGGCTTTAGAAGGCTCGTCCACAAGAGTATCTGGGGGGAAGAGTCATGGCCCATCCTCTGTCTCTCCTTCTTATTCCCTGCAGCTCTGTTTCGAATATAATCCATCAAACCCACCAAGAAGGGAACCTGTCACAGAAGACCTGATGAGCAGATGAGCCTTCTGGCATTTGAGGAGACTGGAGCTTCTTATCTGGGCCCCAGAAACAGAGCTGTATGGCAAGCAGCCCATGGGGTGTAGGAGAAGACATGATCCATCAAAATTGCCAGTGAATGCCCAGGCAGTACCACTGCTCACCCCAGCTCAGGGATGAGTGTGCAGGGTGTAGGGCCTGGCCAGGCTAACTCTTCCAGGATCTGCTCTTCAAGGTGTGCCTGCACACAGGCAAGTCAGGTGCCCTCCAAGTGAGGGCAAGGGTGTGGGAAGCTCCGTGGTGACTGTCTCCAACCCTCCCCAACCCAGACTTCCCTTAAAAGTGTTCATAGTCTGGGCTCTGGCCAGCTCATGTCTTTGCATTTCTTTATACTTTGTCAGAACTGCTAAGAAAGAAGGATGAGTGGTAGGAGTCAAGCAATAAACTCCACCCTGAATATCATATATATATTTTTTTACATATAATGTAAAAATCCTTATTTTAAAATTTCTTGAACATATTTATTTATATTCTTAAAAATATTCTTATATATATATACTCTTAAAATATATACTCAAGAATTTTTAAAATAAGGATTTTGACTAAATAATGTTTAAATATACCATTTGTATACCAGGGGACAGTAGTGTTTCTGAAGAAAGAAATCTGGAAAGCATCTTTTAGTCAGCCCAGCAGGTTTCCAGAACATCTGAGTGCTGCTGACAAATAGCCTTTTAGCGAATTAAGTGTAAATGAATCAGAAGCTTATGGATCATGTTTTAGCTGAAACAAACAAAAGATCCAAAATTTATAAGAAAAGGTGCTTGGCAAACTCATTATAGTTTGTTGAACCCAAGCATTTGAAAAATAGTTTGATTAATTTTGCCAACTCAAAACCCTGCCAATTTTCTACTGTCCCTAAGTATTTACTAGCATTTTTCCAGATTGAATTTCCTATCCATATTTCTAAATGTTCTTGGCTGCTCTGCTGATAATTATTTGGAATACTTTATATGCACTGGGATAGAATGCCTCATTCTTTGAAAATTAATCCAAGGTCATACTAACTTTGGACAGTTTTACAGTTTACAAAATTCTTCCAAGATTGTTACACCATTTACATCTCTCAACATTACCCTGTGAGACATACATATTCCTTCCCTTCCTCAGATAAAGAGACCAAGGCTCTCAGAGGTTTCATGACTTCATCGAAGCTACTTAGTCAAAAAAAATGCAGAATGAGGACTAAAATCCAGGACTCCTGACCTCAAATCTATGTGATGGGTATAAAGAGCGCATTAGGTTCTCCACCTGCTCTAAACTTGCTAGAGGAACAGTTTAGCATAAGGAACAGAAGAGGCCTCACCAAGGGCCAGGATAGACACCTCCATCTTCAGACATTTGAGGTGAGCAGTCTTAACTAGCATATGTCATTCTCTGTCCCTGCTACTGTTTGTACCCTCACCCTTTCAAAAAAATATGTTCCCCCTACCTGGGTTCTTAATATACAAATAGGATGACTCATCATACTGAAATGAACAGAAATAGAAAGGTTTCCAGTCTAAGAATATGCACGTGAAGAAAGCCAACCAAAATGCCAGCGACAAATTGAGCAAATAGTGTTGTCAACAAAGATATGTTCCACTTTTAATCAGGAGATCCACTGAATTGTGCAATTCTGTACACTGAGTAAATGATAAAGTGATTAGTCTGTCTTTTGCAACACCTCCCAATTTAGTATTCAGGCACTTAATTAATGTTCTGTTTACACCCCACTTCCACATCATTAATAAAGATGTTTAATAGAACTGAATTTAACACCAATCTGTATGCACAACACCCAGCAGAGTTTTTTCCCTTTGATATGGCCCTGCCCTTCCCTGCCAACAGTTTCACAATATAAGGATCCAAGATAGCTTCCGAGGGTGTAAGTGTCACCATTTATTTAAAACCCCAGGAATAGCCTATTCTGTGCCCTTATACTAAAAATGCAACATGCTGAGGACTCTGGGGCACTGGCAAACCTGGCCTGATGCTGGGAGTAATTTTGCTGAAAAGACCATGGAGTTTCCTAGAAGTGACAAAATTAACAGACCCTTCCTTGGAAGGAAGGGGCAGTTAGAGGTATAACCCAGGAGCTCTGAACTCTATCTTGTCCCATCCCTGAATTCCTGTAGAAAAGTCTTAATTTTTTTAAATTTTTATTTATTTATAACAGTCACAGAGAGAGAGAGAGAGAGAGAGAGGCAGAGACACAGGCAGAGGGAGAAGCAGGCTCCATGCACCGGGAGCCTGACGTGGGATTTGATCCCAGGTCTCCAGGATTGCACCCCGGGCCAAAGACAGGCACTAAACCACTGCGCCACCCAGGGATCCCCTGTAGAAAAGTCTTAGGTCAAGGGAAAATATAAGCAGGCTTCTGGTTCAATATGACAGCATAGAAAGCTCCTAAATTCACCTCTTCCTGTGGACAAACCAAATCTACAACTATATATGTAACAATTCCCTCTGAAAAGCCCTGAAACTATAGAGTGGCCCCTTCACATTGGGCAAACCAAAGGGAAACTGCATCAAAATGAACAGGAAATCTGAGATGCAACCTCACCATTAAACCCACCCATGGTTCAATGACCCATGATGAAGGAACTCAAAACCTTCTCTTTGAGGGATGATTCATACTCCACATCAAGCCCTCCAGTTTTTCATACTAGTACCTGAAAGATAAACTGCTCCCCCCAAACATCTGGCTTGAAGACCAATGAAGCCTCTGCCTTCAAGACCCACGGGGCTGTGGTGAACTGAGGAATGACTCTTAAAGGGCCGACTCATTTGCCACAGGGCCAGCACAAAAGCAGCCTTTTGAAAAGTACCCAGGCATTTCCTAACTTTAAAGTGTTGGCCTGAGGGGTAGGGGCTTGCTGGACAGAGACTGGTGGGCACCATCTTCCTTCCTGTCCTCCCTCTGCGTTGCTAGAACTGGCAAGCACTATTGTCATCCTTGTGCGTGTGTGTGTTTCTTTTTCTTCTTTTTTGTCGTTTTTTCCTGTTTTCCTTTTCCTTTTTCTTTTTGTTGTTTTTTTCTTTTATTGGAGGTGCCATCTTACACTCCCCTTCTGCTTTACTCCAGCCAGTGGGTGTCATTTTCACACTCTTCTTCTGCCATATGCCAGGGCTTCAGTTTCTTCCAAAGAGGAGCTTCCTCACACATCTGGTGCTCCAGTTTTTACATCTGGTGACCCAGTTTCTGAGGCTTCAACTCAAGGGACACCACTTGATCACTTGGCTTTGGAGGCCTGAGTATTTGAATTCCTGGGTTCATGGGACTGTAACAATCAGAGAGATAGTTATTGGCAGATTACCACTCATAGGGCAGTAAATATATAGCAGATTGAAACATATCCCCAGTCTTTCTGAGAAAGAGGCATATTTGCTTGTCCAAGAGCTTTGGCCTGAGGGACAGGCTTCTGGCTTAGCTCACTTATATGGGCCTATAAAAGTATTCTCAGGGAATGGGGACCAGTGGTTACAATATTTTTTTCTCTCTCTCTGCCTTACTCTGGCTCATCACTATCTTAAAGAAAATAGTTTATACATTTCTCTGGTGCTGATATTGGTCAGTGCTGCCAGGGCATACTTCTTACATCATGGCTTTGGTGGCCAGCAGGGATTATACTTGAAGCCCCAGAGGACTATATATATTTACATTCTCTAAAAGCTACTGCAAAAGGGTTTGGCTTCCAATCAGCCTAAACCTGGGTTCTACTTGAGATCCCTTCCCCTTTGGAACACTGACTGGTCTTGCCACACCCTCAACTACTGGAAGCTATTAAAAATGAAACAGTCTGCTTGGATGATAACCAAGGTTCGAGAGACAACCACCAATAGCTAAGGTAGGGTTGAATGATAAGGTTCATTTCCTACACAATGCCAACACTTCAAGATTGGGAGAAATGGCTATTTCATCTAAGACATAGAAACTAATACAAAGAGTCAAGCAAAATGAAGAAACAGAGGAATATGCTCCAAACAAAAGAACAAGATAAAATCCCAGAACAGAAATATTAATGAAATGGAGATGAGTAATTTACTTATCCAATAAAGAGTTCAAAGTAATGATCATAAAGATGCTCAGCAAATGCAGAACAATGGATAAACAAGTGAGAACTTTAACAGAGAGATGGAAAATATAAGAAAATAAATAAGAAAATAGAAGAAAGTTCCAAGCAGAAGTCACAACTGAATAATGCAATACAATAATACAATAATTGAACTAAAAAGACATTAAATCTGTTTAAGAGCAGACTGGATGAAGAGGAAGAAAAGGATCAGTGAGCTCACCCAATCTGAAGAGCAAAAAGCAAAAAGAATGAATAAAAGTTAAGGTAGCTTAGGGGACTCATAGGACAATCTCAAACACACTAAAAGTCACATTATAATAGAACTCCCAAAAGGAAAAAGAGAGAAAGGGACAGAAATTATTTGAAGACATATTAGCTGAAGCTTCCCTAACCAGAGAAAAGAAATAGACATATAAATCCAGGAATTCCAGAGAGTTCCAAAAAAAGATGAAACCAAAGAGAAACACACCAAGTCATATTATACTTCAATGTCAAAAGTTAAAAGATAAAGAGAAAATCTTTAAAGAGGCAAGAGAAAAAAAATTTGTTATGTACAAGGGAATCATCATAGGCCTGTTAGCAGACATTTTGCAGAAACTTTGCAGGCCAGAAGACATGGCACAGTATATTCCAAGTGCTGAAAGAAAACAATTTCAACCAAAGATACTTTACCCCGCAAAGTCATCATCCAGAATTGAGGAAAAGATAGAGTTTCCCAAGAGAACAAAAGCTAATGGAGTTCATCACCAATAAACTTATCTTACAAGAAATATTAAAGGTACCTCTTTAAGCTGAAAAGAAAGGATACTAAACAGAAACAAAAAAAATGTATGAAAGATTAAATCTCACTGGAAAGGTAAATTTATAGTAAAGGTAGTAGATTAATCACTTATAAAGCTAGTTTGAAGGTTAAAAGATGAAATAGTAAAAATAATTGTGACTGTAATAATTAAGATACCCAAGATGAAAGGATATAAAAGTGACATCAAAAACATAAGACTTGGAGGGAGAAATCATACTGAGCTACAATGGGATCATAAAATGGGATGATGTGCAGAGAAAGGATTTAGAAAGCATTAGAAACTCAAGTTGTGGGGATCCCTGGGTGGCTCAGCAGTTTAGTGCCTGGCTTTGGCCCAGGGCATGATCCTAGAGTCCCGGGATCAAGTCCTGCATCAGGGAGCATGGAGCCTGCTTCTCCCTCTGCCTGTGTCTCTGCCTCTCTCTCTCTCATGAAAAAATAAATAAAATCTTAAAAAAAAAGAAACTCATATTGTTATCATCTTCAAGTAGATTGTTGTAAACATAAATTTTTATATGTGAGCCTCATGGCAAACACCAAACAAAACCTATAATAGATCCACAAAAGATAGTGAGAAAGAAATCTGATCATACCTCAAAAGAAAGTCATCAAACACACAGGAAGAGAGCAAGAGAAGAAAGGAACAGAGGAAATACCTGGCAGCCAGAAAACAATTCACAAAATGGCAGCAAGTACCTATCTATCAATAATGATTTTAAATGTAGATGTACTAAATTCCCCCAATTAAAAGACATACAGTGGCTGAATGGGTGTAAAAAAACAAGACCCTTCCATATGCTGCCTACAAGAGATTCACTTCAGATTTAAGAACATACAGAGACTGGAAATGAAGGTATGGGAAAAAATTCCAAGCAAATTAAAACCTAAAGAAAGCTGGGGTAGCCATATCACCGAAAATGGAAGTTAAACGAAGACTGTAATAAGAGACAAAGAAGTGCATTACATAATGATAAAGGGGTCGATCCAACAAGAAGACATAACATTTGCAAATATTTATGCACCCAACCTAAGAGCACCTAAATATATAAGGTAAATATTAAGAGATCTAAAGGGAGAAATAGATGGCAATAAAATAAGAGTTGGGGACTTTAATACCCCACTTACATCACGGGATAGATAATCCAGACAGAAAATCAATAAGGAAACATCAGTCTTAAACAATATATTACACCAGTTAGACTTTATAGATATATACAGAACATTCTGTCCAAAAGCAACAGAACACCTTCTCATGTGCACATGGAACTATTTCCAGAATGCATCATATGTTAGGCTACAAGTCTTAAAATTTTTAAGGAAATTGAAATCATATCTAGCATCTTTTTCAACCACAATAGTATGAAACTAGAAATCAATCACAAGAAGAAAACTAAGAAAGTCCCAAGTATGTGAAGATTAAACACCATGCTCCTGAACAATCAATGAATCAATAAAGAAATCATAAGTGAAATAAAAAAAAACACCTTGAGGAAAATGAAAATGAAAACACAGCACATCAACATTATGAAAGTCACCAAAAGCAATCCTGAGAGGGACACTCATAGTGATAAATGCCTACCTCAAGAAACAAACAAACAAAAAAAATCTCAAATAAACCAAACTTTACACCACAGAACAAGGAAAAAAAAACAAATGAAGCTCAGTTAGTAAAAGGAAGGAAATAACAATGACTCAGAGCAGAAATACATGACTGAGAGACTACAAAGGCAATAGGAAAAATCAATGAAATCAAGTGCTGGTTTGGAAAATAGGAAAAACTTTAACAAACTTTTAGCTAGACTCACCAAGATAAAAGAGAGAGGAGTCAAATAAATAAAACAGAAATGAAAGAGAAGCTACAACTGGTATCACTGAAATAAAAGGCTCGCAAAAGGCTACTATGAAAAATTATATGCCAACAACTTGGACAGGCTAGAAGAAATGGATAAATTCCTAGAAACATACAACCTTCCAAGACTGAATCATGAGGAAATAGAAAATCAGAACACATCAGTTACTAGTAAGGAGATTGAATCAGTCATTTTAAAACTCCGACAAACAAAAGTTCAGGACCAGACAGCTTGACTGGTGAATTCTACTTAACATTAAAAGAAGAATTAACACTAATCCTTCTCAAGCTCTTCCAAAAAATAGAAGGAAACGCTTCCAAACTTGTTTTACCGGGCCAGCATTGCCCTGATACCAAAACCAGACAAGGACACTGCAAAAAAAGAGAAGTACAGGCCAATATACCTGATAAGCATAGGTGCAAAAATCCTCAACAAAATATTAGCAAACTGAATTCAACAATATATTAAATGGATCATACGTCATAATTGAGTAGGATTTATTCCATGGATGCAAGGATGGTTCAACACCCACAAATCAGTCAATGTGATATACTCCATTAACAAAATGAAAGATAAAAATCATATGACCATCTTAATGACCATCTGCATCAAGATGCAGGAAAAGCACTTGGCAAAATTCAACATCTATTTATGCCCCCCAAAAATTGTCACATAGAAGATGCCTTGCATTGAAGTACTCACTGGTCTGGTGGCTCAGTCGGCATCTGGTGCTGTGGGGCAAGAGGTGGCCCTAGAAGATCCAAGGTCCTAGAGAGGCCACATCTTCATAAGGAACTCATGTTTCTCTCTGTCATCCTCATACCCACATTTCAGATAAGGACAATGAAATTCAGTAAAAGTAAAATAACTCATCCAGGCCCCAGTGTTTAACTCCTTTGCCTTCGTACATGAAATTAAACACAATACCATAAACCATAGGTATGTAAGATGTATGGATAGTATAACCATCTAATTTCTGCCCTAGAGATAAGGTGAGTAAATAGTGGATCAATGAAAAGCTCACAGGCAAGGTGTTTGCTTTCAAGACAACTTAATTGAACGGATAATTATAGAACTTCAACTACAGGGTGGATATTAGGCTGAGACCTGGGGATTGAAAAGAGGACAACACCTGCCATCAAAGAGTTTGCAGAGTGGGACTGGGGGAAGAAAAATAATACTTGTTACTGCCTTGAAGGCTGCCACGCTGCTCACACGATTCCTTCTACAGCTAGCCTCAGAAAGGACATGGGTCCTCTCACAGGTGGGAACTACAAAGGCCTGTAACTAGAATCCAGAGAGTCTCAACTGTGGAAAATTTTGCCTAAAAGGTAAGTTAAGATCCTTGGAAGAGACCTAAATAGAATCCTTCCAAAATCTTGGATTTTACTGCTTATAAGCAAGCTTATTTATCCCCCTTACTTCTAGCTTAAAATTGCAATTCTTTTGCCTATTGCCACTGATATCAGACATATGTACACATTACATTTGCTTAAAAAGCCAAGATGCAGAGCAATGAGAGACTGGAGCATGCAAGGGGGGAAGATGGACAACACCCCTGATTCATGTCTCGGAATCACAGAATCCAAACTAAAATTGATGCAGAACTTCAAGTGCCCTGAAATATCACCCCTGAGGAAATCTAAGGGATCAGAAGCAGCCTGTCTTCAAAGACAAGCCTTGGGGATCCAGCTGTTCATGTAGGGACTTCACGAGGGCAGCATGGTATGAGCTAGTGCAGCCCATGCCACACGGGGTGGCCAGAACTCATTCTAGGTCATTTGGCAGTGCTGTCCTTCCTTGGTCCACATCAAGGCATGCATGACACATGGGCTCATGGCACATGGGTGTGTGGCACAAGGCACATGGCCCCAGGCACACGGCAGGTCCCGAGGGCTGTGGTTTCCTGTCCTTAAGGCCATGTTCTGCAAGCACTTTGTCTCACCTACATTCCTTTTTTTTTTAAATAAATTTATTTTTTATTGGTGTTCAATTTTCTCACCTACATTCCTTTGTCCGTATCTCTCCCCACCAATATCATCCTTGGGCCCCAGCCCCAGGGGCTGCCCTTAGCCCTTCCTGATAGATCCTCTCTGCAGAGAAGAGGCCCCCCTTCTCAGCTGCCCTGACTCTCCTCCACCCTGAACAACTTACTCCAATTTCTGAGCCCAAAGGCCTCCAAACATCTTCTTTTCTCACCTCATCTGGCCATGGTCCTGGTCCACAGCCCTCAGGAGTGTGGAGAATGTCATCCTTCCACGTCTATGCATCCCCATCCTCCCCTTTCCCCAGTGAATCCACTCCAACATGAGCACCATGCGAGTTCTTATGTTCACGCCAACGAGGCTCTCAGTCCACCTGCTAAGAACACGTGGACACCCACTCAACACCACTGTGAGTGGATGGTCCTGCCCACTGCTCAGGGGCTGAAATGCTGTGTCCTTCAGTCACATATCCAGCTCAGACTCACAGGCAGCTCCCGGAAAGACCATACCTGAGAAAACCCGTGGAAATACAGATAAATCAATCACAGTGATGACCCACCCCCCAGCATCCATCTAATCCTTCCTCAAGCAGCCAATGTCTCTGAGTCACTGCCCCAGCCCTGCACAAACAACAAGATGGATAAAACAGCACACAGACCTGCACACCTGTCTGCACACCAGAAGGCCCTCCACAGAGATGACGATACTAACGCTCCCTCGTGTCTTATGCTCCATCAGCACTGGTGACAGCACCAGAGCCAAACTGGTCAGAAATTTAGTAATCAGGGTTATAACTCTCCACTAAAATCCTCTCTCAAAATAGTCTTCAGACTTCTTTTCAGTAAAAAGAAGCACATGACACTAAAGAAAGAAAAGGCGAAGAAGTTCTCCAGTCTAGGTTCCTTTAAGGCCTAGGTGTTTTTAGTAAATATTTGCTTCCTCCCAATTTCCGTAGGAGTACAAATCAATACAGCTAGCTTCTACAGAGGACTCCTTCCCCCAGCCATGGGGGAGTCTAGTTCCCTTTCAGAAAAGCCATGCTCATGCCAGGGTTTGCACTGACAGAGGCCCAGTGACCACATGGACTTATTTTGAAGGGAAACATGCAGAGGAACGATGGAATAAGAGTCCACAAGGCAGGAAAATAGGCCAGGTCCCTCATTTGTGTTTCTTGGGTTTTAGGATATGAACTAAAATTTATACTAAGCCTGTTAGCAAAGGCTTCCCCATACCAGATGTTCAAAAACACAAGAAACTTTCTTTTGGATATTTTGAGCTCAGGAAAAGGTGAATGTCACCAGACCCCCATTGAGAGTTTTGGATCTTGAGATACCTTGCTCCTCCTCCATGTGGGGCCTTCCTAGCAGGCCTGGTAGTACAGGATTTCATCTGCAAATCCCGCCTGATCAGAGATCTCTCTTGTGGATGAGTGGGCCAGATGCTCAGCACCAAGGATAACTGCTCCATGAAACCTCAGTCAGCCTGGGAAATTAGTGAGCTTTAAGTCTTCCTTGCTAACAGAAGAAAACTCAGGCCCAAGCAGCCTCCTGATTGTTGACTGAAGCTAATGGGAATTGATAAATTGCTTCCTGTCCCACTGGGCAAGGCATCTACCAAATTTTAGATTTCAATTGTATGAGAAATTACTTCTGCAATTCAGCCAGCAAGAGCACATCTAACTGTGTTTTCTTAATCTTATCAGAGTGTGACAAAAATCAGAAAATTCATAGCTTTGTGGCAGCAACATATGAATGCGCAAGTTAGAAGAAGTCCTGTTTAGAGAATTTTAATGTATGAATGCAACCCGCATATTTGCTGGGCTCATCCAAGAGTATAGGATCTTCAAATCGCTGTAGGGTAACTTATAAAATCCCATTAATTCCCTGCCTTAAGGAACACAGAGCAATATTCCTCTGCAGACAGCACAGGCCCATTCCCCAGAGCAGTCACGTGGGCCCTTCCTTTGGGTTCTCATCTTTCAAAGTTGTTCAGAGGCTCAGTGTCTAGGAGAGGGGTCCTTCCAGGTCAGAGTCCAGAATGGAGACTTTCCATCAATAGCTTTGCAAAAATATGCACGCCTGCCCTCTCTGGGAGTCCCTGCCATTCCAATAGGACTCAACATTGTGTAGAAGCTTAAGGGGACACAGAATCGACTTCACCAGCTTCCAGATCATCATGCCTTTCCCCTAGAAGCTACCACCAGACACACTTTCAACAGCATAGGCTGAGTGCCTGAGGGCATCTTGTATTTCTGGAGATGGACAACCCAGTTAGGAGGTAAAGAACAAAGCAGGATAGTGACAGGCAACATTTATCGAGTACTTACATATGGCAGGCACCGCACCATGCTCTTTACCTGAATTAAGTCAATTAACCATATCACAACCCTTTGAGGTAGATAATGTCACCATTCTCATTTTACAGATTAGAAGCTGAGGCAGGAGGGGGCTGGGAGACACCTGAAGTCAATAGCTGGTGAGAAGCAGAGCCAGGTTAGGAGCCCATGCTCCCAACCTGCACACCCACCTCACACAGCAGGGTCAGATGAATGTGCTTCTTGTCCAGCGTGTTTAGCTTCTCTCTTTCTCTTCTGGTCACTCTCTGGTTCATATCTGGGATCAGCTGCTGATGAATGGTCACACTCAGCCCCCGAGAAGGAGGACAGCAACCAAAAAGTCTGCTCAGGCCTGCAGAGAACTGTGTACTGAGTGTGACTCACTCCTCCCAGCACTGGCACTGAGAAGAGAGGTGTCTTTCTTTTTTTAAAGATATATTTCTTCATTGGGGAGGGTGGGGAGAGGCAGAGGAAGAGAGAGAACAGAGATTCTCTGTGCTCAGATCCCCACTGAGCACAGACCCTGACCCAGGGCTCAATCTCACAACCTTGAGATCACTCCCCTGAGCTGAAACCAGGAGTCAGTCACTTAATTGACTGTGCCACCCAGGTGCCCCTGGAGGTGTCTCTTACTGTGGCACAGCCTCGCCTATGCTGTGGGGCCTGAGACCCCCTTTTGCCTAAGGTGAGGGAGGGATTTTGTTCTGCAAATCCCCGTAGCTCCTGGATATCTCAGGGGATGCCCCATGGCCCAGGCAGGACTGTAGTCCACACAGACACCGAACATCTCCAAGTGCCTCCATGTCTCCTGACCCGCGACTCTGCTCTGGAATGTTCATGCAAATGAGGTCTTTCATGTTGTCTCAGAGTTGGTAAGAAATCAAGTAGAAGATTATTTTTCTTCCATGGTTCAGAGCTTGAAAATTAAACAAACTCGGAAGCTGATAAACTCAAATAACAAGAGGAAAATGTTCAAGAAGGGAAAGTTAGACTGAAAATGTTAAAGAATGTTACAGTTGATAGAATTATAAAGTTTTCAAATTCAGAAGGGACCATAGAGAATATTAATCCGACTTCCTCATTTTATAGGTCAGGACACCTAGGTCCAACATATAAAGTGGAATCTCTTGGCTGGAAGCAGCAAAGCCCATCTCTGACCTCAGGGCTTCTCCTGCAAGTTCAAGGCCATTTCCACCCAACCACATGCCTCTCAAAGGAAATGTAGCCTTTGAGATCAGGATTTATATTTTCTGAGGCATTGCTGTTTTCTTTAAGGAATAACATTTATTAACAGCTCTATATTGAGGGGCACCTGGGTGGCTCAGTGGTGGAGTTAAAGTTTCACCTGAGCCTTTGGTTCAGGTCATGATCCTGGGGTCCTGGGATCAAGTCCTGCATCGGGCTCCCCACAGGGAGCCTGCTTCTCCCTCTGCCTATGTCTCTGTCTCTCTCTGTGTCTCTCATGAATAAATAAATAAAATCTTTTTAAAAAAATCTCTATGTTGAATATTTATTAAGCAATTATGATGTGCCCAGTGGCCCAAGGCATGATGAGGATGACATAATTATGACAAGTATAAAAATGTTACATATGAGATTTATCACATGTTTATTTATGTAATAACCACAGTCAAGAAAGAGAACAATTTATCCCAAGGATCCTGTGTGCTGCCTGGTGATGGAACTACATATACATATGTGTACACACTCCTGCCGGGGTATGAAACCAGACAGATCTGAGTAAGGCCGGTGGATTGTATCCATATCAGTTTCCTGTGTGGAATATGGTTACACAGGAGGTTGTAAGTGTATAACACTGGGAGGAATAGGTGAAAGGTATACATTATCTATCCATATAATTTCTTAAAAATGCATGAGAATCTACAATTATCTCAAAATAAAATGTTTTAAAATAATCAAAATCCAGGACACTGATAACACAAAATACTGGTGAGGATGCAGAGCCACAGGACCCCTCATTCACTACTGGGGGGGAATGCAACAAGGTAACACCACTTTGGAAGAGAGTTTACAAGTTTCTTACAAAACTAAACATACTCTCACCATGTGATATGGTGATCACTCTTCTTGCCACTTACCCCCAGGAGTTGAAAACTTATGTCCACACAAAACCTACACACAAATGCTTACAGCACCTTTTTCATAACTGCCCAAACTTGGAAGCAACCAAGATGTCCTTCAGTTGGTGAATGGATAAATAAACAGCCGTCCATCCAGATGACAGTTAAGCCATGAAAGCATATGAAATAACATGGAAGAAACTTAAATGTGTGTTACTAAGAGAAAGAAGCCAGTCTGTAAAGGCTACAGCCTATATGATTGCATCTGTATGACGTTCTGAAAAAGGCAAAACTATGGAGGCAGCAAAAGATCTATGGTTGTCAGGAAGGAGGGGAGCAAGGGAAGGATGAATAGATACAACACAGGATTCTTAGGACAGTGAAAATACTCTGCATGATACCCTAATACATGTCATCATGCATTTGTCCAAACCCATGGAGTGTACACCAAGAGCAAACCCCAAACAGAAACTATGACTTTGGGAGACAATGATGTGTCAATGAAGGTTCATCAGTTGTAACACATGTCCCAGTCTGGTGAGGGACATTGATTATGGGGAGGCTGTACACATGGGGCCAGCAGCTGTACTGCTGAACCCAATGCTGCTCTAAACAAAGTCTTTAAAAATATACTACTTAAGTGTCAGGATTGGTCAAGATTGTAATGATTGTAGCGATTTCAGGTCAGCCATCTCAATTTATAGGTAAAACAGCTTTATCCTACAGGTGGGGCAGCGGCTAATCCCAGGAGCAGCAGCGTGTACCATGCACCACAAGTACTTCAGGAAGGCCAGGTGTGAACAGTCCCATGGGGGTTCGCAGGCATGGGAAGGAGGCATGGGAAAAGCTGGACCCCGAGGACAGATAGGCCTGAGGCCCAGATAACGTCCTGGTCGGAGATGCACGAGCAGATGTGGGGCAGGAAGGAGCTCAGGGCCTGGATGACGAGGAGGAAACTGCTGTGCGCTATGAAGCACCTGGAGGGAAGCCTGGAGGGAAGTGAGGAGGGGGGATATACGCAAGGTTGAGAGTTTTAGCTAAAGTCTAAGGGAAATAAAAATAAAGGTCCATTGATGTGTGGGGCAGCTGCTTTCAGACTGTTAAAAGCAAAACCCCGATTTCATGGAAAACCTTCCCAGGAGCCTGCTAAACCGACACGTAGCAGTGGCACCTCTCTGGGTGAATGCAGAGGTCCCTCCCCAGGGATGCGTCCCCAGCTGAAGTCCCCTGGGTCCCCGTGCACAGGCCTCGGGGGGCCTCAGAACTTCCAAACTCCACGTGGTGAAGGAGCAGAGGGTCGGGAGGCAGGCCCAGGGCTCCTCTGCTCGGTCACCAGTGCTCGCTGAGAAGGTGTGCAAACTCGCCAGACCTCAGTTCCCCCTTTCATAAAGGAGGAAGAACTCTATGAGTCTCTGGGAACAGAACAGGGGCCCTGGAGCTGAGAAGCACCGTGAGGACACCTGGCGACACACAACTCTGGTTGCCATTGGTCAGGCTGGGGACAGGATTGCAGGAGAAGGGACCCAACCCGGAGCTTAGGGATGGAAATCCCCCAAGACATCAGGAGCACGGACGCTTGGTCTGTGACTGCCATACTGAGAGAACCAAAAGGGAGGGGGAGAGATTGCTCAGCTCCGCTGCTTCATGCTGCAGATGAGAAGGCCACGGTCAAAAGGAGGTCAGAGAGAAAGAAGAGAAATAGAAAAAGATCTGGATGTCCCCAATCTTGTCAGTAAACTGGGAGCTCTGGTCGCCGTTCCTCCTCATGTGATATTCCCTCATATAAATTTAAACACGTGCCAGGTGAGAGAAACATTATTCACTGGCAACAAAATAAGAGAAAGGAGACCTCAAAATCACCAAACATTCCCGTCCTTCTATTCTTCCTGATATACGTTGCTGAGGCCGTGGGACACAGAACTGATTTGTTGAGTTTGTATTTAACTTTATATGCGTGTTCTTTCTACCTCTGCAGAAGAATTTGAGGCCACCAAAAAAGCTCGGGCACTCAAGTCAGAGTAATGAGAACAAAGCAAAATCAGAAGGAGGAGGGAGGGGATTAAATCACATGGACAATTGAGGTGCAGATGGCTTCAGCTCCCATGCACAGATGTATGTCCGAGCTTCCCAGTAGCCCAGGCAAGCAGGGCAACAGCAGGATTCTCGTAGTGCAGTTCCAGTAGTGGGAAAACACTGGTTTGGTGCACTAGAGCTGAGATCTTCTAGAAATTAACTTAGCAAGTGCTCCGAGGCAAAGAAATAGAAGGTGACTCCCAAACCGAGCACCCCCTCCGCGCCGAGCCCCATGCTGGCAGCATCAGCCTCTCATGGATATTTAGTTGAATTCTGACAACAGCAAGGCTGTGACATTAGGTGCTTAGGACAGACTTGCGGACAGGAGTGGATGCACAGTAGTGGACCTAGGGTTTGAAACCTGGGCTTCGTGTGAGAGGCTTAACAGAAAATCCAGAGCTTGCTGGCTACTTTATGGGGAAGGAAGGAAATTAATTCACTCGTACACCCTCATGCATAAATAAAATCATAAATAAATAATATTAAAAACCCTTGCTCTGGAGCTCTTGGCATTTGGGTTTGCTTGGAAGGCAGTGGATGCTCTGTGGCGGAGGGCCAGGGGCAGTGGAGGGATCTCAGCTCACGTTCCCCACTGCCTACATCTAATTGATAAGCAAACCTGCCAGCACTTCTTGTGTGATTCCTCACCTCTACTTCACCTCCCCACTGCTTCTGCCTTGGCTTAGTCTTTCATCTGTCTGCCATGCAGCGTCCTTAAGGAGGGAGCCTGGCCAGTGGACCTTCACAGGCCCCAGGTCCGACTGCCTAGGCCAGCCCTGGTCACGAGTGCGTGACCTTGAATGAATGGCCTGACCTCTCTGGGCTTTTTGTGGCCTAACCATGGGGCCGGTGGTGGTGATTACTGCCTCACGGGGGCTGCAGACTCTAGTGCACACAAAGCTTAGATGCTTACACAGGAAATGCACTCCATGCGTGTCAGCGGGGATGGCCTACAGCCTCACACCCTTCATGCTAACAGGACAAATTATGAAAGCACAAACCTGAGCCTTGTAGGTCCTTGCCAGACCTGGATGAGGCTCCATGCCTTCCAAGACAAAGTCCAGAGGTCTAGGAAGGTGGTCCAGGCCCCCCTGGCCCGGCCTCCAAAGGCCCTCTGTCTAGGCCCACACAGCCCCTCCTGCCCCAGGCCCCCAGCCCCTAGCACCACCTGCTGGCCTGGAATGCTTCTCCCCACTGGGACCCCAAATTCCTCTGGGAGACAGAGCCAGACCATGCCCAGCCCCAGATGCCAGCCAGTGGCCGCTGTCCCTCTGAGACCCCAGGACAGTGCCTGGGACACCTCACCGCACAGGTCTGTCCACTTGGCCCACCTCAGATCATGAGCCCCTGGCTGGCAAGGACTATGCCACATTCAGGCCCACACAGTGACTGGCACATAGTAGGTGCTCAGCATGTGATTGAGGAGTGACTAGAATGAGCAATCAAAGTACCCACACCAGACTCATTTGTGACCGAAGGCCTACTCTGCTCCAACCACCTCTACAGGTGCTTGGGACACACAAGCAGCAAGAGGGACGACCGTCTTCTCGGAGCTGGTACTAGCGGGGATGCAGGCAAGCAGACCTGGGAGCGTGGGGCCCAGGAGGTGGCATGTGGGATGGAGACGGAGCAGTGCCCCGGTACCCTGCCTGCTCCAACAAATTACCACAAATGCAGTGGCTTAAAACCACACACGTGTGATTACCTTGGGATGCTGAGTCAGGAGTCCGACCTGATCTCACTGAGCCAAAACCAGGGTGTCACAGGACTGCCTTCCTCCCGGAGGCTCCAGGAGAACAACCATCCCTATTTTTCCCAGCTTCCAGATGCTCCCACATTCCTTGGCTCAAGGGTCCCTTTCCCCAAATCATTGCCCCCACCCCTGCTTCCACCCCAGATCGTCTCTGACTCTGACCCCCTACCTCTCTCTTGTAAGGCCTTGTGAGTACGTTGGATAAACCAGGACAATCCCTCCATCACCAGCCCATAGCTTGATCACACCTGCAAAGACACTTTACCCCCTGAGGGGACATAGTCTAGGTTCTGGGGATTAGAACGTGCACATCTCTAGGGGCTACTCTTCTGCCCATGATGAACAGAAAGGGAGAGATGACGTGGGGGGTGGTGGGGAGAAGTCACCGTCTTGTAAGATGTCACAGGGCAGGCCTCCCTGAGAAGCCGTCGCCAGAGGAAAGCCCTGTGGCCCAGGAGGGAATGGGCCAGGCAGACACTGGTGGGGGGGGACAGGGGGGCCCTACCCCATGACATCTACCCTCACCATGCACAGGGAACAAGCAGGAGCAGGTGCCAGAAGGTGGGCCTGGCCAGGTGCGGTGAAGGCAGGAACACCAGACCTCATTTCAT